>NC_134834.1:83952361-84321723 GCF_004210375.1 Tachypleus tridentatus | reverse complement strand
CCACAATATTTTGTTTTTCTAATATATCTGGATAAATTACAGGCCAAAACAGAGACAGTGAAAACTTACAAACTTCCACAATATTTTTTTTTTCTAATATATCTGGATAAATTACAGGCCAAAACAGAGACACTAAATATTGACAAATCCAACAATATATTGTTTTTCTAATAAATGTAGATAAATTATAGGCCAAAACAGAGACTTTCAAAGCCTATAAATTTCCACAATATTTTGTTTCCTACTTGCAAACTTAAACCATATTTTGTTCTTCTAATATATCTAGATGACTTTCAGTCCAAAACAGAGACATTGAAAATTACAATCCTCCACAATATTCTGTTTTTCTAGTATGTCTGGATAAATTACAGGCCATAAAAGAGACACTAAATATTGACAAACTCCAACAATATATTGTTTTTCCAATAAATGTGTGTAAATTATAGGCCAAAACAGAGTCTTTCAAAGCCTATAAATTTCCACAATATTTTGTTTCCTAATATGTATGGATAAATTACAGGCCCAACAGAGACACTGCAAACTTACATATCTCCACAATATTTTGTCTTTCTAATATATTTGGATAAATTACAGGCCAAACGAAAGACATTGAAAAATTAACAAACTTCCACAATATTTTGTTTTGTAATATATCTCTATAAATTAAAGGCCAAAACAGAGACATTGAAAACTTACAAATATCCACAATATTTTCTTTTTCTAATATATCTGGATAATATACAGACCAAATCACAGACACTAAAATCTTACAAACTTCCACAATATTTTGTTTTTCTAATATATCTGGATAAATTACAGGCCAAAACAGAGACAGTGAAAACTTACAAATTTCCACAATATTTTGTTTTTCTAATATGTATGGATAAATTACAGGCCAAAACAGAGACAATGAAAACTTACAAACTTCCACAATATATTGTTTTTCTAATATATTTGGATAAATTAAGGCCAAAACAGAGACACTGAAATCTTAGAAACTTCCACAATATTTTGTTTAGATAATATATCTAGATAAATTACAAAACAATACAAAGACACTGAAAACTTACAAACTTCCACAATATTTTGTTTTTCTAATATATCTGGATAATTACAGGCCAAAACAGAGACAGTGAAAACTTAGAATCTTCCACAATATTTTTTTTTCTAATATATCTGGATAAATTACAGGCCAAAACAGAGACACTAAATATTGACAAATCCAACAATATATTGTTTTTCTAATAAATGTAGATAAATTATAGGCCAAAACAGAGACTTTCAAAGCCTATAAATTTCCACAATATTTTGTTTCCTACTTGCAAACTTAAACCATATTTTGTTCTTCTAATATATCTAGATGACTTTCAGTCCAAAACAGAGACATTGAAAATTACAATCCTCCACAATATTTTGTTTTTCTAGTATGTCTGGATAAATTACAGGCCATAAAAGAGACACTAAATATTGACAAACTCCAACAATATAGTTTTTCTAATAAATGTGGGTAAATTATAGGACAAAACAGAGACTTTCAAAGCCTATAAATTTCCACAATATTTTGCTTCCTAATATGTATGGATAAATTACAGGCCAAAACAGAGACACTGAAAACTTACAAACTTCCACAATAATTTTTTTTTCTAATATATTTGATAAATTACAGGCCAAAACAGAGACAATGAAACCTTACAAATAACCACAATATTTTGTTTTCTAATATATCTGGATAAATTACAAACCAAAACAGAGACAATGAAAACTAACAAACTTCCACAATATTTTGTTTTTCTAATATATCTGGATAAATTACAGGCCAAAAACAGAGACACATAAAATTTACAAACTTCCACAATATTTTGTTTTCTAATATATCTGGATAAATTACAGGCCAAAACAGAGACAATGAAAAATTACAAACTTCCACAATATTTTGTTTTTCTAATATATTTGGATAAATTACAGGCCAAAACAAGAGACATTGAAAAATTACAAAACAAATTCCAAAATATTTTTTTTTCAAATATCGCTCTATAAATTACAGGCCAATACAGAGACACTGAAATCTTACAAACTTCACAAAATATTTTCTTTCCTAATATATCTGGATAAATTACAGTCCAATACAGAGACAATGAAAACTTACAAACTTCCACAATATTTTGTTTTCTAATATATCTGGATAAATTACAAGCAAAACAGAGACACTGAAAACTTACAAATCTCCACAATATTTTGTTTTTCTAATATATCTGGATAAATTACAGGCCAAAACAGAGACACTGAAAACTTACAAATTTCCACAATATTTTGTTTTTCTAATATATATGGATAAATTACAGGCCAAAACAGAGACAATGAAAACTTACAAACTTCCACAATATTTTGTTTTTCTAATATATTTGGATAAATTACAAAACAGAGACACTGAAATCTTACAAACTTCCACAATATTTTGTTTTTCTAATATATCTAGATAAATAACAAAACAATACAGAGACACTGAAAACTTACAAACTTCCACAATATTTACAGGCCAAAACAGAGACAGTGAAAAACATATTTTTTTTTCTAATATATCTGGATAAATTACAGGCCAAAACAGAGACACTAAATATTGACAAATCCAACAATATATTGTTTTTCTAATAAATGTAGATAAATTATAGGCCAAAACAGAGACTTTCAAAGCCTATAAATTTCCACAATATTTTGTTTCCTACTTGCAAACTTAAACCATATTTTGTTCTTCTAATATATCTAGATGACTTTCAGTCCAAAACAGAGACATTGAAAATTACAATCCTCCACAATATTCTGTTTTTCTAGTATGTCTGGATAAATTACAGGCCATAAAAGAGACACTAAATATTGACAAACTCCAACAATATATTGTTTTTCCAATAAATGTGTGTAAATTATAGGCCAAAACAGAGTCTTTCAAAGCCTATAAATTTCCACAATATTTTGTTTCCTAATATGTATGGATAAATTACAGGCCCAAACAGAGACACTGAAAACTTACAAACTCCACAATATTTTGTTTTCTAATATATTTGGATAAATTACAGGCCAAACGAAAGACATTGAAAATTAACAAACTTCCAGAATATTTTGTTTTTCTAATATATCTCTATAAATTAAAGGCCAAAACAGAGACATTGAAAACTTACAAATATCCACAATATTTTCTTTTTCTAATATATCTGGATAAATACAGACCAAATCACAGACACTAAAATCTTACAAACTTCCACAATATTTTGTTTTTCTAATATATCTGGATAAATTACAGGCCAAAACAGAGACAGTGAAAACTTACAAATTTCCACAATATTTTGTTTTTCTAATATGTATGGATAAATTACAGGCCAAAACAGAGACAATGAAAACTTACAAACTTCCACAATATATTGTTTTTCTAATATATTTGAATAAATTAAGGCTAAAACAGAGACACTGAAATCTTAGAAACTTCCACAATATTTTGTTTAGATAATATATCTAGATAAATAACAAAACAATACAAAGACACTGAAAACTTACAAACTTCCACAATATTTTATTTTTCTAATATATCTGGATAATTACAGGCCGAAACAGAGACAGTGAAAACTTAGAATCTTCCACATTAATTTCTTTTTCTAATATATCTGGATAAATTACAGGCCAAAACAGAGACACTAAATATTGACAAATCCAACAATATATTGTTTTTCTAATAAATGTAGATAAATTATAGGCCAAAACAGAGACTTTCAAAGCCTATAAATTTCCACAATATTTTGTTTCCTACTTGCAAACTTAAACCATATTTTGTTCTTCTAATATATCTAGATGACTTTCAGTCCAAAACAGAGACATTGAAAATTACAATCCTCCACAATATTCTGTTTTTCTAGTATGTCTGGATAAATTACAGGCCATAAAAGAGACACTAAATATTGACAAACTCCAACAATATATTGTTTTTCCAATAAATGTGGGTAAATTATAGGCCAAAAGAGAGTCTTTCAAAGCCTATAAATTTCCACAATATTTTGTTTCCTAATATGTATGGATAAATTACAGGCCAAAACAGAGACAGTGAAAACTTACAAACTTCCACAATAATTTCTTTTTCTAATATATTTGAATAAATTAAGGCCAAAACAGAGACAATGAAACCTTACAAATAACCACAATATTTTGGTTTTCTATTATTTCTGGATAAATTACAAACCCAAACAGAGACAATAAAAACTAACAATCTACCACAATATTTTGTTTTTCTAATATATCTAGAGAAATTACAGGTAAAAACGGAGACACATAAAATTTACAAACTTCCACAATATTTTCTTTTCCTAATATATACGGATAAATTACAGGCCAAAAGACAGAGAATGAAAATAAACAAACTTCCACAATAATTTGTTTTTATAATATATTTGGATAAATTACAGGCCAACACAAGAACATTGAAAAATTACAAATTCCAAAATATTTTCTTTTTCAAATATCGCTATATAAATTACATGCCAATACAGAGGCACTGAAATCTTACAAACTTCACAAAATATTTTCTTTCCAAATATATCTGGATTACAGTCCAATACAGAGACATGAAAACTTACAAACTTCCACAATACTAATATATCTGGAGCAAAACAGAGACACTGAAAACTTACAAACTTCCACAATATAATATATCTGATAAATTACAGGCCAAAACAGAGACTGAAAACTTACAAACTTCCACAATATTTTGTTTTTCTAATATGTATGGATAAATTACAGGCCAAAACAGAGACAATGAAAACTTACAAACTTCCACAATATATTGTTTTTCTAATATATTTGAATAAATTAAGGCTAAAACAGAGACACTGAAATCTTAGAAACTTCCACAATATTTTGTTTAGATAATATATCTAGATAAATAACAAAACAATACAAAGACACTGAAAACTTACAAACTTCCACAATATTTTGTTTTTCTAATATATCTGGATAATTACAGGCCAAAACAGAGACAGTGAAAACTTAGAATCTTCCACAATAATTTCTTTTTCTAATATATCTGGATAAATTACAGGCCAAAACAGAGACACTAAATATTGACAAATCCAACAATATATTGTTTTTCTAATAAATGTAGATAAATTATAGGCCAAAACAGAGACTTTCAAAGCCTATAAATTTCCACAATATTTTGTTTCCTACTTGCAAACTTAAACCATATTTTGTTCTTCTAATATATCTAGATGACTTTCAGTCCAAAACAGAGACATTGAAAATTACAATCCTCCACAATATTCTGTTTTTCTAGTATGTCTGGATAAATTACAGGCCATAAAAGAGACACTAAATATTGACAAACTCCAACAATATATTGTTTTTCCAATAAATGTGTGTAAATTATAGGCCAAAACAGAGTCTTTCAAAGCCTATAAATTTCCACAATATTTTGTTTCCTAATATGTATGGATAAATCACAGGCCCAAGCAGAGACACTGCAAACTTACATATCTCCACAATATTTTGTCTTTCTAATACATTTGGATCAATTACAGGCCAAACGAAAGACATTGAAAATTAACAAACTTCCAGAATATTTTGTTTTTGTAATATATCTCTATAAATAAAGGCCAAAACAGAGATATTGAAAACTTATAAATATCCACAATATTTTCTTTTTCTAATATATCTGGATAATATACAGACCAAATCACAGACACTAAAATCTTATAAACTTCCACAGTATTTTGTTTTTCTAATATATCTGGATAACTTGCAGGCCAAAACAGAGACAGTGAAAACTTACAAATTTCCACAATATTTTGTTTTTCTAATATGTATGGATAAATTACAGGCCAAAACAGAGACAATGAAAACTTACAAACTTCCACAATATATTGTTTTTCTAATATATTTGAATAAATTAAGGCTAAAACAGAGACACTGAAATCTTAGAAACTTCCACAATATTTTGTTTAGATAATATATCTAGATAAATAACAAAACAATACAAAGACACTGAAAACTTACAAACTTCCACAATATTTTATTTTTCTAATATATCTGGATAATTACAGGCCGAAACAGAGACAGTGAAAACTTAGAATCTTCCACATTAATTTTTTTTTCTAATATATCTGGATAAATTACAGGCCAAAACAGAGACACTAAATATTGACAAATCCAACAATATATTGTTTTTCTAATAAATGTAGATAAATTATAGGCCAAAACAGAGACTTTCAAAGCCTATAAATTTCCACAATATTTTGTTTCCTACTTGCAAACTTAAACCATATTTTGTTCTTCTAATATATCTAGATGACTTTCAGTCCAAAACAGAGACATTGAAAATTACAATCCTCCACAATATTCTGTTTTTCTAGTATGTCTGGATAAATTACAGGCCATAAAAAGAGACACTAAATATTGACAAACTCCAACAAGATATTGTTTTTCCAATAAATGTGGGTAAATTATAGGCCAAAAGAGAGTCTTTCAAAGCCTATAAATTTCCACAATATTTTGTCTTTCTAATACATTTGGATCAATTACAGGCCAAACAGAGACACTGAAAACTTACAAACTTCCACAATATTTTGTCTTTCTAATTATTTGGATCAATTACAGGCCAAACAGAGACTGAAAATTAACAAACTTCCAGAATAGTAATATATCTTTTTGTAATATATCTCAAAAGGCCAAAACAGAGACATTGAAAACTTATAAATATCCACAATATTTTTTTTTTCTAATATATCTGGATAATATACAGACCAAATCACAGACACTAAAATCTTACAAACTTCCACAATATTTTGTTTTTCTAATATATCTGGATAAATTACAGGCCAAAACAGAGACAGTGAAAACTTACAAACTTCCACAATATTTTGTTTTTCTAATATATATGGATAAATTACAGGCCAAAACAGAGACAATGAAAACTTACAAACTTCCACAATATTTTGTTTTTCTAATATATCTGGATAAATTACAGGCCAAAACAGAGACACTGAAAATTTACAAACTTCCACAATATTTTGTTTTTCTAATATATCTAGATAAATTACAGGCCAAAACAGAGACATTGAAAACCTATAAATTTCCACAATATTTTGTTTTTCCTACAAAACAAAGCTGAAATATTTAAACCATATTTTGTTTTTCTAATATATCTGGATAAATTACAGTCCAAAACAGAGACATTGAAAACTTACAAATCTCCACAATATTTTGTTTTTCTAATATATCTGGATAAATTACAGGCCAAAAAAGAGACACTAAATATTGACAAACTCCAACAATATATTGTTTTTCTAATATATGTGGATAAATTATAGGCCAAAACAGAGACTTTCAAAGCCTATAAATTTCCACAATATTTTGTTTTCTAATATGTATGGATAAATTACAGGCCAAAACAGAGACACTGAAAACTTACAAACTTCCACAATATTTTGTTTTTCTAATATATTTGAATAAATTACAGGCCAAAACAGAGACAATGAAACCTTACAAATAACCACAATATTTTGTTTTCTAATATATCTGGATAAATTACAGGCCCAAACAGAGACAATGAAAACTTACAAATCTTCCACAATATTTTGTTTTTCTAATATATCTGGATAAATTACAGGTAAAAACAGAGACACATAAAATTTACAAACTTCCACAATATTTTGTTTTTCTAATATATCTGGATAAATTACAGGCCAAAACAGAGAATGAAAATAAACAAACTTCCACAATATTTTGTTTTCTAATATATTTGGATAAATTACAGGCCAAAACAAGAGACATTGAAAAATTACAAATTCCACAATATTTTTTTTTTCTAATATATCTCTATAAATTACAGGCCAAAACAGAGACACTGAAATCTTACAAACTTCACACAATATTTTTTTTTCTAATATATCTGGATAAATTACAGGCCAAAACAGAGACAATGAAAACTTACAAACTTCCACAATATTTTGTTTTCTAATATATCTGGATAAATTACAGGCAAAACAGAGACACTGAAAACTTACAAACTTCCACAATATTTTTTTTTCTAATATATCTGGATAAATTACAGGCCAAAACAGAGACAGTGAAAACTTACAAATTTCCACAATATTTTGTTTTTCTAATATATATGGATAAATTACAGGCCAAAACAGAGACAATGAAAACTTACAAACTTCCACAATATTTTGTTTTTCTAATATATTTGGATAAATTACAGGCCAAAACAGAGACACTGAAATCTTACAAACTTCCACAATATTTTGTTTTTCTAATATATCTGGATAAATTACAGGCCAATACAGAGACACTGAAAACTTACAAACTTCCACAATATTTTGTTTTTCTAATATATCTGGATAAATTACAGGCCAAAACAGAGACAGTGAAAACTTACAAACTTCCACAATATTTTGTTTTTCTAATATATCTGGATAAATTACAGGCCAAAACAGAGACACTGAAATCTTACAAACTTCCACAATATTTGTTTTTTCTAATATATCTGGATAAATTACAGGCCAAAACAGAGACTTTGAAAACTTACAAACTTCCACAATATTTTGTTTTTCTAATATATCTGGATAAATTACAGGCCAAAACAGAGACATTGAAAACTTACAAACTTCCACAATATTTTGTTTTCTAATATATCTGGATAAATTACAGGCCAAAACAGAGACATTGAAAACTTACAAACTTCCACAATATTTTGTTTTTCTAATATATCTGGATAAATTACAGGCCAAAACAGAGACACTGAAATCTTACAAACTTCCACAATATTTTGTTTTTCTAATATATCTGGATAAATTACAGGCCAAAACAGAGACACTGAAAACTTACAAATTTCCACAATATTTTGTTTTTCTAATATGTATGGATAAATTACAGGCCAAAACAGAGACAATGAAAACTTACAAACTTCCACAATAATTTCTTTTTCTAATATATCTGGATAAATTACAGGCCAAAACAGAGACACTAAATATTGACAAATCCAACAATATATTGTTTTTCTAATAAATGTAGATAAATTATAGGCCAAAACAGAGACTTTCAAAGCCTATAAATTTCCACAATATTTTGTTTCCTACTTGCAAACTTAAACCATATTTTGTTCTTCTAATATATCTAGATGACTTTCAGTCCAAAACAGAGACATTGAAAATTACAATCCTCCACAATATTCTGTTTTTCTAGTATGTCTGGATAAATTACAGGCCATAAAAGAGACACTAAATATTGACAAACTCCAACAATATATTGTTTTTCCAATAAATGTGGGTAAATTATAGGCCAAAAGAGAGTCTTTCAAAGCCTATAAATTTCCACAATATTTTGTTTCCTAATATGTATGGATAAATTACAGGCCAAAACAGAGACAGTGAAAACTTACAAACTTCCACAATAATTTCTTTTTCTAATATATTTGAATAAATTAAGGCCAAAACAGAGACAATGAAACCTTACAAATAACCACAATATTTTGGTTTTCTATTATTTCTGGATAAATTACAAACCCAAACAGAGACAATAAAAACTAACAATCTACCACAATATTTTGTTTTTCTAATATATCTAGAGAAATTACAGGTAAAAACGGAGACACATAAAATTTACAAACTTCCACAATATTTTCTTTTCCTAATATATACGGATAAATTACAGGCCAAAAACAGAGACATGAAAATAAACAAACTTCCACAATAATTTGTTTTTATAATATATTTGGATAAATTACAGGCCAAAACACAAGAACATTGAAAAATTACAAATTCCAAAATATTTTCTTTTTCAAATATCGCTCTATAAATTACATGCCAATACAGAGGCACTGAAATCTTACAAACTTCACAAAATATTTTCTTTCCAAATATATCTGGATGCATTACAGTCCAATACAGAGACAATGAAAACTTACAAACTTCCACAATATTTTGTTTTCTAATATATCTGGATGAATTACAAGCAAAACAGAGACAATGAAAACTTACAAATTCCACAATATTTTGTTTTTCTAATATATCTGGATAAATTACAGGCCAAAACAGAGACACTGAAAACTTACAAACTTCCACAATATTTTGTTTTTCTAATATATATGGATAAATTACAGGCCAAAACAGAGACAATGAAAACTTACAAACTTCCACAATATTTTGTTTTTCTAATATATTTGGATAAATTAAGGCTAAAACAGAGACACTGAAATTTTAGAAACTTCCACAATATTTTGTTTAGATAATATATCTAGATAAATAACAAAACAATACAGAGACACTGAAAACTTACAAACTTCCACAATATTTTTTTTTTCTAATATATCTGGATAAATTACAGGCCAAAACAGAGACACTAAATATTGACAAATCCAACAATATATTGTTTTTCTAATAAATGTAGATAAATTATAGGCCAAAACAGAGACTTTCAAAACCTATAAATTTCCACAATATTTTGTTTCCTACTTGCAAACTTAAACCATATTTTGTTCTTCTAATATATCTAGATGACTTTCAGTCCAAAACAGAGACATTGAAAATTACAATCGTCCACAATATTCTGTTTTTCTAGTATGTCTGGATAAATTACAGGCCATAAAAGAGACACTAAATATTGACAAACTCCAACAATATATTGTTTTTCCAATAAATGTGTGTAAATTATAGGCCAAAACAGAGTCTTTCAAAGCCTATAAATTTCCACAATATTTTGTTTCCTAATATGTATGGATAAATCACAGGCCCAAGCAGAGACACTGCAAACTTACATATCTCCACAATATTTTGTCTTTCTAATACATTTGGATCAATTACAGGCCAAACGAAAGACATTGAAAATTAACAAACTTCCAGAATATTTTGTTTTTGTAATATATCTCTATAAATAAAAGGCCAAAACAGAGATATTGAAAACTTATAAATATCCACAATATTTTCTTTTTCTAATATATCTGGATAATATACAGACCAAATCACAGACACTAAAATCTTATAAACTTCCACAGTATTTTGTTTTTCTAATATATCTGGATAACTTGCAGGCCAAAACAGAGACAGTGAAAACTTACAAATTTCCACAATATTTTGTTTTTCTAATATGTATGGATAAATTACAGGCCAAAACAGAGACAATGAAAACTTACAAACTTCCACAATATATTGTTTTTCTAATATATTTGAATAAATTAAGGCTAAAACAGAGACACTGAAATCTTAGAAACTTCCACAATATTTTGTTTAGATAATATATCTAGATAAATAACAAAACAATACAAAGACACTGAAAACTTACAAACTTCCACAATATTTTATTTTTCTAATATATCTGGATAATTACAGGCCAAAACAGAGACAGTGAAAACTTACAAACTTCCACAATATTTTATTTTTCTAATATATCTGGATAAATTACAGGCCAAAACAGAGACACTAAATATTGACAAATCCAACAATATATTGTTTTTCTAATAAATGTAGATAAATTATAGGCCAAAACAGAGACTTTCAAAGCCTATAAATTTCCACAATATTTTGTTTCCTACTTGCAAACTTAAACCATATTTTGTTCTTCTAATATATCTAGATGACTTTCAGTCCAAAACAGAGACATTGAAAATTACAATCCTCCACAATATTCTGTTTTTCTAGTATGTCTGGATAAATTACAGGCCAAAACAGAGACACTAAATATTGACAAATCCAACAATATATTGTTTTTCCAATAAATGTGGGTAAATTATAGGCCAAAACAGAGTCTTTCAAAGCCTATAAATTTCCACAATATTTTGTTTCCTAATATGTATGGATAAATTACAGGCCCAAACAGAGACACTGAAAACTTACAAATCTCCACAATATTTTGTTTTTCTAATATATTTGGATAAATTACAGGCCAAACAGAGACATTGAAAATTAACAAACTTCCACAATATTTTGTTTTTTTGTAATATATCTCTATAAATAAAGGCCAAAACAGAGACATTGAAAACTTATAAATATCCACAATATTTTCTTTTTCTAATATATCTGGATAATATACAGACCAAATCACAGACACTAAAATCTTACAAACTTCCACAATATTTTGTTTTTCTAATATATCTGGATAAATTACAGGCCAAAACAGAGACATTGAAAACTTACAAACTTCCACAATATTTTGTTTTTCTAATATATCTGGATAAATTACAGGCCAAAACAAGACATTGAAATATTACAAATTTCCAAAATATTTTGTTTTTCTAATATATCTGGATAAATTACAGGCCAAAACAGAGACACTGAAATCTTACAAACTTCCACAATATTTGTTTTTCTAATATATCTGGATAAATTACAGGCCAAAACAGAGACAATGAAAACTTACAAACTTCCACAATATTTTGTTTTTCTAATATATCTGGATAAATTACAGGCCAAAACAGAGACACTGAAAACTTACAAATTCCACAATATTTTGTTTTTCTAATATATCTGGATAAATTACAGGCCAAAACAGAGACAATGAAAACTTACAAACTTCCACAATATTTTGTTTTTCTAATATATCTAGATAAATTACAAACAAAACAGAGACACTGAAAATTTACAAACTTCCACAATATTTTGTTTTTCTAATATATCTGGATAAATTACAGGCCAAAACAGAGACATGAAAACTTACAAACTTCCACAATATTTTGTTTTTCTAATATATCTGGATAAATTACAGGCCAAAACAGAGACACTAAATATTGACAAATCCAACAATATATTGTTTTTCTAATAAATGTAGATAAATTATAGGCCAAAACAGAGACTTTCAAAGCCTATAAATTTCCACAATATTTTGTTTCCTACTTGCAAACTTAAACCATATTTTGTTCTTCTAATATATCTAGATGACTTTCAGTCCAAAACAGAGACATTGAAAATTACAATCGTCCACAATATTCTGTTTTTCTAGTATGTCTGGATAAATTACAGGCCATAAAAGAGACACTAAATATTGACAAACTCCAACAATATATTGTTTTTCCAATAAATGTGTGTAAATTATAGGCCAAAACAGAGTCTTTCAAAGCCTATAAATTTCCACAATATTTTGTTTCCTAATATGTATGGATAAATTACAGGCCCAAACAGAGACACTGCAAACTTACATATCTTCCACAATATTTTGTCTTTCTAATACATTTGGATCAATTACAGGCCAAACGAAAGACACTGAAAATTAACAAACTTCCAGAATATTTTGTTTTTTAATATATCTCTATAAATAAAGGCCAAACAGAGATTGAAAACTTATAAATATCCACAATATTTTGTTTTTCTAATATATCTGGATAATTACAGACCAAATCACAGACACTAAAATCTTATAAACTTCCACAATATTTTGTTTTTCTAATATATCTGGATAAATTACAGGCCAAAACAGAGACAGTGAAAACTTACAAATTTCCACAATATTTTGTTTTTCATTGATAAATTACAGGCCAAAACAGAGATTGAAAATTTACAAAATCCACAATATTTCTTTTTCAAATATCTATCAATAAATTACAGGCCAAAACAGAGACACTGAAATCTTACAAACTTCCACAATATTTTCTTTCCTAATATATCTGGATAAATTACAGGCCAATACAGAGACAATGAAAACTTACAAACTTAAACCATATTTTGTTTTTCTAATATATCTAGATGACTTTCAGTCCAAAACAGAGACATTGAAAATTACAATCCTCCACAATATTTTTTTTTCTAATATGTCTGGATAAATTACAGGCCAAAAAAGAGACACTAAATATTGACAAACTCCAACAATATATTGTTTTTCTAATAAATGTGGATAAATTATAGGCCAAAACAGAGACATTTTCAAAGCCTATAAATTTCCACAATATTTTGTTTCCTAATATGTATGGATAAATTACAGGCCCAAACAGAGACACTGAAAACTTACAAATCTCCACAATATTTTGTCTTCTTTCTAATACATTTGGATAAATTACAGGCCAAAACAAGACATTGAAAATTAACAAACTTCCACAATATTTTGTTTTTTTGTAATATATCTCTATAAATAAAGGCCAAAACAGAGACATTGAAAACTTACAAATATCCACAATATTTTGTTTTTCTAATATATCTGGATAAATTACAGGCCAAATCAGAGACACTAAAATCTTACAAACTTCCACAATATTTTGTTTTTCTAATATATCTGGATAAATTACAGGCCAAAACAGAGACAGTGAAAACTTACAAATTTCCACAATATTTTGTTTTCTAATATGTATGGATAAATTACAGGCCAAAACAGAGACATTGAAATATTACAAATTTCCACAATATTTTGTTTTTCTAATATATCACAATAAATTACAGGAAATACAGAGACACTGAAATCTTACAAACTTCCACAATATTTTGTTTTTCTAATATATCTGGATAAATTACAGGCCAAAACAGAGACAGTGAAAATTTACAAACTTCCACAATATTTTGTTTTTCTAATATATCTGGATAAATTACAGACCAAAACAGAGACACTGAAAACTTACAAACTTCCACAATATTTTGTTTTTCTAATATATCTGGATAAATTACAGGCCAAAACAGAGACATTGAAAATTACAATCTTCCACAATATTTTGTTTTTCTAATATGTCTGGATAAATTACAGGCCAAAAAAGAGACACTGAAATATTACAAACTCCAACAAATATTTTGTTTTTCTAATAAATCTGGATAAATTATAGGCCAAAACAGAGACTTTGAAAGCTTACAAATTTCCACAATATTTTCGTTTTCTAATACATCTGAATAAATTACAGGCCAAAACAGAGACAGTGAAAATTTACAAACTTCCACAATAATTTCTTTTTCTAATATATTTGAATAAATTAAGGCCAAAACAGAGATCATGAAACCTTACAAATAACCACAATATTTTGGTTTTCTCTTATTTCTGGATAAATTACAAACCCAAACAGACACAATAAAAACTAACAATCTTCCACAATATTTTGTTTTTCTAATATATCTAGAGAAATTACAGGTAAAAACGGAGACACATAAAATTTACAAACTTCCACAATATTTTCTTTTCCTAATATATACGGATAAATTACAGGCCAAAAGACAGAGAATGAAAATAAAGAAACTTCCACAATAATTTGTTTTTTAATATATCTGGATAAATTACAGGCCAAAACAGAGACACTAAATATTGACAAATCCAACAATATATTGTTTTTCTAATAAATGTAGATAAATTATAGGCCAAAACAGAGACTTTCAAAGCCTATAAATTTCCACAATATTTTGTTTCCTACTTGCAAACTTAAACCATATTTTGTTCTTCTAATATATCTAGATGACTTTCAGTCCAAAACAAAGACATTGAAAATTACAATCGTCCACAATATTCTGTTTTTCTAGTATGTCTGGATAAATTACAGGCCATAAAAGAGACACTAAATATTGACAAACTCCAACAATATATTGTTTTTCCAATAAATGTGTGTAAATTATAGGCCAAAACAGAGTCTTTCAAAGCCTATAAATTTCCACAATATTTTGTTTCCTAATATGTATGGATAAATCACAGGCCCAAGCAGAGACACTGCAAACTTACATATCTCCACAATATTTTGTTTTTCTAATACATTTGGATCAATTACAGGCCAAACGAAAGACATTGAAAATTAACAAACTTCCAGAATATTTTGTTTTTGTAATATATCTCTATAAATAAAAGGCCAAAACAGAGATATTGAAAACTTATAAATATCCACAATATTTTCTTTTTCTAATATATCTGGATAATATACAGGCCAAATCACAGACACTAAAATCTTACAAACTTCCACAGTATTTTGTTTTTCAAATATATCCGGATGAATTACAGGCAAAAACAGAGACATTGAAAACTTACAAATCTCCACAATATATTGTTCTTCTAATATATCTGGATAAATTACAAGCCAAAACTAAGACATTGAAATATTACAAATTTCCAAAATATTTTGTTTTTCAAATATCTCACAATAAATTACATGAAATATAGAGGCACTGAAATCTTACAAACTTCCACAATATTTTCTTTTTCTAATACATCTTAATAAATTACAGGCCAAAACAGTGACAGTGAAAATTTACAAACTTCCACAATATTTTGTTTTTCTAATATGTGTGGATAAATTACTGACCAAAACAGAGACACTGAAAACTTACAAACTTAAACCATATTTTGTTCTTCTAATATATCTAGATGACTTTCAGTCCAAAACAGAGACATTGAAAATTACAATCCTCCACAATATTTTGTTTTTCTAGTATGTCCCGATAAATTACAGGCCATAAAAGAGACACTAAACATTGACAAACTCCAACAATATATTGTTTTTCTAATAAATGTGGGTAAATTATAGGCCAAAACAGAGACTTTCAAAGCCTATAAATTTCCACAATATTTTGTTTCCTAATATGTATGGATAAATTACAGGCCAAAACAGAGACAGTAAAAACTTACAAACTTCCACAATAATTTCTTTTTCTAATATATTTCAATAAATTAAGGCCAAAACAGAGACAATGAAACCTTACAAACTTCCACAATATTTTGTTTTTCTAATATATCTGGATAATTACAGGCCAAAACAGAGACAGTGAAAACTTAGAATCTTCCACAATAATTTCTTTTTCTAATATATCTGGATAAGTTACAGACCAAAACAGAGACAGTGAAACCTTACAAACTTTCACAATATTTTGTTTTTCTAATATATTTGAATAAATTAAGGCCAAAACAAAGACACTGAAATCTTAGAAACTTCCACAATATTTTGTTTAGATAATATATCTAGATAAATAACAAAACAATACAGAGACACTGAAAACTTACAAACATCCACAATATTTTTTTCAAATATCTCTCAATAAATTACATGCCAATACAGAGGCACTAAAATCTTACAAACTTCCACAATATTTTGTTTCCTAATATATCTGGATAAATTACAGGCCAAAACAGAGACAATGAAAACTTACAAACTTCCACAATATTTTATTTTTCTAATATATCTGGATAAATTACAGGCCAAAACAGAGGCACTGAAATCTTACAAACTTCCACAATATTTTGTTTCCTAATATATCTGGATAAATTACAGGACAAAACAGAGACAATGAAAACTTACAAACTTCCACAATATTTTGTTTTTCTAATATATCTGGATAAATTACAGGCCAAAACAGAGACACTCAATATTGACAAATCCAACAATATATTGTTTTTCTAATAAATGTAGATAAATTATAGGCCAAAACAGAGACTTTCAAAGCTTATAAATTTCCACAATATTTTGTTTCCTACTTGCAAACTTAAACCATATTTTGTTCTTCTAATATATCTAGATGACTTTCAGTCCAAAACAGAGACATTGAAAATTACAATCCTCCACAATATTCTGTTTTTCTAGTATGTCTCGATAAATTACAGGCCATAAAAGAGACACTAAATATTGACAAATCCAACAATATATTGTTTTTCTAATAAATGTAGATAAATTATAGGCCAAAAGAGAGTCTTTCAAAGCCTATAAATTTCCACAATATTTTGCTTCCTAATATGTATGGATAAATCACAGGCCCAAGCAGAGACACTGCAAACTTACATAGCTCCACAATATTTTGTCTTTCTAATACATTTGGATCAATTACAGGCCAAACGAAAGACATTGAAAATTAACAAACTTCCAGAATATTTTGTTTTTGTAATATATCTCTATAAATAAAAGGCCAAAACAGAGATATTGAAAACTTATAAATATCCACAATATTTTCTTTTTCTAATATATCTGGATAATACAGAGACCAAATCACAGACACTAAAATGTTATAAACTTCCACAGTATTTTGTTTTTCAAATATATCTGGATAAATTACGGGCCAAAACTAAGACATTGAAATATTACAAATTTCCAAAATATTTTGTTTTTCAAATATCTCACAATAAATTACATGCCAATATAGAGGCACTGAAATCTTACAAACTTCCACAATATTTTCTTTTTCTAATACATCTGAATAAATTACAGGGCAAAACAGTGACAGTGAAAATTTACAAACTTCCACAATATTTTGTTTTTCTAATATGTGTGGATAAATTACTGACCAAAACAGAGACACTGAAAACTTACAAACTTAAACCATATTTTGTTCTTCTAATATATCTAGATGACTTTCAGTCCAAAACAGAGACATTGAAAATTACAATCCTCCACAATATTTTGTTTTTCTATTATGTCTATATAAATTACAGGCCATAAAAGAGACACTAAATATTGACAAACTCCAAGAATATATTGTTTTTCTAATAAATGTAGGTAAATTATTGGCCAAAACAGAGACTTTCAAAGCCTATAAATTTCCACAATATTTTGTTTCCTAATATGTATGGATAAATTACAGGCCAAAACAGAGACAGTGAAAACTTACAAACTTCCACAATAATTTCTTTTTTCTAATATATTTGAATAAATTAAGGCCAAAACAGAGACAATGAAACCTTACAAATAACCACAATATTTTGTTTTCTAATATTTCTGGATAAATTACAAACCCAAACAGAGACAATGAAAACTAACAATCTACCACAATATTTTGTTTTCTAATATATCTAGAGAAATTACAGGTAAAAAACAGAGACACATAAAATTTACAAACTTCCACAATATTTTCTTTTTCTAATATATACTGATAAATTACAGGCCAAAAGACAGAGAATGAAAATAAACAAACTTCCACAATAATTTGTTTTTCTAATATATACTTATAAATTACTGGTGAAAACAGAGATACTGAAAGTTTACAAATTACAAAATATTTTGTTTTTTGTTATATATCTGGATAACTTATCGCCTAAATCAGAGACACTAAACTCTTACAAACTTCCACAATATTTTGTTTTATAATATATCTAGATAAATAACAAAACAATACAGAGACACTGAAAATTTACAAATCTCCACAATATTTTGTCTTTCTAATATATTTGGATAAATTACAGGCCAAACAAAGACACTGAAAATTAACAAACTTCCACAATATTTTGTTTTTCTAATATATCTCTATAAATAAAAGGCCAAACCAGAGACATTGAAAACTTACAAATCTCCACAATATTTTGTTCTTCTAATATATATTGGATAAATTACAGGCCAAAACAAAGACATTGAAATATTACAAATTCCAAAATATTTTTTTTTTCAATATCTATCAATAAATTACATGCCAATACAGAGACACTGAAATCTTACAAACTTCCACAATATTTTCTTTTTCTAATATATCTGAATAAATTACAGGCCAAAACAGAGACAGTGAAAATTTACAAACTTCCACAATATTTTGTTTTTTCTAATATATGTGGATAAATTACAGGCCAAAACAGAGACACTGAAAACTTACAAACTTAAACCATATTTTGTTCTTCTAATATATCTAGATGACTTTCAGTCCAAAACAGAGACATTGAAAATTACAATCCTCCACAATATTTTGTTTTTCTAGTATGTCTCGATAAATTACAGGCCATAAAAGAGACACTAAATATTGACAAACTCCAACAATATATTGTTTTTCTAATAAATGTGGATAAATTATAGGCCAAAACAGAGACTTTCAAAGCCTATAAATTTCCACAATATTTTGTTTCCTAATATGTATGGATAAATTACAGGCCAAAACAGAGACAGTGAAAACTAACAATCTACCACAATATTTTGTTTTTCTAATATATCTAGAGAAATTACAGGTAAAAACGGAGACATAAAATTTAAAACTTCCACAATATTTTCTTTTCCTAATATATACGGATAAATTACAGGCCAAAAGACAGAGAATGAAAATAAACAAACTTCCACAATAATTTGTTTTTCTAATATATACTTATAAATTACAGGTGAAAACAGTGATACTGAAAGTTTACAAATTACAAAACATTTTGTTTTTTTCTTATATGTCTGGATAACTTATCGGCTAAATCAGAGATACTAAACTCTTACAAACTTCCACAATATTTTGTTTATATAATATATCTAGATAAATAACAAAACAATACAGAGACACTGCAAACTTGTATATCTCCACAATATTTTGTCTTTCTAATACATTTGGATCAATTACAGGCCAAACAAAGACACTGAAAATTAACAAACTTCCACAATATTTTGTTTTTGTAATATATCTCTATAAATTAAAGGCCAAACCAGAGACATTGAAAACTTACAAATCTCCACAATATATTGTTCTTCTAATATATTTGGATAAATTACAGGCCAAAACAAAGACATTGAAAAATTACAAATTCCAAAATATTTTCTTTTTCAAATATCTCTCAATAAATTACATGCCAATACAGAGGCACTGAAATCTTACAAACTTCCACAATATTTTCTTTTTTCTTATACATCTGAATAAATTACAGACCAAAACAGAGACAGTGAAAATTTACAAAATTCCACAATATATTGTTTTTCTAATATGTGGATAAATTACTGACCAAAACAGAGACAGTGAAAACTTACAAACTTCAACAATATTTTGTTTTTCTAATTTGTATGGAAAAATTACAAACCAAAACAGAAATAATGAAATCTTACAAACTTCCACAATATTTTGTTTTTCTAATATATCTGGATAAATTACAGGCCAATACAGAGACAATGAAAACATACAAACTTCCACAATATTTTGTTTTTCTAATAAATGTGGGTAAATTATAGGCCAAAACAGAGACTTTCAAAGCCTATAAATTTCCACAATATTTTGTTTCCTAATATGTATGGATAAATTACAGGCCAAAACAGAGACAGTGAAAACTTACAAACTTCCACAATAATTTCTTTTTCTAATATATTTGAATAAATTAAGGCCAAAACAGAGACAATGAAACCTTACAAATAACCACAATATTTTGGTTTTCTATTATTTCTGGATAAATTACAAACCCAAACAGAGACAATGAAAACTAACAATCTACCACAATATTTTGTTTTTCTAATATATCTAGAGAAATTACAGGTAAAAACGGAGACACATAAAATTTACAAACTTCCACAATATTTTCTTTTCCTAATATATCTGGATAAATTACAGGCCAAAAGACAGAGAATGAAAATAAACAAACTTCCACAATAATTTGTTTTTCTAATATATACTTATAAATTACAGGTGAAAACAGTGATACTGAAAGTTTACAAATTACAAAATATTTTGTTTTTGTTATATATCTGGATAACTTATCGGCCAAATCAGAGATACTAAACTCTTACAAACTTCCACAATATTTTGTTTATATAATATATCTAGATAAATAACAAAACAATACAGAGACACTGCAAATTTACATATCTCCACAATATTTTGTCTTTCTAATACATTTGGATCAATTACAGGCCAAACGAAAGACACTGAAAATTAACAAACTTCCACAATATTTTGTTTTTCTAATATATCTCTATAAATAAAAGGCCAAACCAGAGACATTGAAAACTTACAAATCTCCACAGTAAATTGTTCTTCTAATATATTTGGATAAATTACAGGCCAAAACAAAGACATTGAAAAATTACAAATTCCAAAATATTTTCTTTTTCAAATATCTATCAATAAATTACATGCCAATATACAGGCACTGAAATCTTACAAACTTCCACAATATTTTCTTTTTTCTAATATATCTGAATAAATTACAGGCCAAAACAGAGACAGTGAAAATTTACAAACTTCCACAATATTTTGTTTTTCTAATATATGTGGATAAATTACTCACCAAAACAGAGACACTGAAAACTTACAAACTTAAACCATATTTTGTTCTTCTAATATATCTAGATGACTTTCAGTCCAAAACAGAGACATTGAAAATTACAATCCTCCACAATATTTTGTTTTTCTAGTATGTCTGGATAAATTACAGGCAATAAAAGAGACACTAAATATTGACAAACTCCAACACTATATTCTTTTTTCTAATAAATGTGGGATAAATTATAGGCCAAAACAGAGACTTTCAAAGCCTATAAATTTCCACAATATTTTGTTTCCTAATATGTATGGATAAATTACAGGCCAAAACAAAGACTTTCAAAGCCTATAAATTTCCACAAATTTTGTTTCCTAATATATATGGATAAAATACAGACCAAAACAGAGACAATGAAAACTGACAAATCTCCACAATATATTGTTCTTCTAATATATTTGGATAAATTACAGGCCAAAACAAAGACATTGAAAAATTACAAATTCCAAAATATTTTCTTTTTCAAATATCGCTCTATAAATTACATGCCAATACAGAGGCACTGAAATCTTACAAACTTCACAAAATATTTTCTTTCCTAATATATCTGGATGCATTACAGTCCAATACAGAGACAATGAAAACTTACAAACTTCCACAATATTTTGTTTCCTGATATATCTGGATGAATTACAAGCAAAACAGAGACTGAAAACTGACAAATCTCCACAATATTTTGTTTTTCTAATATATCTGGATAACTTGCAGGCCAAAACAGAGACAGTGAAAACTTACAAATTTCCACAATATTTTGTTTTTCTAATATGTATGGATAAATTACAGGCCAAAACAGAGACAATGAAAACTTACAAACTTCCACAATATATTGTTTTTCTAATATATTTGAATAAATTAAGGCTAAAACAGAGACACTGAAATCTTAGAAACTTCCACAATATTTTGTTTAGATAACATATCTAGATAAATAACAAAACAATACAGAGACACTGAAAACTTACAATCTTCCACAATATTTTGTTTTTCTAATATATTTGGATAAATTACAGGCCAAAACAAAGACATTGAAAAATTACAAATTCCACAATATTTTTTTTTTCAAATATATCTCTATAAATTACATGCCAATACAGAGGCACTGAAATCT
This sequence comes from Tachypleus tridentatus, assembly GCF_004210375.1. Lineage (NCBI taxonomy): Eukaryota > Metazoa > Arthropoda > Merostomata > Xiphosura > Limulidae > Tachypleus > Tachypleus tridentatus. Next base: position 84,298,739 of record NC_134834.1, on the reverse strand, counting down.
TACAAACTTCCACAATATTTTGTTTTTCTAATATATCTAGATAAATTACAGGCCAAAACAGAGACATTGAAAACTTGCAAATCTCCACAGTATATTGTTCTTCTAATATATCTGGATAAATTACAGACCAAAACAAAGACACTGAAATATTACAAATTTCCAAAATATTTTGTTTTTCTAATATATCTGGATAAATTACAGGCCAAAACAGAGACAGTGAAACCTTACAAACTTCCACAATATTTTGTTTATATAATATATCTAGATAAATTACAAAACAATACAGAGACACTGAAAAATAACAAAAGTCCACAATATTTTGTTTTTCTTATATATCTGAATAAATTACAGGCCCAAACAGAGACACTGCAAACTTACATATCTCCACAATATTTTGTCTTTCTAATACATTTGGATCAATTACAGACCAAACGAAAGACACTGAAAATTAACAAACTTCCAGAATATTTTGTTTTTGTAATATATCTCTATAAATAAAAGGCCAAACCAGAGACATTGAAAACTTACAAATCTCCACAGTATATTGTTCTTCTAATATATTTGGATAAATTACAGGCCAAAACAAAGACAATGAAAACTTACAAACTTCCACAATATTTTGTTTTTCTAATATATCTGGATAAATTACAGGCTAAAACAGTGACAGTAAAAATTTACAAACTTCCACAATATTTTGTTTTTTAATATGTATTGATAAATTACAGGACAAAACAGAGACAATGAAAATTTAAAAACTTCCACAATATTTTCTTTTTGTAATATATTTGAAAAAATTAAGGCCAAAACAAAGACACTGAAATATTACAAATTTCCAAAATATTTTGTTTTTCAAATATCTCTCAATAAATTACATGCCAATACAGAGGCACTGAAATCTTACAAACTTCCACAATATTTTGTTTCCTAATATATCTGGATAAATTACAGGCCAAAACAGAGACAATGAAAACTTACAAACTTCCACAATATTTTCTTTTTCTAATATATTTGAATAAATTAAGGCCAAAACAGAGACAATGAAACCTTACAAATAACCACAATATTTTGGTTTTCTATTATTTCTGGATAAATTACAAACCCAAACAGAGATAATGAAAACTAACAATCTACCACAATATTTTGTTTTTCTAATATATCTAGAGAAATTACAGGTAAAAACGGAGACACATAAAATTTACAAACTTCAACAATATTTTCTTTTCCTAATATATACTGAGAAATTACAGGCCAAAAGACAGAGAATGAAAATAAACAAACTTCCACAATAATTTGTTTTTCTAATATATACTTATAAATTACTGGTGAAAACAGTGATACTGAAAGTTTGCAAATTACAAAACATTTTGTTTTTGTTATATATCTGGATAACTTATCGTCTAAATCAGAGATACTAAACTCTTACAAACTTCCGCAATATTTTGTTTATATAATATATCTAGATAAATAACAAAACAATACAGAGACACTGCAAACTTGTATATCTCCACAATATTTTGTCTTTCTAATACATTTGGATCAATTACAGGCCAAACGAAAGACACTGAAAATTAACAAACTTCCAGAATATTTTGTTTTTGTAATATATCTCTATAAATAAAAGGCCAAACCATAGACATTGAAAACTTACAAATCTCCACAGTATATTGTTCTTCTAATATATTTGGATAAATTACAGGCCAAAACAAAGACATTGAAAAATTACAAATTCCAAAATATTTTCTTTTTCAAATATCTATCAATAAATTACATGCCAATACAGAGGCACTGAAATCTTACAAACTTCCACAATATTTTCTTTTTCTTATACATCTGAATAAATTACAGACCAAAACAGTGACAGTGAAAATTTACAAAATTCCACAATATATTGTTTTTCTAATATGTGTGGATAAATTACTGACCAAAACAGAGACAGTGAAAACTTACAAACTTCAACAATATTATGTTTTTCTCATTTGTATGGAAAAATTACAAACCAAAACAGAAATAATGAAATCTTACAAACTTCCACAATATTTTCTTTCCTAATATATCTGGATAAATTACAGGCCAATACAGAGACAATGAAAACATACAAACTTCCACAATATTTTGTTTTTCTAATAAATGTGGGTAAATTATAGGCCAAAACAGAGACTTTCAAAGCCTATAAATTTCCACAATATTTTGTTTCCTAATATGTATGGATAAATTACAGGCCAAAACAGAGACAGTGAAAACTTACAAACTTCCACAATAATTTCTTTTTCTAATATATTTGAATAAATTAAGGCCAAAACAGAGACAATGAAACCTTACAAATAACCACAATATTTTGGTTTTCTATTATTTCTGGATAAATTACAAACCCAAACAGAGACAATGAAAACTAACAATCTACCACAATATTTTGTTTTTCTAATATATCTAGAGAAATTACAGGTAAAAACGGAGACACATAAAATTTACAAACTTCCACAATATTTTCTTTTCCTAATATATACGGATAAATTACAGGCCAAAAGACAGAGAATGAAAATAAACAAACTTCCACAATAATTTGTTTTTCTAATATATACTTATAAATTACTGGTGAAAACAGTGATACTGAAAGTTTACAAATTACAAAACATTTTGTTTTTGTTATATATCTGGATAACTTATCGGCTAAATCAGAGATACTAAACTCTTACAAACTTCCGCAATATTTTGTTTATATAATATATCTAGATAAATAACAAAACAATACAGAGACACTGCAAATTTGCATATCTCCACAATATTTTGTCTTTCTAATACATTTGGATCAATTACAGGCCAAACGAAAGACACTGAAAATTAACAAACTTCCAGAATATTTTGTTTTTCTAATATATCTCTATAAATAAAAGGCCAAACCAGAGACATTGAAAACTTACAAATCTCCACAGTAAATTGTTCTTCTAATATATTTGGATAAATTACAGGCCAAAACAAAGACATTGAAAAATTACAAATTCCAAAATATTTTCTTTTTCAAATATCTATCAATAAATTACATGCCAATATACAGGCACTGAAATCTTACAAACTTCCACAATATTTTCTTTTTCTAATACATCTGAATAAATTACAGGCCAAAACAGTGACAGTGAAAATTTACAAACTTCCACAATATTTTGTTTTTCTAATATGTGTGGATAAATTACTCACCAAAACAGAGACACTGAAAACTTACAAACTTAAACCATATTTTGTTCTTCTAATATATCTAGATGACTTTCAGTTCAAAACAGAGACATTGAAAATTACAATCCTACACAATATTTTGTTTTTCTAGTATGTCTGCATAAATTACAGGCAATAAAAGAGACACTAAATATTGACAAACTCCAACACTATATTCTTTTTCTAATAAATGTGGGTATATTATAGGCCAAAACAGAGACTTTCAAAGCCTATATATTTCCACAATATTTTGTTTCCTAATATGTATGGATAAATTACAGGCCAAAACAAAGACTTTCAAAGCCTATAAATTTCCACGAAATTTTGTTTCCTAATATGTATGGATAAAATACAGACCAAAACAGAGACAATGAAAACTGACAAATCTCCACAGTATATTGTTCTTCTAATATATTTGGATAAATTACAGGCCAAAACAAAGACATTGAAAAATTACAAATTCCAAAATATTTTCTTTTTCAAATATCGCTCTATAAATTACATGCCAATACAGAGGCACTGACATCTTACAAACTTCACAAAATATTTTCTTTCCTAATATATCTGGATGCATTACAGTCCAATACAGAGACAATGAAAACTTACAAACTTCCACAATATTTTGTTTCCTGATATATCTGGATGAATTACAAGCAAAACAGAGACTGAAAACTGACAAATCTCCACAATATGTTGTTTTTCTAATATATCTGGATAACTTGCAGGCCAAAACAGAGACAGTGAAAACTTACCAATTTCCACAATATTTTGTTTTTCTAATATGTATGGATAAATTACAGGCCAAAACAGAGACAATGAAAACTTACAAACTTCCACAATATATTGTTTTTCTAATATATTTGAATAAATTAAGGCTAAAACAGAGACACTGAAATCTTAGAAACTTCCACAATATTTTGTTTAGATAACATATCTAGATAAATAACAAAACAATACAGAGACACTGAAAACTTACAATCTTCCACAATATTTTGTTTTTCTAATATATTTGGATAAATTACAGGCCAAAACAAAGACATTGAAAAATTACAAATTCCAAAATATTTTCTTTTTCAAATATCGCTCTATAAATTACATGCCAATACAGAGGCACTGAAATCTTACAAACTTCCACAGTATTTTGTTTTTCAAATATATCTAGATGTATTACAGGCAAAAACAGAGACATTGAAAACTTGCAAATCTCCACAGTATATTGTTCTTCTAATATATCTGGATAAATTACAGACCAAAACAAAGACACTGAAATATTACAAATTTCCAAAATATTTTGTTTTTCTAATATATCTGGATAAATTGCAGGCCAAAACAGAGCCAGTGAAACCTTACAAACTTCCGCAATATTTTGTTTATATAATATATCTAGATAAATGACAAAACAATACAGAGACACTGAAAAATAACAAAAGTCCACAATATTTTGTTTTTCTTATATATCTGAATAAATTACAGGCCCAAACAGAGACACTGCAAACTTGCATATCTCCACAATATTTTGTCTTTCTAATACATTTGGATCAATTACAGACCAAACGAAAGACACTGAAAATTAACAAACTTCCAGAATATTTTGTTTTTGTAATATATCTCTATAAATAAAAGGCCAAACCAGAGACATTGAAAACTTACAAATCTCCACAGTATATTGTTCTTCTAATATATTTGGATAAATTACAGGCCAAAACAAAGACAATGAAAACTTACAAACTTCCACAATATTTTCTTTTTCTAATATATCTGGATAAATTACAGGCTAAAACAGTGACAGTAAAAATTTACAAACTTCCACAATATTTTGTTTTTTAATATGTATTGATAAATTACAGGACAAAACAGAGACAATGAAAATTTAAAAACTTCCACAATATTTTCTTTTTGTAATATATTTGAAAAAATTAAGGCCAAAACAAAGACACTGAAATATTACAAATTTCCAAAATATTTTGTTTTTCAAATATCTCTCAATAAATTACATGCCAATACAGAGGCACTGAAATCTTACAAACTTCCACAATATTTTGTTTCCTAATATATCTGGATAAATTACAGGCCAAAACAGAGACAATGAAAACTTACAAACTTCCACAATATTTTCTTTTTCTAATATATCTGGATAAATTACAGGCTAAAACAGAGACAATGAAAACTTACAAACTTCCACAATATTTTCTTTTTCTAATATATCTGGATAAATTACAGGCTAAAACAGAGACAATGAAAACTTACAAACTTCCACAATATTTTCTTTTTCTAATATATCTGGATAAATTACAGGCTAAAACAGTGACAGTAAAAATTTACAAACTTCCACAATATTTTGTTTTCTAATATGTATTGATAAATTCCAGGACAAAACAGAGACAATGAAAATTTAAAAACTTCCACAATATTTTGTTTTTGTAATATGTATGGATAAATTACAGGGCAAAACAGAGATAGTGAAAACTTACAAACTTCAAAAATATTATGTTTTTCTCATTTGTATGGAAAAATTACAAACCAAAATAGAAATAATGAAATCTTACAAACTTCCACAATATTTTGTTTCCTAATATATCTGGATAAATTACAGGCCAATACAGAGACAATGAAAACATACAAACTTCCACAATATTTTGTTTTTCAAATATATCTGGATGAATTACAGGCAAAAACAAAGATATTGAAATGTTACAAATTTCCAAAATATTTTGATTTTCAAATATCTCTCAATAACTTACATGCCAATACAGAGGCACTGAAAACATACAAACTTGCACAATATTTTGATCTTCTAAGATATTTGGATAAATTACATGCCAATACAGAGGCACTGAAATTTTACAAACTTCCACAATATTTTCTTTTCTAATATATCTGGATACATTACAGGCCAGTACAGAGAAAATGAAAACTTACAAACTTAAACCATATTTTGTTCTTCTAATATATCTAGATGACTTTCAGTCCAAAACACAGACATTGAAAATTACAATCCTACACAATATTTTGTTTTTCTAGTATGTCTGCATAAATTACAGGCCATAAAAGAGACACTAAATATTGACAACCTCCAACACTATATTGTTTTTCTAATAAATGCGGGTAAATTATAGGCCAAAACAGAGACATTTTTAAAGCCTATAAATTTCCACAATATTTTGTTTCCTAATATGTATGGATAAATTACAGGCCAAAACAGAGACAATGAAAACTTACAAACTTCCACAATAATTTCTTTTTCTAATATATCTGGATAATTACAGGCCAAAACAGAGACAGTGAAAACTTAGAATCTTCCACATTAATTTCTTTTTCTAATATATCTGGATAAATTACAGGCCAAAACAGAGACACTAAATATTGACAAATCCAACAATATATTGTTTTTCTAATAAATGTGGGTAAATTATAGGCCAAAACAGAGTCTTTCAAAGCCTATAAATTTCCACAATATTTTGTTTCCTAATATGTATGGATAAATCACAGGCCCAAGCAGAGACACTGCAAACTTACATATCTCCACAATATTTTGTCTTTCTAATATATTTGGATCAATTACAGGCCAAACGAAAGACATTGAAAATTAACAAACTTCCAGAATATTTTGTTTTTGTAATATATCTCTATAAATAAAAGGCCAAAACAGAGATATTGAAAACATATAAATATCCACAATATTTTCTTTTTCTAATATATCTGGATAATATAGAGACCAAATCACAGACACTAAAATGTTATAAACTTCCACAGTATTTTGTTTTTCAAATATATCTGGATGAATTACAGGCAAAAACAGAGACATTGAAAACTTACAAATCTCCACAGTATATTGTTCTTCTAATATATCTGGATAAATTACGGGCCAAAACTAAGACATTGAAATATTACAAATTTCCAAAATATTTTGTTTTTCAAATATCTCACAATAAATTACATGCCAATATAGAGGCACTGAAATCTTACAAACTTCCACAATATTTTCTTTTTCTAATACATCTGAATAAATTACAGGCCAAAACAGTGACAGTGAAAATTTACAAACTTCCACAATATTTTGTTTTTCTAATATGTGTGGATAAATTACTGACCAAAACAGAGACACTGAAAACTTACAAACTTAAACCATATTTTGTTCTTCTAATATATCTAGATGACTTTCAGTCCAAAACAGAGACATTGAAAATTACAATCCTCCACAATATTTTGTTTTTCCAGTATGTCTCGATAAATTACAGTCCATAAAAGAGACACTAAATATTGACAAACTCCAACAATATATTGTTTTTCTAATAAATGTTGGTAAATTATAAGCCAAAACAGAGACTTTCAAAGCCTATAAATTTCCACAATATTTTGTTTCCTAATATGTATGGATAAATTACAGGCCAAAACAGAGACAGTGAAAACTTACAAACTTCCACAATAATTTCTTTTTCTAATATATTTGAATAAATTAAGGCCAAAACAGAGACAATGAAACCTTACAAATAACCACAATATTTTGGTTTTCTATTATTTCTGGATAAATTACAAACCCAAACAGAGACAGTGAAAACTTACAAACTTCCACAATAATTTCTTTTTCTAATATATTTGAATAAATTAAGGCCAAAACAGAAACAATGAAACCTTACAAATAACCACAATATTTTGGTTTTCTATTATTTCTGGATAAATTACAAACCCAAACAGAGACAATGAAAACTAACAATCTACCACAATATTTTGTTTTTCTAATATATCTAGAGAAATTACAGGTAAAAACGGAGACACATAAAATTTACAAACTTCCACAATATTTTCTTTTCCTAATATATACGGATAAATTACAGGCCAAAAGACAGAGAATGAAAATATACAAACTTCTACAATATTTTGTTTTTCTAATCTATACAAATAAATTACAGGCCAAAACAGAGACACTGAAAACTTACAAACTTCCACAATAATTTCTTTTTCTAATAAATCTGGATAAATTACAGGGCAAAACAGAGACAGTGAAAACTTACAAACTTCCACAATATTTTGTTTTTCTAATTTGTATGGATAACTTACAAACCAAAACAGAAATAATGAAAACTTATAAACTTCCACAATATTTTGTTTTTCTAATATATACAAATAAATTACAGGCCAAGAGAGACACATTGAAAAATTAGAAACTTCCACAATATTTTGTCTTTCTAATGTATCTGAATAAATTACAGTCCAAAACAGAGACATTAAAACTCACAAACTTCCAAAATATTTTGTTTTTCTAATATATATGGAAAAATTACAGGCCAAAACAGAGACAATGAAAACTTACAAATAACCACAATAATTTCTTTTTCTAATATATCTGGATAAATTACAGGCCAAAACAGAGACATTGAAAATTGCAATCTTTCAGAATATTTTGTTTTTCTAGTATGTCAGGATAAATTACATGCCAACTGAGAGACTCTAAATATTAACAAATTCCCACAATATATTGTTTTTCTAATAAATGTCGGTAAATTATAGGCCAAAACAGAGACATTCAAAGCCATAAATTTCCACAATATTTTGTCTTTCTAATATATCTGGATCAATTACAGGCCAAAACAGGGGCAGTGAAAATTTACAAACTTCCACAATATTTTGTTTTTCTAATATATCTGGATAAATTATAGGCCAAAACAGAGACACTGAATTCTTACAAACTTCCACAATATTTTATTTTTCTAATATATCTGAATAAATTACAGGCCAAAACAGAGACACTGAAAACTTACAAATCTCCACATTATTTTGTTTTTCTAATATATCTGGATGAATGATTTAGATTATTATTATTAAGTAGTGTTTTTGGATTTTTTTCTAATTTTGGGAAAGTCCAGTTATTTAAATATTAGTTTATATTCATCCCCCAGGGAAACAAGACCATTACAGAACAATAGTGAGAATTTTGTTGTTTTACTACGATGGCTGTTAATCTGTTTTGACTAAAACCCATATGTAAACACTGATAGCTTGTTGTGACCCAATAATTTCTTTTAGTGCAAAAAAGTATGGCTTACTACATACCTATTAAAATAATAAATAAATAATTACCTATTTTTATTCCTTTTCCTGACCATTTCACACATTCTAACTAGTCAATTTGTGGTCGGAGTCATAGGTTGAAAAGTGTTGTTCTAGGTTATATATTTAAAAAATTACATTAAAATTACGTGGAATTGAGAATTTGACCCTGATATTTTAGTTGGTTGCTTAAAATTACATTTAATAACAGCATCAATGCATTTCGCGTGAAATTAATTATCTTATATATGTTTATAGCAAATTCAACCACCCCAATATTGTCAAATTCATGGGGGTATGCTTTGACAAGATGCCAAAATTTATTATACTGGAACTGCTAAGTGGTGGCGACCTGAAGACATTCTTAAAGGAAAATAGAATTAAATGCGTGAGTACTTTAAAATTCAGTTTATTCGTTGTTTAGCTAGTGCAACATAATATTGCGAATAGAGATATTCATTATTTTTAAACACACTATGGACCAAGAAACTTAATGAAATAAACCAGTCATAAAAGATGAATAGGAAAGTGCTTTACGTCTTTTCTAATAATTTTGTAACTTCACTGAGACAATGTCATTTTTAATTTGTAAGATCCAACAATGAGACAGTCATTATTAGTTTGTAAGATCTAACAATGAGACAATGTCATTATAAGTTTATAAGATCGAACAATGAGACAATGTCATTATTAGTTTATAAGATCTAAGCAAATATTCAACGAATATTTTCTAGATAAACTGGTAATTTTGTGACCCAGAGTAGACCTTACAGAATAAGATTCTGCCATTAAATAAATTTCGGTATAAACGTGTAGTCAATGAGAGAACATCATAATATACCACTTTATCACTTAGTAAAGGTGTGTGAAGAATTATACGGAAAAGTACTGTAAGTGACGCTGCAAGATGACCTTAAAGTACAGTAAGTTTGATTCAGTGTTAAGAATGCAGTCGCATTAGATGTGCCATCCATTTCTGGCAACATATTCAGACGTGACAAAAACGTGATAGATTCAGAATGTTGAATATGACTTTTTGCTCAACTGTTAACATCGGATAGTTGTAACAGTTTTACTAATGGACAAATGAATGACTGAGCTGTGATATCAACTCTCACTTTTAACTGCACTTGCAGAGCCACCTACGGTCGTTTCTCAGAAGTTTATTTCACAAATGTTTCATACATTTGTTCCAGGTTATGTTCCATGGTTCTCTGATCGTCCACGGCAATAATTTAATATCGGGTTTACATTATTCAGACAGTTTTGTAGTCTGTTGTTGGTACACCAATCTTAAATAAATATATATATAGCATTACGATAACAACAAAACAAAACATGTTAGGGAAGCAAATAGGAAACACATGCTATGTCATAAGAACATATAAAAAGAAAAATAAACACAGAGAAGAACAGAACCTAGGAATTTGAAACAAATTTAGAACTGTACGTTATTTAAAGTAGATGTGTTATAGTCTCTTAGCGGCACAATTGTATGTCTGCAGACTCATACCGCTAGAAACTGGGTTTCTATACCCGTGATGGGCAGAGTACAGATAGCCCATTGTGTAGTCTTGTGCTTAATTCCAAACAAACAAACAAGATGTGTACTACTAGTAATTGCAATTACCAGTAGTGAAAACGGAAACGGTATTAATGTTTCCTGACCTAATGTGTGTTGATGTGTTGAAGAGGGATACTAGTGTGCACTAGTAAGTGTGTTGATGTGTTGAAGAGAGATACTAGTGTGCACTAGTAAGTGTGTTTATGAGAAACTTCTGTCTTAACATGGTGTTTGACTGGGAGCCTCAAAACTCTATAACTAAATACACATTAACAGTAAGGTGTTAGGAGGCTGTTTTTATTGAAAAACATCTATTCGGGATAACCGTTTTATAAGTAAATAGTTATTGATCTCAGAATTCATTATTAACAATCCTAATTTTTTTGTTTAAAACCTTCTTTTTAAATTTCTGTCTCTGTAATATTAATCAATATGTTTTATAATTATTAATTTATGATGCCGCTCTTACATGTAATACTAGAGTACAAGTCAAGTAGAAATTATTTTTCCCGATTAAACTTACCACGAACATACATTCTTGATGCAAAATTAAAATTAGCATAGATTAGCATTCTTGATGCAATATTTCTATGAATACACATTTTTGGTGCAAAGATATCATAAGCACACATTCTTGGTGTAAATGTAAGAAACTGCTCATATTGTATAGAATACTAACTCCTGTTAAATACAAAGTTTTAAAAATTTGTATTGAAGTTATAGAATTATGAAGGTATCATATGGACAGTCCACTGCAAACTTTCTCATGAAACAACATTGGGTGGGTCATCAAATCTACTGGTAAAGTCACTTAAAAGACTTACTGGTTTGTGTGTTGTTATGTGGAAATAAAGCTTAGAGACTGTTACATGAATATCATTTATTAATTATAACTATTTCCAAATTATTTGTTTATTAAAAATTTTTGAACCAATATATTACAGATTCTCTTTACATGACATTGACGTGGAGGTCTCCATTGGATTGCATCTTTGCTTTCTCAGCGTTCATCAGCAAAGCTAGGATCAGCAAACCAAAGAATTACATCTTATATTTTCAATTTCTCTTTCAGTAAAAAGAAACTATATCTGTAATATACACACTAAACAGTTGCTTCACTGTAAAATATCCAATAACAAATTAGGCGTAACGTTACAGTATTATTCATTCAACTAAATTAGTTTAAGTTACAATATGGTGAGTTCAAACGACTCAAAACCCCATATCTTTTCTTTTAACCAGATGTATTCTTTCTTTGTCTACAGAATAAGTCTAATCTGTCTATGAAGAAACTTCTGGCAATGGTTATGGATGTTGGTAAAGGTTGCCAATATCTGGAGGAACTCCACTTTATCCATAGGTCAGAAAGATATAAGTATTTTATATTTTAAGCCCTTTGTTATTCCTTCGCTTGATGGATCGGCATAGCACTCTAATCGTAATCTGAGGGTTGCGGGTTCGAATCCCTATCACACCAAATATGCTCGCTCTTTCAGCCGTGTGGGTATTATAATATGATGGTCAATCCCACTATTCGTTGGTAAAAGAGTAGCCCAAGATTTGGCAGTGGGTGGTGATGACTAGCTGCCTTCCCTCTAGTCTTGCACCGCTAAATTATGGACGGCTAGCGCAAACAGCCCTCGAGTAGCTTTGCACGAAATTCAAAACAAACCAAACCAAAACCTTCGCTTAAATTCTATAAACCTACAAACAAATAATAAAAAAAGTTAACTCTATTTCAACAAGTTTAATTTTTTTGGGATATTACTGTATTTTCACACAAGTAACTCGCGAGATATATGTTAAATTGATATTCAAAAATGCCAACCGTGTGGTATACCTGTGTGCAGGTAATAAGGTATTTTCTTTGTTCGTTTTTAAGACTGAAAGCGCCAATTCTTTTCTGAACATTCGTTTCACACGTGGAGCGATTCATCAGTCAGTTGAGAAGTAGATCTGTTAGGAATCCCAATTATTTTCTAGTAAAATATATATATATATATATATATATATATATATATATATACGAATGATTTGACTCTATTTATTAGTATTTGAATACATTACAATTACGACTTAATTAATTGATAGCGTTGTCAAAAACGAGTAAGTGTCACTTTCAGTTGTCCCATGACATCCACTATAATCTTTAACCTGTGATTGACTTCACCACGTGACATGACCATAAAGGATTGGGTTAAATTATCAGCGAGATACAAGTTTTTTCTATCATTTTAATCGAAATATCTTTAATAACAGTTCTTTTGTACAGGTTACATGCACATATCTAATTTGATATGAATCAATTAAATTACTATAATAAACAATACAGTATCTTCCTGAAGTTTTCCACGTACAACATGTTGCAACAGAAGGTTTATCCTCTTTGTGATTGGTGCAAAGACCTGCTGTAGATTTAACCAATGGCAACCACAGACTACTCACTTCTAGTCTGTAATGTAAAAACATTCTTTAATTTGTTTTGTCTTTTAAAATTTATTTGTGTTGCTGGCTTGCGAAGTGTACACGAGTGTTGGTAATACGTGCCTAATAGTTTCTTAAAGCACTTTTTATCCTCAGGTACGAGGTATACCAGGAGTAGGTCACTTACGTGAAAATACGGTAACTTACAATTTTCTTACTTTGAGTTCTACAGAAATTAATACGTTGAAACTTATGTCGGTGTTCAAGAAGTCGTATTGTTTGACTTTAATCGTTTACAAGAGTTAAAGGCATAAAACTGCTTGTTCAACAAGCTTCTTATAGACTATGTAATTACACTTCTATAATTTTAAACTCTGATTAAAGTACATTTCTTACTGTAACGTGCATTCTCTTTATTTTATCGTAATAAACAATACTCATAATTAAGTACACAATAAGTAAAATTTCGTTTTAGGTTATAGATTCATTTAGATGCAATGTTACACAATTTGGCTATTGGTTTTGTGTCCGTTGAAGGGATCGAAGCCAGATGTTTAGCGCTAGTTGTCCACTGTAATTAAATTTGCACATAGTATTTCTTCTTCTTACTTCACAAGTTAACAGCTTTCAAAATCTTTTCGAGTAATTTTAGTTTACACTAATTCTGTTCTGGTTTGGTTTGTTTTGAATTTCGCGCAAAGCTACACAAGGGCTATCTGCGCTAGCCGTTCCTAATTTAAGAGTCTAAGACTAGAGGGAAGACAGTTAGTCATTACCACCCACCGCCAACTCTTGGGCTACTCTTTTACCAACGAATAGTGGGATTGACTGTCACATTATAACACCCCCACGGCTGAAAATGCGAGAATGTTTGGTGTGATGGGGAAATTCTGTTCTGTCTTCCAGCCCACCAGTGGCTCAACTGTAAATGTTAAAACGGGAACTTTGCTCTTAAAAACAATAAACGCTCCATAGGCTAACAGTTTCAACAAATAAAGTACAAAAATCTCATACTTACAGTCAAGAATAATTTACTTCATAGAGAGAAATACACTTAAACTTGCTAACAGTTTTCAAAAAAATAAGTTTGTTTTTGTTTTTCAAAGGCAAATCAAACCTATAAACGTATGTTATAATACTGGTCTCGAGTGTAAAACTAACTTCGAAATCCTTGTAGAAACATATTTTGCGATTATAATTTTCATGTGATGACATCGCTATGGCCATCTATTGATGAGCTTTAAAAACAACATATATGAGTCTCTTGTTTTGTTATATGTTTGTTTAAAACATATTTAATATTAATATTATCAATAGAAATACTCATCTTCAATAAAACAGAAATAATCAAAAATAAAGGCGGGAATAATAGAACACACTTCTTTTTATACCTTAATTTCACATTACAGTACGGTTAACGTAGTATTTAAATAATTTATGTTGGGAACAACTTGAGATTGATTACATTTTTCGAAATTAGAACATTCATGTAAAGTTCAATGAACTTCATTTTAACCAAACATAAAAATTAAACATTATACGATGTTTTTGATTTTCATCATATATTACAATGCTGACTATTCAACAATAAATTACTCAAATATTGTACACAACGTGTAAAAATACTATTGTATTTGACTACCATCTAACTAGTTCAGAAAATGTTAATGAATCGATTAATTATGTGTGTATAAATATTTACATTTTATGGAATATTCTAAGCATTATCATATCCGTTATTTACGATTTAGGGATCTCGCAGCCAGGAATTGTCTTCTCACGACAAGGGATTTAGACTCACTTGTCAAAATAGCTGACTTTGGCATGGCTAGAGACATCTATCGGTATGATTTAACAACAATAAATATTAGTTGTTTTTTCTATTGTTTGAAAAAGACATAGCATAAATTTAATAGGATAAAAATTTTAAAGCTAATGGTACTAAGGATCTGGTTACTCAAATAATCCTTGACGACTTCGTGCCTAAACTTATAGAAACACATTTAGTACACGTATTGTTTAACAATGCTGTTTCAGTACTGTCAATGGTACGCTCTTAAAAATTAAAATAATTAAATACTTTAAACAATTTTCAGAGCTGATTACTATCGGAAAGGAGGTAAGACAATCCTACCAGTCAAATGGATGCCACCAGAAGCCTTTCTGGACGGCATATTTACCTCAAAAACGGATATTTGGTAAGCGATAACTTTCACAAAACTAAACTGAATGTAACGCATGTGTATAATTTAGTTAGATTGAGCCAATTTGACCTTCAACCTCAAAAATATCGTTCTCTACGAGGTGCAGCCACATTGCCAGAACATATCTTTTAGAGGCACTTATATTATTTATCCCACATATCTCTTTGAAATCATATCAGTATAGATACAAACCTTTTAACTCAATAACCCGAATAACTCTTTGAGATCAAATAACCAGAGGGTTATTAAAGTAACAACGCCCCTCCAATAAGATTTAACAACTGTGTTTTAGTTACTATATCTCTGTATAAAAACTATTTTGTTTTTTAACGGATCTATTCATTAATGAAATTCCATCATTGCATTTAATAATTTGCCTGATCTATTCAGAATTAAGGTTTAATAATTATAGTGAATGCCTTATCATCAATAATATTGAAATGTAGACACTGCTAGATTCCAGTTGGCGAAATTCATTTTCCTATTGCAATGTTCTCAGTGACTTAACTGAAAGTTCGAAGTCTTATAATGCTAAAAATTGGATCTTGATATCCGTGGTGAATCCAGCGTAGATAGCCCATTATGTCGCTTTCTGCTTAACAGTAAAACAAATAAACCCATGGTGATGAGACAACATGGCTTCTTTGCCATACTGTCAAGTCGTTTGGTGTGATTATTCAACTTCTGCTTGTTTCATGAAACACTTGGGTCGACATTACAAGGAAAAAAAAAACGTGTGGCTAATGAGGACTTTACCAGGTCGAGGGCTTCGAGTCTAGAATTTACAGAACTTTCACCTTTACACATAATTTAAAATTTGTATCCATACTCTTGAAAATTATTATTTTTAATAGGTATCAATAGTATACGCAAACACCTAACCTAGTAATTTTTATAAGGCATCCAATAATATTTATATTGTTATATTATTTATTACCTAAGAAGTACATCAACCTTTATTCATTTAATAATTTTAACAAGTCATCAAAGAATATTTGTATTCTTGGTTAGTTAACTTCTTTATAACACATCAGCATCGATACAGCAATCAATTTATCAAAGTTTTTTTTTTTTTTCACAGCCCCTTATTAGTTTACATTTCATCAAATAAATGTCTGTCCATTAATTTTGTTAAACTTGCGTATTAGACTTAATAGTGATGTTATGTTTGACGTGTTAATGTTTTATAAGATATTATTTTAATTTTTTTTTCTAATTCTTGCCAAACACTTTTCATGCCCCAACTGTTTGTTTTCTTATAATGCACTTCCTTCGTATAACAGTTGTCAATACCTGTGGCAGATTCAGATTTCATATCAAATTTTGAGTTTGTGTGTGGACTACACACCTCGATTAAACCATAAACACAAACGTTGATGTAGAGAAATATTGATAAAAGTTATTAGATGTTTTTATATCAGTGCACAGAGTGACATCCAAAACATACTAGATGTTGTTATGGTAATCAAAAATACTTAAATTATTTTGAGATTTCTAACGAACCAGATTTTTCTTTACGAAAAGAACCGTTTTTAATATTTACCAGCAAAATTCAAAATTGCGTATTGAAACAAACTTTAATACGACTTAACTTTTGTTGGTATAATTAGATTAAACGCACATACACATTCTGTGAGATGATATTGTAAGGTTTGTCTCCTATTATTTCAGGTCCTTTGGAGTTCTCTTGTGGGAAGTGATGTCACTGGGTTACATGCCTTACCCAGGAAGGAGCAACCAGGAAGTAATGCAGTTAGTTACATCTGGTGGAAGACTAGAACCCCCTTCGATGTGTCCAAAACCAGTGTAAGAAATTTAACTTTAGACTGATGTTTGTGTTTTGTATTTATGGCAAAGATACGAAGTCAAAATGTCGCTGATCCTAATTTTGAACTACTGACCAGAGGCAAGGCAACCCGTCAGAAGGAACCTACCGCACACCATCAAACTAAAATAATTACTGCCACTTTTATTTTGCACCTACAGCCAAAGTATGAGAAATGTTTCATTAAGATTCGAACCTAAGGCGTCAGCTTAGAAATTCAGAGCTCTACAACAGGGCCGCGTTATGCTTAGAAAGAAGAGTTGGACTGCCAAAATACGGAAATAAAACGAAAGAAAGAGACTAAAAAAAAAACATTTTAATTGTTTTTCTTAAAACATGTCAACTCTAGTAACACCATAATATAATGTGCAGGTAATTATTTTGCTCTGGTTTAATAACTAAAGTAATATTTAATGAAAACGAATTTTTACTACCACAGGATACGTACAAAATATTCTACACGCATAACATCGAAACATAAAACTTTATAATATTAATGAATTTGATCGCAAGGAAGGAGGAGGTGCTGCAATGAAGTTGTATTTGCCACAAAAAATACAAACATTTTGACATCGTACAACCATTGAAAACTTGAAATAGGTGAACACTTTTCAGTGTGAACATATAAAAGAACATAGTTTAACTTTTCGTATTATAAGCACATCTAGTATATGTTACAGCTATATATTTAACTGTTATATAAATGCGACTTTTTTAATCTCAGAAAATAGCCAAATCAACAAATCGACATGCAGATAAACTACAAGCTGTGGCACTAATGTAAAGAAGAAAATATCGATTCTTTAGAAACTTCTTACAACTCCTATGCTTAATGGGCCCGACAGAACTTGACTCATAATCCGAGGGTCGTGGGTTCGAATCCCCGTCACACCAAACATGTTCGCCCTTTCAGCCGTGAGTGCGTTATAATGTTACGGTCAATCCCACCATTCACTGGTAAAAAAGTAGCACAAGAGTTGGCGGTGGGTAGTGATGACTAGCTGCCTTTCCTCTAGTCTTACACTGATAAATTAGGGACGGATAGCGCAGATAGTCCTCGTGTAGCTTTGTGC
The DNA here is from genome assembly GCF_004210375.1 of Tachypleus tridentatus. NCBI lineage: Eukaryota > Metazoa > Arthropoda > Merostomata > Xiphosura > Limulidae > Tachypleus > Tachypleus tridentatus. Next base: position 84,280,394 of record NC_134834.1, on the reverse strand, counting down.
GAAATTCAAACCAAACCTATGCTTAATGAAACATATATTAAAACAATCTTTTTGCATTTTATAAGATGTTAATGCTGTACACACATCAGTTCAACCAGGTAAACCACATCGATTTTATAGTATGCGTATAGCATAAGTATCGTGAAAACATGTCGTCAGTCTGTACATTACAGATGCTAGCCATAAACACACCACCTGCAATGTGCGTAACGTATTTTACCTGTAGTTTTTAGTTTGATATTGAGTGTAGGACCACAGTAAAATGTAATCCACATGTATTGTTTACTCACCATGCAGTGTACAGGCCTACTGAAACACATTGTCATCTATACTATATGGTCTCTATAGAGTTTTTAGATTAGCCTCAACACTTATTCCACCTATATTTTATGGTTTCTAAACACTGTTTGGACAAACCTCAACACTTTGTCTACCTATATTTTATGGTGTTTATATAACGTTTGGACCAACCTCAACACTTATTCCACCTATATTTTATGGTCTCTAAACACTGTTTGGACAAACCTCAACACTTTGTCCACCTATATTTTATGGTGATTATATAACGTTTGGACCAACCTCAACACTTATTCCACCTATATTTTATGGTCTCTAAACACTGTTTGGACAAACCTCAACACTTTGTCCACCTATATTTTATGGTGATTATATAACGTTTGGACCAACCTCAACACTTATTCCACCTATATTTTATGGTTTCTAAACACTGTTTGGACAAACCTCAACACTTTGTCTACCTATATTTTATGGTGTTTATATAACGTTTGGACCAACCTCAACACTTATTCCACCTATATTTTATGGTCTCTAAACACTGTTTGGACAAACCTCAACACTTTGTCCACCTATATTTTATGGTGATTATATAACGTTTGGACCAACCTTAACACTTATTCCACCTATATTTTATGGTCTCTAAACACTGTTTGGACAAACCTCAACACTTTGTCCACTTATATTTTATGGTGATTATATAACGTTTGGACCAACCAACACTTATTCCACCTATATTTTATGGTCTCTAAACACTGTTTGGACAAACCTCAACACTTTGTCCACTTATATTTTATGGTGATTATATAACGTTTGGACCAACCTCAACACTTATTCCACCTATATTTTATAGTCTCTATTCAATGTTTAGACCAAACCAACGCTTGATCCACCTATACTTTATAGTGCCTACAGACCAGTTTATCACACAGTACGTTCAAATTGTGTAATCTCTACGCAGTGTGAAGACCAGTTATAATTGTTAGTTCAGCTCTGTTATGTTACTAGAAGTAACAGGCAATTACCCGTTGTTTTACTCTATGTACTGTGTGAAGATGAACTCACTTCATTTTCCACCTCTATTTATAGCTCTATGCAGCGTACGGATTTATGAAAACATGTAGTCTATCTACAGGGTGTTCGGAAAGTCACTGTGCACTAATATATTTATTAACAGACATGTTTCAGTATAGAATACAGTTGGTAAGTATGAATGACAATTATAAACAATGTTGATAGTGTCCCCAAGTGTCATCAATACAGGTCTGGATCCTTCTTATTTTGTTTCTAAACACCACTATCAGTTGCTGGTTTGAAATAGACTGCATAAGATATGATTACAAAACTGCACAGTGACTTTTCGAACACCCTGTAGATTCCTGCAAGAGTTTATGGTACTTGTACAAAATAAAATAATGCTGTAACATTTGTACTTGTGGTAGTTCAAGACGCCAATAGAAAGTAAAGTCTTTCTTCTACATCATCTGCAGCATCTGTTTTAATTTAAAAGTTATACGATACTGGTATTAGAAGTTATTTCCTAAAGTGGTCAAATAGTTACCAAGAAGATCGATCGACAGTTACAAAGAATGGAAATAAATAAAGTGAAACCTAATTATGGTAAACTTGTAAGCACTTACTTTAAACAAACTGTTTCTAATAATGTTCAATAAGCTGTATACGATTTATTCAGCAATAATGTAATGAAACCTGGCTTATAAATAACATTTAACACGGTTATAATTTCATTATTTTATGGTTTTGGTTTTTGCTTAAAATATTCTGACATATGTTTTGAAGTACTTTCATAAATATTAACGAATTTGAAGTGTTAATTTTTATTACGAAATTTGTTTTATAGCATAGTTTGTTACATTATATACGTTTTTATGTAATAAATATTGAGTGTAGACTTACACAACAGCATCTTTCAACAATTTTTAATGTGTTTTTTCAGGTATGTTAAGAAGATTAAATTAGTATTGCGTATATTGACATATCTGATATCTGCGAAAAAAATAACTTTTGTAGTTTCGAGAGATTGTCGCATTACTTAAAAAACTCTAAAACTATTGTCAATAGAACTTCATTATTATAATGACTAAATCAAAAAATATATAGCATAGAGCCGGGATTGGTCTAGTGGGAAAAACTTTTCCGGACTGAGAACAGCTTATTAGGATAGAGGGTGTGCTATAAGAGTGAACGTCAGAACTCAATTTTCGAAGACATTAGAATAGGTAAAGAGTTTACGGAGGATGCTATTAACTAGTTGCTTTCCTTCGAGTCTACTAGCTATTGACTAACTATTCATCTCTAGTTTGTCAGTCCAAAATCAGAGGCGATTATGCATAAGTAGTTGTATGTGCGAAACTTCTAAAACAAAAAAACAAAAAATTAACACAATGTAAAACATGTGCTCCCGGAAGAGCTTATATCTTGAAGTAACATATGTTTACGTTCAGCTAATACCCCTGAATTGTTCATTATTATGATGGTGACAACCACGCAAAAGGTTGTCACAACAACTATCTGCTAGAAATTTACTATTTTGTTGAGACAAAAATCTTGCATGAACTGACTGTTATAAGGTTCCAGAACAGCATTAAAACGTGACACATATCATTGTATTACAAATGGTAATATTTTATTGAACATGGGTTACAAAATAAAGCTGTGATGATTATGACTTTACGTGTCTTTGGTTTTCCTTTAAATTACAGTTTTCATTCAAAGTCTTATGATGCTATATTGACACCATGTACAATAGCTAATTCAGCAATTCTTTTAGAGATACGCGATTATTTATTCCCTGTGTTTCAGTATCCCTCAACTACAGGAAATAGTTGTGTTAACAGAACTGTCGATTTTTTAAAATTTTTGTCAAGAGGAATTTTTATTTATTTGTTTGTGTTTTCAGAAATAAGCACAAAACTACGCAATGAGCTATCTGTGCTCTGCCCACCACGAGTATCGAAATCCAGTTTCTAACGGTGTGAGTCTGCAGACATAGCGCTGTGCCACTGGGCAGGAGCAATAATTTTTATAATATTATATTTGTTTATTCAGAAAGCTTACAGTTATGTTATGTCTATATAGATGTAAATGTATGTGGATTAATAGGAAGGTGAGGGAGAAAAATCAGCCCAATCTAGGAGTGAACCGTTGTTGATCAAACGTAAAAAGAATGTTTCTAGAGGTGTATTATGTCTACCTACAGGATGACATCACCTAGATGTAGTAACTATTATCCAGAAGTGGATATCAGTCAATAGGTATACCTTGAGAAAATTGATGCCTGTAAAAAGCAAGTGATATTCGACCAGACATCAACGTACAGATAGATAGTGTTTATCTAAAGGATGGTATAATCTAGGGAAATATGAGATTGATTTAAAGATGACTAACCTTTTCTGGAATCAGATAATAATACCCACATATAGACAGATAATCTATACTAACAGATAGGGAAGGGCACCTTAGTGTCAACCTAGTTTTTCTATCTACTTATTAATAAAATATTGAAAACGATTATCCTACAAGACACGTTCTTCCATGAAGTCCAGAACTAAAATCAGATTTTTATTAATAGTTGTACTAACACATTATTCATTGTTTGTTTATACGCCTTCTTTCCAAAATATATCAATGTTAGAAGAGTTTCTACTTTATCCACGACATTTTCTGTTTAACGTGTTAGATGAAACATACAATAAAGAAGGCGTATAAACATACATAGAACTTATATATATGTAAGATATTATCTTAAAAAAATTAGAAAAGACGAATGAAAAGAGTCAGCTGATTAACATATGGATAATTAGCATTTTAGGAGTAAGTAAAGCTGTTTATTACTAGTTCCTGTATGGCAGCTAGTTCTGAAGCTGTTTATTACTAGTTCCTGTATGGCAGCTAGTTCTGAAGCTGTTTATTACTAGTTCCTGTATGGCACCTAGTTCTGAAACTGTTTATTACTAGTTCCTGTATGGCACCTAGTTCTGAAACTGTTTATTACTAGTTCCTGTATAGCACCTAGTTCTGAAGCTGTTTATTACTGGTTCCTGTATGGCACCTAGTTCTGAAACTGTTTATTACTAGTTCCTGTATGGCACCTAGTTCTGAAACTGTTTATTACTAGTTCCTGTATGGCACCTAGTTCTATCTTAAGCTGTTTATTACTAGTTCCTGTATGGCACCTAGTTCTGAAGCTGTTTATTACTAGTTCCTGTATGGCACCTAGTTTTGAAACTGTTTATCACTAGTTCCTGTATGGCACCTAGTTCTATCTTAAGCTGTTTATTACTAGTTCCTGTATGGCACCTAGTTCTGAAGCTGTTTATTACTAGTTCCTGTATGGCACCTAGTTCTATCTTAAGCTGTTTATTACTAGTTCCTGTATGGCACCTAGTTCTGAAACTGTTTATTACTAGTTCCTGTATGGCACCTAGTTCTATCTTAAGCTGTTTATTACTAGTTCCTGTATGGCACCTAGTTCTGAAACTGTTTATTACTAGTTCCTGTATGGCACCTAGTTCTGAAACTGTTTATTACTAGTTCCTGTATGGCACCTAGTGCTGAAGCTATTTATTACTAGTTCCTATATGGCACCTAGTTCTGAAGCTGTTTATTACTAGTTCCTGTATAGCGTTTAGTTTTGAAGCTCTTTATTACTGTTTCCGGTAATGCGATTAATTCTGAACCTGCTTATCGCTGTTTCCGTTGATGTGATCGATTTGGAAGCTGTTTATTAAAGTTTTCGATAATGTGATTAATTCCGGAACTGTTTATTACCGTTTCCTGTATGTCGAGCTGTTTATTACTAGTTCTTGTAAGGTACCCAGTTCTGAAGTTGTTTTTACTGCTTCCTGTAGCGCAATTAATTCTGAAACTGTTTACTGTAAGGAGCCTCGTTCTTAAGCTATTTATTACTGTTTCTGGTAATCTGATTAGTTATGAAGCTGTTTATTACTGTTCTCTGTAATTCAGTATGGTTTGAAGCTGTTTAATACTGTACCCATGTAAGACGTTTTATTGTATTTATTACTCTACTGCTCACAAATTATGATCCGAAGACAATTCTTTTTATTAATTACTCTTTTAACTGTATACAAGTGCTTATTTAACTTGCTATTCCTTATGTACAAGCACTTATTTAACTAGCTATTTCTTATATACAAGTGCTTATTTAACTATCTATTTCTTATGTACAAGCACTTATTTAACTATCTATTTATCATATACAAGTGCTTATTTAACTATCTATTTCTTGTATACAAGTGCTTATTTAACTATCTATTTATCATATACAAGTGCTTATTTAACTATCTATTTCTTGTATACAAGTGCTTATTTAACTATCTATTTATCATATACAAGTGCTTATTTAACTATCTATTTATCATATACAAGTGCTTATTTAACTAGCTATTTATCATATACAAGTGCTTATTTAACTATCTATTTATCATATACAAGTGCTTATTTAACTATCTATTTATCATATACAAGTGCTTATTTAACTAGCTATTTATCATATACAAGTGCTTATTTAACTAGCTATTTATCATATACAAGTGCTTATTTAACTAGCTATTTATCATATACAAGTGCTTATTTAACTATCTATTTATCATATACAAGTGCTTATTTAACTAGCTATTTCTTGTATACAAGTGCTTATTTAACTATCTATTTATCATATACAAGTGCTTATTTAACTAGCTATTTATCATATACAAGTGCTTATTTAACTATCTATTTATCATATACAAGTGCTTATTTAACTAGCTATTTATCATATACAAGTGCTTATTTAACTAGCTATTTATCATATACAAGTGCTTATTTAACTAGCTATTTATCATATACAAGTGCTTATTTAACTATCTATTTATCATATACAAGTGCTTATTTAACTATCTATTTATCATATACAAATGCTTATTTAACTATCTATTTATCATATACAAGTGCTTATTTAACTAGCTATTTATCATATACAAGTGCTTATTTAACTAGCTATTTATCATATACAAGTGCTTATTTAACTATCTATTTATCATATACAAGTGCTTATTTAACTATCTATTTATCATATACAAGTGCTTATTTAACTAGCTATTTATCATATACAAGTGCTTATTTAACTATCTATTTCTTGTATACAAGTGCTTATTTAACTAGCTATTTATCATATACAAGTGCTTATTTAACTATCTATTTCTTGTATACAAGTGCTTATTTAACTAGCTATTTCTTGTATACAAGTGCTTATTTAACTATCTATTTCTTGTATACAAGTGCTTATTTAACTATCTATTTATCATATACAAGTGCTTATTTAACTATCTATTTCTTGTATACAAGTGCTTATTTAACTATCTATTTCTTGTATACAAGTGCTTATTTAACTATCTATTTCTTGTATACAAGTGCTTATTTAACTATCTATTTCTTGTATACAAGTGCTTATTTAACTATCTATTTATCATATACAAGTGCTTATTTAACTAGCTATTTATCATATACAAGTGCTTATTTAACTAGCTATTTATCATATACAAGTGCTTATTTAACTATCTATTTCTTGTATACAAGTGCTTATTTAACTAGCTATTTATCATATACAAGTGCTTATTTAACTATCTATTTCTTGTATACAAGTGCTTATTTAACTATCTATTTATTGTATACAAGTGCTTATTTTTTTTAGTACCTGTTGCTTCCAGTTCTGATGAGGTTTCATTTATCATAAACATTTATTATTTGTAAGTTTTCTGTCAAGTTTATGATGTCAGTTATGAGTGGTTTACAGATTGTGACCAGATCCCATTTCATTCAACTATCTGTTATTTTCAGGTTCGAGTATTAGTTTTACGTCCTGTATATATTTATTATTCTCACATTTGTTCTTCATATAACAAACTATTGTTTTGTACTTCTAATAAAGTGTTTTTGTTTCTGTATTTCTATCATTTTTATATTTTTCTTTCTGTAACAATTTGTTATTTTCAGATCTTGATTAGGCAAGTGTCCCTGATCTCTTCGTTTCTTTTTTCTCCATAGGTTTATCATTTTACAGGATTTGGACATTCTTATATTCTCTTATTTAAAGGAGTTTCTCTTAATATATATATATTCTTTAAACTATCTAAGCGTCACCATTCCAATTCATTTAGTAAATGTTTTCAAATCACTCTTTATTTATTAATCTAACATGTTCAAGCTATCTGGATTATTTTCAATACAGTAAAATAATATTCTCAAACTCTGATTAGATTCGTCTTAGTTTAATCATTACATATATATATCTTCCCTTGCTTTGAATACAACGTCTTACATGTAATTGATATTAATGTCTCTTCTTGTGTTTATTCAAGTTTTATTTGTTGTTTTCTTTAATGCCTGTTATATGTATATCTTAATAATTTAACTATATTATTTTGTAAAAGCAAAGTATTGGCTTGTGTTTCTTTTTTTGTTGTTCGAGAGTCATTCTTCAAGCCTTCATTAAATAACAGTAAAAACTTTATTCATTCTTGTGCGTTTGGTAATCAGTAAAACTATCTCTAGCCTGCGTTTTTTATTTAAAATATACTAAACTTCTTCCATTCAATAATGCAATTTGCGCAATCTGCGGATTGGTGAAGAATTCTAGCGCATGGTGTCGCATAACTCGAAAAACTTTCAATACCTGAAAAATGTTTGAAATTAAGAAGGTCAAACATGAAAGTTTCGTGTCATCATACCAGCAGTGGGTCAGTATGATTTAGTCGTAATAAAGTTATACTACGAATGTACAACATGCACTACTGTGTAAATCTTTATTACAGTGTATTTTAATTCAAAAGTAGTTTCTGTACATTATTAATATTAAAACAAAATGTGTTCCAGATCAAGAGTCTTAACCTTAAAGCGAAATAGGATGTTTTAAAAATTTAATTGTTTGATTCATTTTTTTTTTGTGGTGTGGAAGAGGAAAAAAAGTTTATTATTCAACAAATTTACTATAATTATGATAAAGTATTATTACTACTTCTTATAATTATGATTATTATTACTTTTTATAATTATGATAAAGTATTATTACTACTACTTATAATTATGATAAAGTATTATTACTACTTCTTATAATTATGATAAAGTATTATTACTACTTCTTATAATTATGATAAAGTATTATTACTACTTCTTATAATTATGATAGTATTATAATGGATATTATACATTTGACAAACGTTAAGTTCCAGTAATGAAAGTGTATTAACACGTTATTTTCTTCAAGTGACATCAGCCAGGTATTTCTATCAACACTCAGCAGTCAGCTCGTTGAGTCTTTGCTCTAAGAAAACACACATTTCTAACAACGTTTCAGCAACGTTGTTTTCTTCGTAAGCAATATCAGCCAGGTATTTCTATCAACGCACCAGTTTATCCGATGATAATGTGCCAAAAGTTTGGTTTCGTTTGTTTTGAATTTCGCGCAAAGCTACACGAGGGCTATCTGCGCTAGCCATCCCTTATTTATCAGTGTAAGACTAGAGGGAAGGCAGTTAGTCATCACCACCCACCGCCAACTCTTGGGCTACTCTTTCACCAACGAATAGTGGGATTGACCATCACATTATAACACCCCTACAGCTGACAGGACGAGCTTGTTTGATGTGACGGGGATTCGAGCCCGCAACCCTTGGATTACGAGTCTAGCGCCTTTATCACCTGGCCATGCCAGGCCATGTGCGAAAAATCTCAAAATTTATGGGGGCTTTTTTATCCGGAGTTTGGTTTGATAAACGTTTGGAGATTGATATTAGTTTTTATGTCATTTAGATACCACATCATGATGCAGTGTTGGCATCCTGTACCGGAAGAACGACCCAGTTTCACCACTATCATAGAACGTCTCGGTTACTGCATGCAGGTAAGTTTCAAATATTACATCTGTTGTTCAGTTTTTATAAGAGATATGAAATGGAACACAGGTTTTTGGATCATTGAAAGAACTAACTTATATTTGCTATTTTAAAAATAGATACACCATTTGTAAGCTGGAAAATGTTATGATATCTTAAACATAATTACATTTTTTTACAGGTTACAGCTTTTGCAGTAAGGAAGGATATTTCTAAAACAGGTACGACATTTCAATAATTAGTGCAAAGGTTCTATAGTGCACTAATTTCAACTGTTAACATTTGCACAGTTGAGAGCGATTGCACCAATGATCGAAACGTTGTACCTGTTTTGGAAATATTCGTCGTCAATATAAAATTTGTAAGGTATAATAAAATTATGCTTATAATCAGAAACTCAAAACGAAAAAAATTAATAAGGGTTTTCAAAATGCAGTCACATTAAAATCAAACATGGTGCCTGTCGACTTGTTGAATTTTGTTCTCATTTTGGAATCACAAGCTTCGTTTTCATGATCTCGAGTTCTGAAGATGTTTAGAAACGTAACTCAGAACGGCTGGTATGGGTATCAACACTTATTGACACAGCGTTTCGATCTTCAGACATATTTTTATTTCAAGTGGGTTTCTCGTCATCAACAGACGTTTAGAAGAAGTACGGTAATGTATTTCCCACAGTAAACATGGAACAAAATGACAACAGAATCTAATTCTAAAGAGTTGTTGTTGTTGTTGTTTTGTTAATTTTGAACGTTTTAGCAATTTTTAAGAAATGTGTATGCAGACAAAAACACTTCAGTGTAAGAATGTTACTGGTTAAAACCAGGTTACTAAGGAGAAACTTGATATTAAAGTTTAGAACATATAAGACTTCACTAGTCAGACTGGTATTATTTGACTTAGCATTACGTCACACGCGCACGCACAAATTTTAATATAAAATTTATTTATTACGTATTTTAAACTGGTGTAATAATTCACCCATTAAATCCCAGATTCAGTCATACTTAACCTCCATTTCAGTATCCTATACGTAACTATACTAGAACACTGACCCAGTTACACAATACCCTACATTCAGTTACACTAGAAAACTCATTTAGTGTTTTAAATATAGTTGTGCTATAAAACTCACTTAATATTAGTGTTCTAGTCATATTTCGACACTAACTCGGTGTCGTTGATCTAGTTATGTTGGAAGACTTATTCAGTGTACTGTAACACTCACCCAGGACTCTAGACTTGGTTATATTATAAGATTCATTCAGTATCCTAGCTCTAGTTATACTAGAAGACTCTTCATTCTCCTACATCTAGTTATATCATAAATATACTAATTCAATATCCTGGTTCTACTTGTACTAGAAGACTTATTCAGTATCTGAGATCAAGCTATAGAAAAATATTTATTCAGCATCCTAGTTTTAGTTATACTAGGAAGCTCATTCAGTATCCTAGTTTTAGTTATACTAGAAAGCTCATTCAATATCCTAGTTTTAATCATTCAGAAGACTCATTAAGTACCCTAAGCCTAGTTATACTAAAGGACTTATTCTGTATCCTAGTGCTAATTATATTATAAGATTCATTAGATCTAGTTACACCAAAAGGCTCATTCAGTATCACAGTTATAGTTATAGTGGAAGACTCATTCATTATCTTAGATCCAGTTATAGTAGAAGAGTCATTCAGTATCCTAGTTTTAAATTTGCTAAAAGACTCAATAACTATCCCAGATATACGCATACTTTCTAAGCTTGTTTTATTTGCCAAATAACTCTGAAAATTTGGGAAGTGAGATTACAATCATTAGCTTCTCGAAGTAAGAAATTTTGCTCAATGAATATTTATTTATATCCATGACTGCATTAATTTTTTAAAGACTTCCAACAATATATTGCTCTAAATACTATCACAGAGCCTCCTGCCTGCTTTACTGGTGGTACAAAGCACACCCTGTAACCTATAATTGATTCGTTGGTAAAAATACACGAGTCAGTTCAAAGTTCAGACTTGTCTGTCCAAAACACCTTGCGTCTGTGTTCCAACCACAGAGATGCGTATTATTTTGCGAAAACACTGTCAATTTTCTATTATCTCCATACGTAGCTAAGGCTTTCCTAAAGACTACATTACGGCACCATTCTTAATAGTGTACGTTTTGAAACTATAGCTGTGTATCTTGGTTTTTGAATTTCGCGCAAAGTACACACGAGGGCTATCTAAGCTAGCCGTCCCTAATTTAGCAGTGTCAGACTAGAGGGAAGGCAGCTAGTCATCATCACCCACCGCCAACTCTTGGGCTACTCTTTTACCACAGAATAGTGGGATTAACCGTCACATTATAACTCCCCCACAGCTGAAAGGGCGAGCAGAAAGATATATCGTGAAGAGCATCATCCATCCACATTGTATACGCATAGAGGCCAAAAGGGGAAAGAAGTTTACCTAATACCATCGGAAAATAGAGTTGAGTCACTACAAGGACTATGTGTGTATAAACAATCGAATATATCATGAACACCAAATCTCATAAAGCATGGAAAATTTTATTCACGTGAAATGCATAGTTTGTGTTTATTTTCTTATAGCAAAGCCACATTTGGGTATCTCATCTGCTGAGTCCACACAGGGTAAATCGAACCCCTGATTTTAGCGTTGTAAATCCGAAGACTTACTGCTGTACCAGCGGGGGACAAATACATAGGTGAACGTCACAGCATAATATGACATATTTAAGTACGGTACACTTAACAGGCCCATTACGGGTTTCCAGCCAAAAAGAAAATCTCAGCAAACAGTTTTATTAAAATATTTAATATTTTGACACGATGCAGACCAGGTGATTATAAAACTAATGATTATTGTTGTTTTTAGTAAATTCGTTTCCTGTATCTTTTCTTTAGGACCCAGATGTTGTTAACTCAACTTTGCCGGAACTCAATTGTTCGTCTTTAATGGAACAAGATGACCCAGTCATGCGACCTCCGGACACCGAAAATGCTTGTTTGCAGGTATGTGAACGTGTGTGTATGTATCTGTGTGAGTAATAAAGATAAAACTTAACTAAATTTTTTTGAAGTCACGAAGAAATTCTTTTGAAGGGAAGCTCCTGTTTCTTGAAAAGAGAAAATATTAAAATATTTAAAAATATTATAAATAAGTATGCAACTGGATTGTGTCTTTCGCGACGAATAATGTACATCAGTTCAGTCAGTTTGGTAAGTAACTATTTAAAGCTGTATGTGTTTTTGAGTTTGTAACAGGCTAAGCTGATTCAGCTGTATACTTTTCGTCATCACGACTAAAGCAAACTATTGGTTTAGAAAATAATCTCTGACGATGGGTTGTTTTTGTTGCAAAGTGAAGAAGTTGTGAGTTTAGATCACGGATGGAACAAGCACGACCTGTGTATAAATATAAACTTTATCTTACGAATTCTAAGCAACAAAAGCTACAAAATATTTTTGTTGTGAATACGGTGGAAGTTTCAAACAGAGGTATATAATTTTTACTTATTCGAAAAACGAAATGCAAACGTTTAGAAACATCTAACGACAAGAAGCGCTGTGAACAATAATAGGTTCGTGTTAAAGAATAATTGAAACAGTAGACTCGAATATCAGTGTAGGAGCTAAACAAACTGATAACTAATGGATTTTATAAATGGCAACAATGTTTGTTGACAAGAAGCATTACCAAAAGAGACTTGGTCTAGCCCCAGCCAGATTCAATTTATTTATCATTAATATTTGCGAAAGATGGTAACATCGTTTTCATTCTAAACTTTAAGAAAGCTTTCAGTTGTACTCATGTTAGGTAGGAATATGTAGATTAATTTGTAGCATGGGTTGTGCTGTGTGCTATAATTACACGCGATCTACTGCTGGTTGTAGGAATTGTTGGAATGCTATAAGCTGGGTTTGAGACTATCTTACAAAGTATAATAAGAGTTTGTTCGTTTCATAAGCTCTCAAGGTATGATTGTACACCAAAGTTTAATTTTTCATCTATTATTTCAGATTAATCGCCCTCACCCTGATCTACAGTCACCAGGCTCAGAAGATTATCTTATTCCAATGCCTTCATCGAATTACAGCCTCAACACTGAGAAAACAGAACTACAGTCGAGTGTTGAGTCGATGGAGAAACTTCTTGACCTTGAAGACAAAGCCTCAGTCTCATCTAGAAACAATAAGAACGGCTTTCACACCATGGAAACGAGCTTCATTCAGGCCGACCAAACAAACCGTGCTTTTGTTACAACCGACATCCTTCAGTCCTCACTAAGTGATGAATGTCGAAAGGATAATCAAGATGAAGGTACGAATCTTAATGTCAGTGATACTCATGATTCGATGTCTCTACTCAAGAGCTCTATTGATGCTACATCAAATCATCACAACTCAGGCTACGGCGCCAGCGAAAATCCAAAGCGAAATCAAAATATTAATCAACAGCGGAATGAAAGCTGCGAAACAAGTCCTATTAAGAGAGCATCAAGTGTGGGCTCTTTGGAGTCTCTGCCCTTTGTGTCAGGAGGCAACAAGCCCCCAGTGTTATCTAACAGTGTTAGTTCTAATGACATCACAGGTCAGGATCATCGCTCTGACATTTCACTGGACGCCTCGGCTCTTTCACAACAGCTAAATAACCAGCCCATAGTTTATAATAACGTGGACATGAATTTCAACAGCAGATCTAGCATCCCTGTAAACCGATTCGTCTCATGTGGACATCACGTTGCTAACAAAAGCATTTATACCGATAACCAGCCAGCAACAAATGAGGTTTCCAGTATTTCTCGTAATCTGGATTTGCAAGAAAGAGAAATACACTGTTAGAAGATGGCAGATCATCAGTAACAATTGGCTAGTTTGGAAAGAAAGAATTAAGAATTGCATTTATTTTCTTCTGAAAAAATGTACCATCACCCAAAGTACCAGAAATATTGGGTTTACCGGTGAGAGTGACACATTGCGAATGTCTGATCATTTCCAAACTTCTGTTGCTCAAAAATTCTAACTCGACAAAACAGACGACAGATAAGTTCAGAAGATCATTCGGTGAACTATTGTTTAAATGACCTACTTGAATGGAGGTTTGATATTTCTTTTCAAGGTTCTCGTTGAATTTAAAATTGTTGAACAGGTTCTGTTGTGTCTTACTGTCGTAACTCTTATGTTCTTACTGAAATTATGTAATATTTAAACTACTGTGCCAACATTTCTAAGAGCATCGTTCCTTGTAGGGTTTTTATTATTGAATAACAGTTGCTCAGTGATAAACGTATGATTTAGTTAAATTCCAAAAAGAAAAAAAGCGGATGGATTTTTTTTTATCAATAATTATTGGAAAAGCCACTATTTACTAATGATGTGACAACATTTAGATGTTCCCCATTTGTTAGGAGTGAAAACTTGTTTAGATTTTCAAAGAATTTTGAATCATATTTAAAGAGTAGCTTCGTGCATTGTTTACAAAGTAGTTTGTGTAAATTGTGAATGGTATAGATAAATGGTGTGTATATTTTCGTACATAACAAAAGTGCGCGTTGTTTTCGTGTTTATGAAAATATGAAAAGCATTTTACTGGTTACTGAAATAAGTCCAGGGGTACTTAGTTGAGATGGTACTTCCCAAATGTGGTCTATGTTTATAAGGTACAGAAAATGTTTAAAAAGTGTCGAATTATTCAGTTTTGTTTCAAACTCTAATATTAACAAGTTTTTTTTAATTACTTATGTTGATACTTTAAGTTATTTAGCTATTTTGTGTGTCATAGAGTATGATCATCTGGTTTAAAGAATATACTTTAAAAACATGTCCTCCATGAGTTCCAATGTTTATTACAATGATTTCACAAACTAAGATGCTTGAAGTGCTTAGATGTATTTAATACGTGTAGTAAGTGTTCCTACATTATTCCCTCTTCACATCCTGTTTAGATATAGACATTTGTTTGAGTGTTTATGACCAATGTCCTATTATAATGATATAATGTTATCGATTAATTGATTTCCAAAATACATTCAAACGATATTCTAACATCATACTACTAAGAAAATTCTATAAGTGACCAAATATGAAATTATAAGACATTTTGTTTCAATTCTCGAAATCAAAATATCCAGATAACATTAGAAATCAACGTATTAAAGACGGAAATTCAATTTCCAGGAAAAACAAATTGTCGTAAGTTAGTAATATCGTGTTTACAATTGAAACAGAATACATTGTTTCCAAATGAACATTTTTTACCCCCCAAAAAAACTCACTAAATCTTCACTAAGAAGGTAAAAAATGTTTGCCTCTGTTTGTTGCCAAATGAAAACAGGTATTTAAATAAAAATATATATATGAAAATGTATATGAACCGAATGACACGAATAATTCTATCACGTTTTCTAATCCAGTTTTTTTGTAACTCAGCTCGTTGTTACTGTTAAATATTAACAAAGTACAGAAAATTCCGGATATGGTTTTGATCTGGAGAAGAAAAAAATTATTGTGATTTAAGTCCCGCTATGACAAAAGGGCATAAAGTTACATTAAAACAGAGAAACGTTTGTTTATCGCTTCATATTATTGAAACTTACGTAGTATTTCAACCGAGAAAACTATATTTAGTTCAGTCATAATTTGTCTAGTTTTTCTCGCTAAATTCCAGCTTAATAAAAGTGGATTCTTTAACAGCAAGTGTTCAGAAAAGACATTTGGGTTGACCTTTTCAAATTGCAACAAACGTATATTAATGGTGATGAAGATGGAAGCAGCCAGATATCACTTCATGACATGCTAATTTCCTCTAACGTTCCGTGAAGTTCATCTCGACAGCTCCTTGAAATGCAAGTGTATCGTAACAGAGCTAAATGCGAACAGCTGTTTAAGAAATATTAGTTGTTTGGAAGCGTTTCCCCATGTAGACCATCCTCGAAAGAACCAAAGAGGTGGAATCGTAACAGTATACGTTTTTAGACCGTCAGTGCACGAACACGGCTTCTACACTCCCCCTTTTGTTAAAAAATGCGACAGCGCAATGACGTCACAGAAACATTCATTTTTGTTCTGTGTTAATAAGGCACTTATTTGAGAAACATATAGCATATAAAGTAGCCAGAGCCGTTTAGACGTATTAACATGATCGATCGTTGTTTAGACGTATTAACATGATCGACCGTTGGCTGCAATTTATTCTACCCAATACGTGAAAGCTAAGCTTGTTTCTTTCTGAACATTTTCTGTTTTTGTTACGTTTTGTTATCAAAGTTATTAAGACTTCTTAATTTGTGAACGATAAATGACTTATATGATAAATTAACTCAGTAGAGAATAATACATTGAACTTTTTGTCAAACTTTATCAGTGGGGATTTTATTTAGATTGTTTTCATGTTGCATCAATGTATTAGAGGCTGTAGTCATTA
Organism: Tachypleus tridentatus; assembly: GCF_004210375.1. Taxonomy (NCBI): domain Eukaryota; kingdom Metazoa; phylum Arthropoda; class Merostomata; order Xiphosura; family Limulidae; genus Tachypleus; species Tachypleus tridentatus. The sequence continues at coordinate 84,263,763 of NC_134834.1, read as the reverse complement.
GTACAAAAAACATGCTTTTGTATCCTGAACCATGACCGAAGGATACGCGCACTAATGATATTTTGTCGAAGTAAACAGATAAAATAAACATTCCACGTTTTGCGTGTATAAAACGTTTCCTTGTGGCTTTATCTAATACACTGACATTTTAAAGACGGCTATACGTATAACGTTAACTTGTAAACATGTACTGTAAAAGTTTTATCTTAATTTAGGGTTAAACGATTAACAGCCAAACTAGTACAAGTAAGCTCAAATCGTAAACTATTTCACGGTGTCTTTGTTACATTCGCATCAATTCACCTGTTAAATTTACCAGAGTCTATCCCAAAATAACTGTTTTCATTTGTATTTTGAGTGTTGTTAACCTTTATTGTACAAGGAAATACCCTGAAGTTAATGATTATTTCACATAAAATAAGCTTATCACTAAATATATCATGTCGTTTTCACTGCTATTCCACAATAAAATACTTCAATGTTAAGTACCAACACAATATATTTATATATCTGGAGTTTTTGTGAACCTACAAAGAAATAGTTTCAAACTAATGGCTAATCCACATACAACAATGGTTTTATTTTATATTTCATAGGTTTCTTTTCTTCAAATTCTACACAGAAATATTTGAAATCGTTTGTTCACATAAAATATCTACAGTTATATTATTATATATATGCACACACACGTATAGATAAAATAAACTTCGAGCAGTTCAGCTCCATATTTTTCAGGATTACAGCGTTAATTCCTCTGGAAGGAAAAAAAACGTAATTTTGTATAAAAATAATGTTTTACGCTGGAAAGAAACTTAGAATAACTTCAGTAAAATTAAGGTGTATATTTATTTCTGTTATGTTTTTCAACTTATTTTCGGGTTTTAACCATACTTTAAAATACGGATTGTACCACTGAAAAATAAGTTAGTATCATGTTTATTTTACTGTATTTTTTACAGTACATGTAAAGAAAGATATAAATAACATTTACATTCAAGTTGCTGGTTTTTTGTTTGTTTTTTTAGAATTAAGCACAAAGCTACTCAATGGACTATCTGTGCTCTGCCCACCACGGGTATCGAAACCCAGTTTTTAGTGTGTAAGTCCGCAGACATACTACTGTGCCACTGGGGAGCTAAATTACTAAATAGGCTATAATTTTGCATTTTTTTATGTTCGTTAGTTTCTTTGTTTGTTTATGAATTTCAAGCAAAGCTACACGAGGGTTATCTACGCTAGCCGTCCCTAATTTAGCAGTGTGGGACTAGAGGGAAGACAACTAGTCATCACCACTCATTGCTAGCACTTTGGATATTCTTTTACCAACGAATAGTGTGACTAGCCGTCACATTGCAATGCCCCCACGGCTGAAAAAACGAGCATGTTTGGTGCGACGGGGATTCGAGCCCGCGACCCTCGGATTACGAGTTCAGCACCCTAATCAGATGGCCATACCGGGCCATGTTGGCTAATAACTCAAACATTTAGTTGTTGTACATTTCTAATTGTTACTAAATACAACAGATATTTTATATCCGTTACATGAAAATACCATTTGTTTTAGCATGTTTACATTGATTAAAAATCACAAAAGAAGGGGAATATGACCTCTACAATAATCCCTAAATAATGCAGGATAATGATTAACTGGAATAGCACAATATTAATGCATGTACACTAAATACAAGAAGGCAATTATACAAGTGATAAACTTACGCCAAGAAAAAATCAGTTCTAGCACACACATATGAATTACTAAATACGATTATTGCTAAGTCCAGGTGGACAATAGTAGAAATTTAAATGATTACTTATTAGAATCGGGCAATTCTGGGGCATATACACTGATACCTATCTATATAAAGTTTGGAAACAGCTTGAATGCGTAGTGAAAAAAAAACAACAAAACTTTATTACAAACGTACAACGTTTCGACAAACTTTTACCATCATCCGGTGAAAGAAAAGTGAAACATGATTATCTCAGTGCGTAACACCTATCATGAAGCATCAGGAAGACAATGTGACGGCTTGGGGTTGTTTTCTTCCGAAGTGACAGGAGATATTGAAAAAATGGTTGGAAAATAATTAACCAGGACAACTACCATCAGATACTGACTCAGTGTTTTGTGTATTATTGGTAAAGGATTCTACTACCAAGAAGATAATGACCCTAAACACTCATCCAAAACTACTCAGATATTACTTAGCTAAAAAAGAAACTACTGGATTCATTCAATTGATCCATCGGTTCCCACAGAGCCTTGATCTCAACCCAATTTAGCAGATCTGGGATTTGATAATCAAAAACTTGACAAATAAAAATATAATTCCAAAGAAATTTTATGGGAGTGTATCAAAAACTTTTGGAGTAAAATCCCAAAAAACATTTTGCCCCAATATTTTGCAACAATATCTGAAAAACCGTTTACAGTTATTAAAGCAGAAGAGGACACAAAATATTAACTGTTTACTGAACTCAATCACTTCCACTGAAATTCTGTTGTACTAAATGTGAAGATTAATAACATGTTGACGTTTCAACAATAATTTATCTTCCATTGTTCTTTGAAAGTAGTCTGAAATATAATTTTGACTTTATCTTAATACTTTTGAACAATACAGTATATTTATGTACAATTTAAGTGTAAATATAACCCTCAGAATACTAGTATCAACTATAACTATGTCTTTGATCGTTTCAAAGTATTAAAATATATTATTAATTATCTTGAATCTTGTACTATTAAAATGTTTTATAAGATAGCCAAATGTCAGGTATATATAGCTAAAATTAAAATTTACAGTTTGAGTATATTGAAACAACTCTAGTCAGCTATCTAGCTTTCTAGATTGTATTATCTCTAGTTTGCTATAGATATTTGTGTCGAGTTAAAACTTGTATAAAGTTTGATAAACACATTGCGAATCGGATGAAGTTTTAGTTAAGTTCACACACAAACCTATCAATGTTATTTGCTTTTATTTTAGAATATCTTAGTTTAATTAAGGCTTCCACATGAACTAACGCAAATACTGTCCCATTTCCATTTTCCTATTGTAGTAATATTTATCCACTGTTAATCTACTATTGCAAATGTCCTAACACTTCTGATATTGTTTGACGTTTAACTTGCTCCGTTTGGTTTCCTACAGGTTACACAGTTGGTTTCTTTTCTTGAAGGTATATAATATTTTAGACTACAAGTTCCAGGAAATTTCGTAAATTTTACTACATTGACCTATTTGTTTCCATTAGGACCAAAACTTGGTACTTTAAACAATAAATAGTATTTACTATAGGTTCAGTGACAGAGCTGCGCATGCTCATATTATCATCAAATCTTGAACGAAGAATTTCAGTTAGTAGACCATTACTGATCAATATAGCCTTCAGTAGTTACATACACTTTAGTACATTGTTGTGTTTCTTTACTGAATATTCGCGGGGATTTTCTCTATTAACACCTTGTACTCGTAATTCTGCACCAATTAAACTTTACAGCTGAAGCCCTGTCTCAGAAATGCCTTTACATTTTCACCCCCCCCCCCAAAGTGCAGAACTGTTTAAGAATTCACAATTAAGACCGAAAAGTTGACATGTCTGGATGGCCCACCAGTTGCACAGTGGTATGTCTGCGGACTTAAATACACTAAGTTAGTATCACGTTTATTATACTGTATTTTTACAGTATATGTAAAGAAAGGTATGAATAACATTTACATTCAAATCACTAAACAGGCTACAATTTTGAATTTTTAAATTTCGCGCATAGCTACACGAGGGCTATCTGCGCTAGCCGTCCCTAATTTAGCAGTGTAGGACTAGAGGGTAAGCAGAGTACAGATAGTCCTTTGTGTAGTTTGTGCTCAACCACAAAGTGTCTGGACATCACACAGTTCATGTTAAAAGTTCTGTAATTTATCATTTACTATAGGTTCTTTTGCGCATGTTCAGTTAGCTATTCATCTCGATCCAATTTTAAAGTAAGTCATTAGAAACTAGTTTCTGTGAAGGAAGATTAGGATGATATTCCTCGAGTTTTGCAAATAATCTATTTTATAGCTATGACAATTCAATTTAATTATTCGTTTTTGCCTGAATGATTAAAATAGCATTTTTTTAAAAAAAATAAGCTGACATGAGTAGAGCACCGTTTTCTGTGAATCAGGTTCTATACTTATTGTATTTAAATGTCATTTTAAATATTATACTGTATGTTACCTATGTATTTTATAGAATTACAGCCGTTCCACCAACACTTAACAACAACACAAACATGTTTGTTATTTGACGGATAAACTAAACAGCATCTTCGCTAGACTTACATTTATTGTATGTTATTTTTGTGTGTATGTGTAGAAAATTCATTTTTTATTTGATATCTGTACGTGAAGCTTGGCCAAATTAATTTCAATAATCTCAAAATATTTATCAGTTTATAAAGTAGGTAAGACATCATTGAGAACAGTGAAATCAGGATAAGTATTTTTGCTTGGCCAGGAGTGATTAATATGGCTACCCCACAGGACTGTGAATATAGCAATCAAATCCCACTATTCGATTACAGTAGCCCAGAAGTTGACGGAGAGTAATATTTACTAGTAACGATGTTTCTAGTCTATCAAGTCAAAAATAGGGACAACTGGTGCAGATAGTCCTTGTACGTCTTTAAGCGAACTTCCAAAATACAGTTGCTTGTTATGAAAGCAGCATATATTTTCAACGCCTTCTGGAGTTTAGTGACGCACAGCAAGACTAAACAAACAATAACCTATTCTAGCTATATCACGTGAAGTATCAATCAACAATAACCCGTTCTAAGTACGTCACGTGAAGTATCAATCAACAATAATCCGTTCTAATTATGTCACGTAAAGTAACAATTTACAAAAACCTTTCTAGCTATATCATGTGAAACAACAATCAACAATAACCTGTTCTAACTACTTAATGTGAAGTAGTAATTTATAATAACTCGTTCTAACTATATTACTTGATATAGTAATTGAAAATAACTCATTCTAACCATCTCACGTGAGATATTGATAAATATTAAGCCGTTTTAATTATATCACGAGAAGTATCAGTCAACACTAATACATTCTAACTACGTGACGAGAAGCTACATTTTCAAATAACTCTTTTTAACTATATTACGTAACGTAACAATCAACAATAATGCATTTTTAACTATGTCAGGTACAGTATCAATTTACAATAAATTCTTCTAGCTATATGATGTGAAATAAAAATCAGAATTAACCTGTTCTACCTATATCGCGTAAAGTGTCAATTTACAATAACCGGTTTTAAGGTTCTCACGTGAAGTATTAACTTACAAAAACCCGTTTTAGCTATATCACGTGAAGTAACAACTTACGATAACCCATTGTGTTATTTTAAGTAACAATTTACCCTAACCTATTTTAACTGCATATCACGTGAAATAAAAATTAACAAGAACCCGTTCTAACTATATTACATGAACTAACAATCCATAATAACCCATTCTAGCTATATCCCTTGAAGTAACAACTTACAAACACCTGTTCTAGCTATATCATGAAAAAAAAAAAACATTAACCCGTTCTAACTATATCACATGAAATAACAATTCACAATAACCAGATCTAACTATATCATGCGAAGTAACAATTTACATTAAACCGTGCTAGCTATGCCACGTGAAGTAGAAATTTATAATAACTCCTTTTAACTATAACACAAAACAACGATCAAGAATAATGACTTTTTATTATTATATCACATAAAGAAACAACTTAACTTAGCTTGTTATAACTGTTACGTGCAGTATCAATTTACAATAGCTCATGCTAACTATATTACATGACATTTCAATGAATATACTACTGAAGTACATCCCATGAAGGAGCAATTTGCAATAACCCGTTATCACTATGTTATGTAAGGTAACAATTTACACTAACCCATTCTAACGGTATCTCTTGAAGTAAAACATCAACAATAACCCGCTCTAACTATATCACGTAAAGTAACAATTTATAATCATTCTTTCTATCGATATCACGTAAAGAAACAATGAGCAACAACGTCTTTTAACTATATGACGTAAACTAACAAATTATAATAATCAGATTTAACTATAAAGTGAAATAACAATTTACAATACCTCGATCTAACTTTCTCACGTAAAGTAATAACTAACAGTGACACCTTTTTAACTATATCACGTGAAGTAGCAATAAACAGTAACCAGATCTAAGTATGTCACGTAAAATAACAATATACAAGAACCTGTTCTAGCTATATCACGTTGAACAAAAATAACAATAACCTGAGCTAACTATCTCAATTTATAACCCATTCCAAGTTTGTCACGTGAATTACAAGTTACAATAACCCCTTTCAGCTATATCACGTAATGTAACAATCAACAACAAACCAATCTAACTATATAGTGTAAATTAACAATAAACAATACCTGTTCTAATTATGTCACGTGAAGTAACAAAATACAAATACCAGTTCTAACTATAGCACGCGTCGTAACAATATACAAATAGTCGACCTAACTATATCGCATGAAGTAATAATTTACAATAACCCGTTATAACTACGTCAAGTGCAATAAAAATTTACAATAATCTGTTTTAATTATATCACAAAGTAACATTGTACCATAAACCATTCAACTGTATCACTCAAAGTAACAATTTACAACAGCCCTTTTAGCTATATCACGTAAAGTAATAATTTACAACACCCTATTTTAACTATATTAAGTTATTATGAAGTTAATTGGTTACTGTTATTTTCACCTACAGCTGAAGGAGTGTAGAATGATTAGCATCCTCATGTCTTGATCATTGGACTATTTGACTGCGTATCTTAACCACTAGACCTCGTCATGAACACTTAAACATTTATACTATTATCTTAGTAACCATTTAGAATAGAAGTGATATTTATCATATATCACATCTTGTCTATTGTCTTTACACTGATACGTTTACCCTCCACACCCAAGTGCTGGTTAGATATAAAGGTCGATAACTTATCAATAAATACTCTCAACGATTTTTCAAACATGATAACAGTAGTTAACACAAATATTTAGTGAATGTTAACATAGGGATTTTGGAGTTGTATTTAAAAACATAAAATCACAATGATTTTGTTTGTTTCGTTCTATTTGTAAGAAAGTTCAGAATATATAGCCTTTCTAAATATAGTAACTGACAAGAAGGCTATTTTTAAATCAGATCGATTCGACTGGGTCGCTCGAAGCTTCTTCTAACATATGTGTGCGATCAATGACCAGGTGGTGTAACTGAATGCGAAAAACGACACTAGAAGGAGGCCTTGTCTCCAGCTAAATGAGATAACGCAGACTTGGAAACGTGAATGATGGAGCTTCGGATCTAAGTTCGAAATCGGTTATTTGTCATATTACAATATATCAATATTACATATTTTTAGTGTCACACTTTCAGATAAAAAAAGAACAGATAAACATGTCGATGTGTTTCGATCAACAGCAAGACCACATTTTATTGCGCACGGATAAACAGAAACTATTTTTTGAAAATGTGTGAAACATCAATTTTCTCAAATATGTCAATACTTCCATGTTGTCTTCTTACCTTCACATAAATGTTCTTAAAGTATATTTTTTAATTAACTGTATTTTAGTATTAATATCAGGTCATCCCTTAAGTAATGTCCGATTTTAGGCTCAGAAAAAGAGAAAATATCTCAAACGCTTTTAATGTTAATTAATCAATAATGTTTGTTCCATTATTATTAATTACTTCCTGCCAACGATTCACAAGCTTCTGAATGCCACTTCTATAAAATTCTTGGGGTTTGGAGGAAAAAAAATGTAGAGAGGGTAGTTTTGACATCTTCATGTGTTCCAAGTTCTTTTCCATCAAGATAGTTCTTCAAACTACAAAATAGATGATAATCAGATGGGACGAGGTCTGGAGAATCAGGAGAATGTAGAAGTTTTCTCCAGTCTAGCTCTTCAGTCTTTGCAGATGTAATCCTTGCTGTATGGGGCCGTGCATTATCCTGATGTAACACAACATCTTTACGATTAATCAAAGCAGGCCTCTTTTCTTTAAGTGCAACATTCAAGCGCTCTGAGTCAATATCTATTGTTGACAATAGAAATCTGATGTAATCGTTACATTGCGTGACAGCAACTCAAAGTGGATCATACCAACAATATCCCACCAAACGCTTAACAAGACTTTCCTAGGGTGGAGGTCCATTTTGGGTTGTGCTTTAACCAGTTTACGTGCACTGAACCATTGTCTGCGGCGCTTAACATTTTTATAATACATCCATTTTTCATCTCCAGTCACTAACTTGTCCAGAAAAGGTGAGTTAAGTTCACGAGAGTGCAGAGAAGTGCAAATGTCCACTCTTATTCTAAGATTGACTTCTGTCTAATCATGGGGGACCTATTTTCCAAATTTTGACACATTTCCAAGCTGTTGCAGATGGCGGTGAACTGTTGAATGGGTTGAATTAAGCTTCTGTGCTAGTTCTTCAACTGTTAAAACACAATATTTATCAAGTGCAGCCAGCAGCAAGTTATCATTAAACTGAACAGGATGACCTGAACGTGGTGCATCACTAAAGCTATAGACACCTGATCTCGCCCCCTCTAATACAGCGGTAAATATACGGATTTACAACGATAAAATCAGGGGTTCGATTCCCCTCCGTGGGCTCAGTAGATAGCCCAATATGACTTTGCTATAAGAAAACACACACACACCTGATCTGAACCTCTGGAACCACCTTCGACATTTTCTTTCATTGAGAGACTCGGAACTATAAATACCTTGAATGTTTCGTGTAGTTTCTGCTGCACTATTGCCTTTTATAAACTCATAAAGCATTATATGCCTAATGTGCTCCTCAGATACATCCATCTTTATAAGGGTTTACTTGATTAATGATCTGAAAAAGTGAGTTAGTTTATTTTATTTGTCTGAACATTTTTATACATGTCCTACTACATATTTTAGTCATGAAAACCTGCTACAAAGAAAAAAATGATGATGCACTTTCGGTATTAAATTTTCGGACATTACTTATGGGATCACCTGATATAAGATTGTTTTACTTGATTGTGTTACATAAGTTTGAGAATGATGAACTTCAGTAACGATACACATCATAGTGTTAAGTAAAGATACACATCACAGTGTTAAGTAACGATACACATCACAGTGTTAAGTAAAGATACACATCACAGTGTTAAGTAAAGATACACATCATAGTGTTAAGTAAAGATACACATCACAGTGTTAAGTAAAAATACACATCACAGTGGTTAGTAAATACAGGGTGTTCAGAAAGTCACTGTGCAGTTTTGTAGTCATATTTTATTCAGTCTATTTCAAGCCAGCAACCGATAGCGGTGTTTAGAAACAAAATAAGAAGGATCCAGACCTGTATTGATGTCAACGGGGGTCACTTTCAACATTGTTTATAATTGTCATTCATATTTACCTCCTGTATTCTATATATAAACATGTCTGTTAATAAGTATATAAGTGCACAGTGATCTTCCGAACACCCTGTATATACATTACAGTATTTAGCAAACAAATATGTCAAAGTGTTTAGTAGAGATACACGTCACAGTGTTTACTAAATATATATATATATATATCATTGTTTAGTAAAGATACGCAACACATTGTTTAATGGAGATACACAACACGGTGTTTAGTAAAGATGCACATCACAGTGTTTAGTAGAGATACATATCACAGTGTTTAATAGAATATACATACAAAAGAGTGTTTGGTGAATGTATGCAGTACAGTGTTTGGGTAAAGATGTACATTTTAGTATTTTGTCAATATCTTTAGCGAACGTGAACATTAAAAAGAAAGTCATTAAGTAAACTGGGATTAATTAATTAATTTTTACACGTTCATAAACTTCTTCAGAAGTTAGAAAACAGACTGTATTATTAAGAAGTGGTGAATCTTTCATTAATATTGAAAATAAAGAGATCATATTTGGTTTAATTCAGAAATCGTAATTCAAAATAAATATTTTTAAACGTAAGAAAAGTGGACACTGAAACGTTAAGAAATCCCATTGAAAGTAACTATAGTGTCGTTATTACATCCAATCCAGAAGTCCGTGTTGCTGTGTTCTACAACAAAATTATTTGGGTTATTGCCGTAATTAAATCTGATCCAGGTGAAAGGATTCCTGTGTTCCATAGTAATGTTATTTAGGTTATTGTAATAATGAAATCTATTCCAGGAGACATTGTTTTTGTGTTCTATAATAAGGTTATTCTGGTTATTGTCATAATGAAAGCTGATCCAAGAGTCAGAGTTCTTGCGATCTACGTCAAGAGTATTTGGGTTATGGTCGAACTGAAATCTGATCCAGGAGTCAGAGTTATTGTGATCTACAGCAAAGTTATTTGGGTTATTGTTGTAATGAAGTCTGATTCAGGAGTCAGTGTTCTCTTGTTTCAAAGCAAGGTTAGTTGTGTAATGTTAGCAGTATCTAGTGTAATAAAACTGAATTTGCTAAGCTATAAAAAACACATACTACAACGTAAAGAAAATAAATTTCAAAGACAAAGTTTAAAGTTGAACATGGATAATTAATAAAATTTTAGCAACAGCAAAATCATTCAGGTTTTCATGGGGTTTTACAAAAGTCCCTAAGGAAAGGTACATTATAAGTACGGAAGATTTTTAGTTTAAATTCATTATAAAAAAACCTAATAACAACAGATCTACTCTGGATGATAGTATACAGTTTGCAAAAGAAGTGTAGGACGTTAAATTAAGGTTTCTGAATCATAGTCTTAGTATATGAACAGCATTTTAATAGATATTATTTCTCTAAGAATCTAATTAGTTAATTATGATAAAAAGACAACTTGTAAATCACAACGCATTTTGTAAGATATAAAGTTTACCGTGAAAACATACAAGTAATTTTTACACAATGATATATATAACATCAAGTAATTTTTAGTTAAAATGAATTTTCCTTTGATATACTCAGTGACTTTACTAAATAATCTCAATATTTTGTGTGCCAAGTCATAGCTGCATATTGTTGTTGTTGTTGTTTTGAATTTTGCGCAAAGCTACACAAGGGCTATCTGCGCTAACCGTCCATAATTTAGCAGTGTAAGACTAGAGGGAAGGCAGCTAGTCATCACCATCACCGCCAACTCTTGAACTACTCTTTTACCAATAAGTAGGAGGATTAACCGTCACATTATAATGCCCCCCCCATTGTTGAAAGGGCAAACATATTTGGTATGACGAGAATTCAAACTTGCAACCCTTAGATTTCGAGTGAAACGCCCTAACCACCTGACCATCCATAGCCGAATAGTATTGCTCCTGACTTATAAATTATTATTATTTTTACCTAGAAAAGAGTAATTGGAACGACTATTTTGTACAATTTTGATAAAATTATCGACTGCTTTTTTGGTTTTGGTTGTTTTTTTTGTTGTTTAGAATTAAGCACAAAGCTACACAATGGGCTACCTGTTGTTTGCTCACCACATGTATAGAAACCCGCTTTCTTTCCGCTACACTCCTAAGTTAGGGACGACAAGCGCAAATAGCTCTCGAGTAGCTTTGCGCGAAATTCAAAACAAACCAAACCTTATCCCTACCATTAAGACGATACCTGTCAGTGATTATTTGAAACAACAACTGAGCTATAAGAGTAACTTTAAACTAGGACCACAAAAAAAAAAGACACATCATGAGGTGCAGTGTGGGGGCAAGGTACAAAGATAGGTTTAATGGCAGATTAAACTAGGACCACAAAAAAAAGACACATCATGAGGTACAGTGTGGGGGCAAGGTACAAAGATAGGTTTAATGGCAGATTAAACTAGGACCACAAAAAAAAGACACATCATGAGGTGCAGTGTGGGGGCAAGGTACAAAGATAGGTTTAATGGCAGATTAAACTAGGACCACAAAAAAAAGACACATCATGAGGTACAGTGTGGGGGCAAGGTACAAAGATAGGTTTAATGGCAGATTAAACTAGGACCACAAAAAAAGACACATCATGAGGTACAGTGTGGGGGCAAGGTACAAAGATAGGTTTAATGGCAGATTAAACTAGGACCACAAAAAAAAGACACATCATGAGGTACAGTGTGGGGGCAAGGTACAAAGATAGGTTTAATGGCAGATTAAACTAGGACCACAGAAAAAAAGACACATCATGAGGTACAGTGTGGGGGCAAGGTACAAAGATAGGTTTAATGGCAGATTAAACTGTTATTATTGAAATACTAGAAGTATAAAATATTAAATGTGTGACTTTAAGGTATTCGTTAAAACAGAGGTTTTTAAACAATGGAGATGACTAAAAGATGGTGAAATGAACAATTCTGATGACAGGATTTGTTTTTGAAATGCATAAAATTATACATTGTTTAATAGGGATAGAATACTAAACATTCAGTTGAAGATAAAATGTGAAAAAAAATGTTTAAAATGAATTATTAAATATTTAACATAAAAATATTGTGGTTTCAAGTAAAAAATCAGATTGACCTATAAAGAAGATAAGGAATAGAATTTTTAAAAAGCATTATAAATATAGAAGCTGTAATAATAGGAGATTCAGAGGATTACAGAACGTCAATAGAGTTGATCAAACAGGAAATCACGAACATAAAAGTATACGGAAAACAGGTTGGCTGAAAATGAAAGAACAAATATAAAGGATGTTAAAGATAACCAAAATGATGGGGTAGGGGTAGGGGTTTTGAGAGATCGTAAAGAAATGTTAATATCTGATGATTATTGGATAGCAAGATTAATAATGTCTTTATTTTTCACTAATCATTCTGTACGTTAAAGAGGTTGAACATAATTATAACATCAATTATGAGATTGTTAAGAAAAACTTGGGAAGTTTAAAGGATGCCAAAGCTCGTGAGCTAGATAATACTTGCCCAAAGATTTTCAGAGTTAAAGATAAAAATATAGTAACAAATGGCTCACATGTCTTAAGTCCTTGAGTTGTGACTGAAATTATACCAGTAATTATTCTTGTATCAGTGGTAAGAAAAGTTTTGAAAGTCTGATAAAGGATGCTTTTCAAAATTATTTAAAATATTAATTAATACTTTTTTGGATAATCACCATGTTTTTTATTGGTGAAAAAGCTTTCCTTACTAATATTTTGACATATTGTGAAGAGGTTACTTCTGAATGTCGATCAGGGTACGTGTGAGAAAAATATTTGATGAGTTGTCAATTTCGTGGACGGGACGGTCTGGATGGATCAGAAGATACTTATTTTATTCTTCAGCGTTATGTCATAGATAACTCAAATGTTTAAGTACCGTGTGATCACATTTTAACCAACTTGTGGCAAAGTACGAGTTAAATTAAATTAATATGAAAACATGACGAGCTCGTTTGCTTTTCGGAATATTTAAGATTTTACGTTTCTAGTTTTTAAATATAATTAATTATTTGCTACATGTATTTTTTGATATTAGTAATGACATAATAAGCTTTAAGTTAACATACAAGACACAGAATAAAGAATTGATATTTATATAATTCATAAAAGAAATCAAATGAGGAAACCTTTTGTAAATATAAAGCTACACAATAGGATTCTTGTGCTGTGCCAACTACGAATGTCGGTAGTTTCAACATTATAAGCCTTCAAACTTTCCTTTGAGTCATTGGGTAGCTGGTAAAATACAGTTCTTACTTTATGTACTAATCGAGTAGGAACAAACCAATCTCTTGTTCTCAATCAATTCGATGGCATTTTATGCATTTTCTTGAACTTATGATATAAAAAAGTGTTATCTTGTAGTTTATTGAAACTTTAGTGGACTAATAAAAATTAAGTTGTGTGTTGACACCAATGGGAGTTCTGAATGTCTGATACTTCGGCATTGTAATAAATACTACGAAGGATATTATAGATCTAGGTTGTTGAACAGTGTATTGCCAAAGGAAAACATTTCCAAGAAAGACGTATGCATTATGATTCTTGGATGTGTAAAAATTAGTTTTAATTTCAGCCATTTGAAACAACGCCCTATCCCATTCGAGAACGATATCCTCTTCCACAGAGTGAGTGATATATTTGGTGACAAAAGAGAATCCTCTGATCCAAAAGGCAAGTTCATAGAAGTTGAACATATGATACCACTAGCAAAAATATTAAGCGTCAAAAGCTCTCAGCCACTTAGAAATTAATAAACGTTTTCACAAGAAAGACGGCTCAAGAAACACGAATCACAGCAATCACATTCGGCCATATTTATATCTGTCAATTTCGTGACGCAGCTTAAGTCTTTAACGTAATTATTTGTCTTCAATAAGGTTCTGTAGTATTAGTTGTTGTTGTTATTGTTTGAAATATGGTCACGCAAAAGCAAATCCAGATGAGATAACACACTGGTAGATTGAAAACGTTCAACATTGAAGACATTAATTTGATAAGGTTATTCCTGTATCATTATTTTTGTTAATGCAATGCGTTAAACATGGAAACCTAGCAAAATTTGTCCCATTATCAACACTTAGATATAATGGAGGTGTTTTATGATTCATGACCTAAATAACATCATCGTATTTGCCGTATAAGTAGACCGATGCATTTCATATCTCAAGTGTTTCATGTACTTTCCATCTTTTCCAATACACTAACTTACACCGAATGATTTAGTGATAATATAAAGTTTCTACTTGGCTGATGTAAGTGAAGTTCAATAGTTCAAAGGTGACATTCAAACAAAAAAGTATAAATTACAAGCTCAAGAGGAAGACAATAAAGTTTTAAATTACATAAAATTATTATGAAGTGATTTTTGCGTTTTGTATAGTCTTATGAATATTGGGTTGTAAACATAAACCACAGTAGAGAGTAAAAAAGGACTGCTTCAGGCAAGAGGGCACAATTCAGTAAAGTTAAAAACTGATAAAATAAGTGGTTGTACTATATTTTGTTTGTCCATTAACTCTCTGTTTTATCAATTTAAATAGTGGATGGAGTCTCAAGGCAAAACCCTCCGTGTCCTGTTTCTGAAATATAAACTACATTTCGCTCTCTCTTTCTGTGCCATGGGTGCGTTATAAGAGTGAATGCCAAATCCCACTATTTGATTAGAGTATCCAAATCATTGGGGTGAATTATGTTGACTAGCTCTCTTATCTTTAGTTTGTCAATTCAAAATTAAGAAGTTAGACCCGGCATGGCCAGGTGGGTTAAGGCGTTCGACTCGTAATCTGAGGGTCGCGGGTTCGAATCTCGATCACACCAAGCATGCTCGCCCTTTTAGCCGTGGGGGCGTTATAAGTGACGGTCAATCCCACTATTCGTTGATAAATAGTAGCCCAAGAGTTGACGGTTGGTGGTGATGACTAGCTGCCTTCCCTCTAGTCTTACACTGCTAAATTAGGGACGGCTAGCGCAGATAGCCCTCGAGTAGCTTTGTACGAAATTCAAAAACAAACAATCAAAATTAAGAGCGGCTAGCACGGATAGCCCCCTTTGGCGTTTCGCTTAAATAAACAGCGAATAATAATCACTGAATAGTTACAGTTCATTAAAAACACGTATGTACAATCCGGAGAGAAAGTGTAGTTTAGCCCAACATACGTTATTATTCTTATGGCGACCTTATTTAAATAGAGTTAATCTAAAAGGTTACGACACTTTTATGGCCCTCGTTAATAAGGCCTTCAGTACCAAGAACAGAATCTGAGAAGACCGTAGAAGATAATTAAAAGGAACAAGGCTACATGTTTGGTTGCATATAAATTTCATAACCCTTATTCATCTCGTTGAGTTAGAAGGGAATGTGCAATAGACACATAACTGTCCGGTGGATAAGCTGACCTGTGTTAAGCAATATAGTCTGATGTAACATGACGAATTGTTACGTCACTTTTGTTGTTGGTTTTCACTCACCACACAATTCTATATATTATCTGTTTGTTTCAAGTGCACATACTACCTTCTCACCCACACCCATAATCACACACACAAACATGTTGTTACAAATAAAACACAAAATATACAGAATTCCATGATGTTGTTCATTTATTTCTCTTCTGCTTAAAATTCTCGTTTTTTGTACCATTTTGGGTTTTTTTCAGTGCAAAACAGTTAACACCATCCATTTCCCCGCTGACAAAGAACAGTTCTCCACATCTGCACTAACTAATAATGGAAAGAAACTTTAAGATAGTTTTCCTTCTCGTTTAGTTGCGTTACAGCAATCGGATTTTTTGTTTTTTTTTAAATAAGATTCGTTCTAAGAAACATTTTAATAGTTTGTGTTTGAAGAAAAAACACGCTTTACAGGCGTAAAGTGCAACACTAATAGAGCGTTTGAAAATATGCATTTACCTTCCCATCAAATAAAAGGCTAAAAAAAAAAACACGTAACAATATAGTGTTTCTGCTCAGATGCATCGGAAAAGCTATTTTTAGACGTCAGTTGTTTTTTCTTCACATTTCGCTGTGTATATACATACATTTGTTTCCCTTTGACCTTTCGGTGAATGGAACATTTCGAATTAACTGTATTTAGACATGTTATGCGAGTAGCAAATGCGATTAAAGGCACATATCATCCGTGCCTGCAGGCAGGCACGTCTTGCTCTGGTACGGCTGACCTTCCGTCCAGCTAGGCAGCTCATAGAACTAAGCGCGCTTCAACAATGCGAAGCTCGCCAGCCAGCAATTCATCTTAAACAGACTAGATGGTACATCGTCTTCGGATGCACCCAATTCAAGTTGTCCAAGATAAGAAGTTGGACACATTCAGTTTTTTTTATTTAAAAACTGTTTCAGACTTTAATCTTATATATTTTACAATGTTTGTACGTAAACAGTTCCGGACTATTCGCGTCGCCCGGTTGCCATGGTGACATTTACGTAGATTCCCCCCCACGCATACATGTAAGCTTGACAACAGTTGTTTGCCGCGTTCCGACTTGCCTTTTGCGCGCCCGGTACAGCAGTGGCTTGAGGATAGACACCCTGCAGTTTTCATACAGTGTTTGCAGGTTCCCTTAAAGGTCACTGGTGAAAAAATTACCAGTTCATTTTCTTCTAAGTTATGTGACATTTCTGAAAATTCTTTACATGATGAGTTTCTCGAACATACAGCTCAGGTCCACTACACACTGTCCTTGTGACTTTTCCCCTCTATACAGGGAAAAATTGGATTGATCCATACAGGTAAGGTGTTGTTCAATCTGCATGAGATGAGAATATTGTAGCCTATAAAGTTTTATTTTTTGAGGGTGCGAGGAAATTCTGTAAGCTTTGAACTGCATTATAAAACCTTATCCTTTATCTGTACTTGTAAATTACTGTACCTCCCCCTTTTAACTGATATGGTCAACAAATAGCAGATATACTAATTACATCTCACATAGAAACCACCCTGGTGACTCATTTGTACCGGACTTTAAAAACAAAACAATGCATGCTCTTCAACTATTGGTGAAATGTTATGTGAATGTGCGTGAACATATTTTTCAAATGTCAAAATAGGAGCTATTAATTTAAAAAAAAAAAAGTTGTACCTGAAGACATCTTATCTGTACTTAATAGCAGAGGTAAAATATAAGCTTCACATGAACGAAGTTACATCGTCTTATTGTTTCGTCTTGCTTACACACCAATTTAACTTTATTACATCTTCTTACTATTTCGTCTTGCTTACATAGCAATTTAATCTTATTACATCTTCGAATTGTTTCGTCCTGGTTACATAGCAAATTAATCTTGTTACATCTTCGTATTGTTTCGTCCTGGTTACGTAGCAATTTAACCTTGTTACATCTTCGTATTGTTTCGTCCTGGTTACATAGCAATTTAATCTTGTTACATCTTCGTATTGTTTCGTTCTGGTTACATAGCAATTTAATCTTGTTACATCTTCGTAATGTTTCGTCCTGGTTACATAGCAATTTAATCTTGTTACATCTTCGTATTGTTTCGTCCTGGTTACATAGCAATTTAACGTTATTAAAGCATTATTTATGTCATTTCCCATCTTATTTTAAAATAGTGTCGTGATGTGTGTTCTCGTACATATTGCTATACCTGAAACAGATTTGTTTTAACACAAATAATTTTGTGACACGTGTATCATAAACTTTTGAAACTTTGAGCCAACGGGCGTGCTTTGGCGACGTGGGCTCGCAGCCTAGCTGGGATGTTTTGATCAAACTTTATTGTGAGACGTTGGTAATACTAATGACGCAACAGTTCACATGATACAGTAGTACCAATCACATTCAAGATTAAACGTTTACCGAGCACTTTCAATTTTCGTCGTTCTAGAATGTCAAGGCGCAGTGTCAAAACGGAAACTTACCCTTCCGATGGATCTGACATTGAGAAAGCATTAGACAACGATACAAATAATACAAATGACAGCAAATGTCATCTTCATAAAGTCTGACATTGAGAGAGCATTAGACAGCAATACAAATAATACAAATGACAGCGAATGTCATCTTCATAATGTGATCAAACTGATTTTGGATTTTTTTAAATATTTCTCATTTTCTATCTGAAAGCAATATTTGATTGTTTGTTTTATTTGGTTATTTTAGAGATATCACATTGGGGTATTTGCTTGTCCACCGTGGGAAATAGAACCCCACATTTTAGCGTTGTAACTCAGTAAACTTGCCGCTGACCCACATAAGGACAGCAATATTTGAAGGATGAACCAGATTTAAAACATGGTTCGAACCCCCGTCACAACAAACACGCTCACCCTTTTAGCTGTGGGAGAGTTATAAAGTGACGGTCAATCCCACTATTCGTTGGTAAAAGAGTAGCCCAAGAGTTGGCGGTGTGTCGTGACGACTAGCTGTCTTCCCTCTAGTCTTATACTGCTAAATTAGGGACGGATATCATAGAGAGCCTTCGAGTAGCCTGGCATGAAATTTCACACACCACCATTTTCATCGCCCCCTAGTGGCACAGCGGCATATCTGTAGACTCACACTGCTAGACTAGAAAACGGGTTTCGATAATCGTGGTGGGTAGAGCACAGATTGCCCAATGTGTAGATCTATGCTAAATTCCAAACAATCCAAATTCATCATTTTAGTTGTATAAACCTGGAGTGATCATGCCCACCGTCATCTTTTGTTCTTAAGTTAAACAGCAGCGGGAAAAAGTTTTGGATGTTTCCCATTTGACAGATAATCTGGGACGAAAAGTCTCTCAACATTATTTACAAAAGGAATACTTAATACTGTTTACAAATTTATACTAATAAACAAAGCAATGATTCATAATCGTTGCTGAAACAAGTGTTAATGTTTAACGCTTTTAGAAGACATGTATTAATTAATGTCAATATTTTTAGATACTACCAACTAAACTCCTACTATATTTTCGTACTTACAACTGAGGAACTTAAATTTGACAAAAGGAAATGAGTAACACACGATATATTGCTCACAAAAATAAAATGCTTATTAATTTGATATTTGCAACAAAAATTCATATTAACTAACATATACATATATATATATTAGCATTTATTGCCAAAAACGTGTTCTATTTTAGTATTTGTCACTAACACATGTGTACGTTGTTTCTTTACTGTTTTGTCCTGCCAAAATCTGCCTATAATACAATTTTTATTAAGGTTTGTTTTCAGTTTAACGCAAAGCTACACGAGGGCTATCTGCGCTAGCCGTCCCTAATTTAGCAGTGTAAGACTAGAGGAAAGGCAGTTAATCATCACCACCCACCGCCAAATCTTGAGCTACTCTTTTACCAGCGAATAGTGGAATTGTCTGCCACATTATAACGCCCCCACAGCTGATAAAGTAAGCATGTTTGGTAGGACGGGGATTCGAATCTGAGACTTCCAGATTGCGAGCCCATCGCCCTGATCACCTGACCAAGCCGGGCCTGTTGTTTTTTATTGAGAAACACCTGCGTGGTGTCTGTTACCATGAGATATCTCCATTTGCCCTTAATAAAAGCTTTTTGCAAATAAAGCGAAAATAGCAACAATGCGTAAAGATAAAATTATTCACACGCTATAATTTCACAAATATCTACATAAGTTTGTACAATCAAAGTAACGACAATCCGTACAGGTAAGGTTGTTCAGAAGTTAAGCTTTGGCGCATACCTGTTTGCGTTTATAGAAACGCAACGGCAATTACTACAGTAAGCATGGGCGAAACTGTTGAGAAGTAATGGTATAATACGTGCTTACGTTTGTACAAATACAACGACAGTAACAAGTATGTAGGTGAAGTTGTCCGGCGTTTTAGTTCGACAAATATCTACGTGTGTCGCTACAGGCATAGAAAAAATGTTTCACGTCATGTGTTCCGAATGCCAAAGCGAAATATAAATACATGATCGCTATTAATATTAACCTTACCTGACGAGAAAAACCTAACAGATGACCTAGTCCTCTCCGTTCTTCAAGCTAGCGCGTTTTACCTCCAGATGTGAGAAATATTCGTATAGTCAACAAAACCTAGAAACTACCTAAACTCGAAGCTCTAACAAATGGTTTTTAGTAACGCTTACAATATCAGGACTCTGCAGCGTGAAGTGTGTTTAGTTATAGGTGGAAATTTTTCTTTGTTTCGCATATTTGCAAAGATACTCAACGACTACACGTGCTAGCTGTCCATAATTTTGAATCGATAAACTAGAACAACCACCACAAACTGTTGGGATGCTCTAATAGGATAGTAATATTTGACCATTAATATTATAACACACCTATGGCCCCAGAGTGCGGAGCCGCTATTTTGCGGTAATGGGATGCAGACCATGGACCCTCGTTTAACAACTAGGTCACTCGTGCTACTGAAACATTATAAACGCAAGCTCACGGCCTCGGCATGGCCAGATGGTGAAGGCGCTCGACTCGTAATCTGAAGGTCGTGGGTTCGAATCCCCATCGCACCAAAGATACTCGCCCTTTTAGCCGTGGGGGCGTTATAATGCGACGGTCAATCCCACTAATCGTTTGTAAAAGAGTAGCCCAAGACATGGCGGTGGGTGGTAACGACTAGCTGTCTTTCCTCTAGTTTTACACTGCTAAATTAGGGACGGCTAGCGCAGATAGCTCTCGTGTAGCTTTGTGCGAAATTTAAAAAAACGTCAGGTCACCGGTAGAAGAGCGATAATTCTACAGACGCTAAAATGTAGAGTTCGATTCCCCAAGGTCGACACAGTAGGTATCTCAGTATGACTTTGCTAAAAAAAACAAACAGCACCACCAAATTAGTCGAGTACTTCCGTATCAGTGTACGGAACATTCAATTCAATACTAATTACTCGATAACGTTAACAGACCAGTGCAGAGAAATAACGTACTGGAATTAGCAACCTATTAGCAACCTAAACCTTGACAGTAAAAAAATATAATGTATTTATGCTTACATCAGCTGTATGAACCCTAGAACCCTAACGGTCAGAATTATAGCATACTTATGCAAAGATACGGGCATTCAACTGTTAATCGTAAAGTGTATTTAATACGCGTCCTGTGCCTTGCCTTGCATATTCCCATTGTCATGTTATAGTAATGAAGAATCATTTTAATTATTCCATTTACGTTTGCTAACACCTAAATCATAGTTCAATGTTCAATAGTGCATAAAAACACGAACGATAAAACAGTTTGACCAACACGTGAAAGTTATGCGTTATATATCTGCATACGTGTATATGTTACTCTTAGTGATTCATTTACCAGGAAAGAGATGAATCACGGAACGTAATAACGAAAAAAACAAATAAAAAACGTTATCTTGCGTAATTATTTGAAGAATTGCTTTCTCCCTCCTATGGTAAGAAACAGGTTCGATTTTGAAATGAATAAATACAACGCAGGCTAGAGCAGGTTTTACTATTGAAATGAGCTCCTGGTACATTGTTTGTTCCACAGAAAATGCAACAATAACATGTGCGTAGGTGGAGCTCGCTGGCCTGGTGCTGACGTCAACGAATGTGCTTTACTGACGTCAGAGATACCGGATGTTTCTGACCCCTAAAGATTTTGCAAGCACTTTCTTAAGCGTTGATAAAAATTAATTTAATATAAAACATATTCTATGTTAAGAAAATGTGTTCATTACATCTTGTTCCTACGACAATTTCTTTCTGCTTTGTGGCTGTAATATACTGAGACGTTGAGCTCAGTGTTAAAATGAGTCTTAGAAACTCTTTAAAATTCTTACAAGTGTCACCTGTTATGGTAAACTCATCCATTGCAACAAGCAGACTAAAACCATTACAGTAAAGATACTCATTGTAACAAATAGACTAAAACAGTTACAGTAAATAAAAAAAACCTGCTGTAACACGAAGAGTAAAACGTATCGTTTTGTGGCGTCACATTACTTTCCACCACAAGAATAAAGAAGCGAATCTCAACAGTTTGAAGGATATATTATTTTAGCACGATAATTAATAAGATTTCAACACAAACGCTTGCTTCGAAAATCTGCAAATTGATTTTGTTTTAGAGTAATAATTGTAATAATAAAACACGTTTTGCGATTGAGTTTTGAGATCATTAAACCAAAAATGTAAAAAAGAAAGTTTTTTTTCCTATATAATATAGTCCATGGACACCTGGAAGAAAACAACATAAACATTCTGAATGAAAGGTCAGCTTTTCTTCTAACTATTCTGGTATATATAGTGATTTCAAGTTTTATACAATGACAAATATGGCAAAATACTGTTTAATAATGCTAGAAACTGGGTTTCGATACTCGTGATGGGTACACCACCGACAACCCATTGTGTAGTTTTGTACGTAATAACAAGCAAACAGACAGAACGCTGTTGTTAGCCTATAATCAGGAAAACAGTGTAACTTTTCTCAGTGTTCTGTACGTATTAATAGAGGTGATAATTTCGATCACTGGAATAGCACAAACACAAAATAAGTTAATAATCCATTTTAACCAGTCATTTTTTTTTCCTTCCAACAGATAGGTTGAAACTGCATTAACTGTTATTTTCATTTTGAATGTCAGTCTGCAAGTTAAAACTAAAAACAGAAATGTTTGCTAACTTTTAATTTCTCGTTAAAAAATAGTTATTTATGTACATGCTGACGTACAATACTAGTTCAAGTTCCAAACCAGTTTTTGTCGTTGTTAAAGATGTAAACCATCATTAAATAAACCACGTGAAACTGGTTGTAATAGCATGAAATTAAGTTTCTGTAAATCCAACCAACAGAAACTTGAGGTTACATCTGTTTCATTTAGATTGCCCGTTTCCTTAATTATCTCTTATCCCACGGCGTATCTCATAAGTTGAAAATACCCTCAGCCATAATAATTACTGAGAAAGTGTCTTCACCTCCTTGATAATTCATCCTGTGACGGCATGTAATCTGGTTGAAACGCTTGTCTGTCAGTAGCTTTTCCTGCCCTTTTCTGAGCTTCGCTGCTATTTTTAGAAACAGAGAGGAGCAAACCTCAGAAATATCAAAGGGCAAACGAAACCATCGATCCGCCAAAGGGTGGTGATGAAACCCGGTTTCATGTTTTACTCTCTCATCTGGTAGCCATTTATAACGTCTTATTTGTTTACGTAGCATTTCATATTATAAAGTTCGGTTGTTTGAGGTTATTGTATCGATGATCTATTCCAAAAGCATCTTCTTTGATCGTCATGATATGACATTTGAACTTACTCTAACTCACATTTATATAATACATGCATGAGAATTCTTTACGGCCAGATATTAAGTTAATGCACAGATCGTTCTATTACTCTGTCACCAGCCGCAGTGATCCAAGTAAGTTTGCTAATAAAGAAAACTTTCCTGTATGCACTTAACACATCAGTACAGTCTTTCCACAAACAACCGAAAATTCAACAGAGGTTTCGAATCTTTGAAATCTAGAATCTAAAAGTTCGTCCAATAACAAGTATCGGACGTGTGGTCCGTCTTGAGTGGCTAACTTAGTGGACAGTGTATTGAACTGATGATCTACAGGGTTCCAAACGTGAAACTATCAAACGTACTTCACACTTTCAGCTGAAGGCACGCGCTATAAGAGTGACAGTTAATCCCGCTTCAGAATGCTCGCTTCTCCTACTGGTTGGTTTCTGTTTCGTCTGAAGTTCAAAATTCATAAGGCTACGTCTGAACCATAGGAGTTTTTGACCCATTCGTTTAGCCCATCGTTTACATGAAACATTAAAAATAAATTTTGATGAAAATGTCAGAGATCAAAGCTTCGTGTCTGGATTTATTCAGGTTTTAAATTACATTATGGAACTAATACAAATTGCATTGTTTTAACGCAAGTATCAACTGGGTATGATGCAAAACGTTAAGCATCATGAGATGCCATCACTCATAGCCATGATGTCAACACAGATATGCCATGATGTCAACACAGATATGTTTTTTTTACTTGATTAACCTAATATTCTGCACTTAACGTTAAATATAGTTTGCAACACAAGTAAGTTATCGTCGAAATCGTTTTAAAAATGGTTTAAATATAAATGATATTTAAAATGTGGCTATATGAATGAATTTTAAACTTTATTTGAGATACTCAAATTTCGTTTACGACTTACAATGGGCAATTGAACTTTTTTTTAATGTTGCAACAAATACGTTTCATTCACTAGTGCAGACAGTTTTATTTGTTTTGTCTTGTTTTGAATTTCGCGCAAAGTTACACGAGGGCTATCTGTGCTAGTCGTCCCTAATTTAGCAATGAAGTAGTAGATGGAATGCGGCGAGTCATCACCACCCACCGCCAACTCTTGGGCTGCTCTTTTACCAATGAATAGTGAAATTGACTCTCGCATTATAACGTTCCCATGGCTGAAAAGGTGAGTATATTTGGTAGGACGGAGATTCAAACCTACGACCCTCAGACTGCGAGCCGATCGCCCTAACCACCTGGCCATGGTGGACCCCAAATGTTTTAGTTTTACTTTAATTTTTGATGGAACTGATTATAAACACCTAACACCTCTTTTAGTTATTCCTTTTTCTCGTCTTCTGTTTCGTCTACGATATTATAGGATTGGGTTTCCTTATACCTGTCCAATGTCGCAAGTAAAACCACAAGATGGATCAATGGTAAGTCGGAGAGCTTTTAACACTAAAAGTTAGGTTTCGATATCTGTGGTGAACTCCACTCACGAGGTCAGCGGTAAACTTGACGTTTCTTAAGTCTAGAAATCAAGATTCGATATCCGTGGTAGGACCCATTCAGTGAGTCAGAGGTAAGTCTGAGAGTTAATAGCGATTTTCAATAATCATGGTGGGCACAGCATACAGACCTTTACATAGCCTTGCGCTTGATTACAAAGAATCAAGTTCTTCAACGTATTTTTTCTAAATATTTTAAGAGATCCAAAACTTTGATGGATCGTTAAATTATACTGATCGTTATAATATTATAAAATTATTTATAAACTATAACAGTGAAGTATTTAAAAAATTCTTGCATGCAAGGAATAAAATCAATCAAATTCTGTATTGTTATGATTAAATAAAAACAAACAAAAATCGTATTATGTTTTAACACTAATCTGTATATAATTATGCACAAAAAAATAAAATAAATATCTAAATATTAAGTCGCAATCATTGATTATTTATAGAATTACTATAGGAATTATCCAAACAAAATAAACGCTGTAATAAAGAACACATAAACAAGTACAGTGATACTGGTTTTCATCAGTAATCCATATAGTTAAACTAAATTTTAAAATTTATCAAACTAGTATTACTCTACTTGTTTTAATACTCTTCATTGCCAAATTTATTTTGTTTAATATACTTCTTAGAGTAATTATATAAATAATCAACGATCTCTATTTTCTGTTAATTTCTTTCTGTATGTTTACGATATGGGTACAACATCTATAAGCCTTCAGTATAGCCATATCTCGGCAGTTATAATAATCACAGTTTTATAAAATGTAACCCTTATTTCAGTCTTAGTTTGTGGTTTGGTTTCATTATATTTTGTAGTAGAATCTACGACTTTATTTCAAAAGTCGTAATTTTTAATAATCTCGTTGTTTATTTTTTGTTATACACTTTATCTTTAGAAACTGTTGCATATCTATCCATCGACTTGTGGCGCCATCTCTTAGGTTGAATTGGGTTTAAAATATTTAAGTGCGTGCATGACATATTTACCATTTATACAAAAAAAAACTGTATATATTTATCGTAATATAAAACGTGCACAACCACAGACGAGTTAAGTAGGTAGGAGAAATCGTATAGTGATACCACAAGCTAAGACATTTCTTACTCGTTATTATATCGAAAACTTTAGCAACCTTTGTAGCGTATTACTGGTATACATGTACACATAATATCGTAACAGAAACTTTTAATGGTCGGATTTTGTTGATCCTTACTATTAAGATCTATAAAGTATGTTCCACGTACGTTCCATATTTCATCAGTCTTATTATGTATTTCTTTCATATTACTTATTTTAATATTTTATGATGTAAAAAAACAAACCAGTGTCCATAGGAAATAATACTTTTAAACTCATAATTATACTAGTTACATTGTTAGTCACAAGATGGCAGCACCAGCTATTTATCTCTGTCTTTGTTTAAGCCTTGTTCGTTTCTCATTCACATATTTTAAGTACTATTTATGGGATAGCTACGAAGCTGTCAAAGACTATTTCAGTCAAACCAAACTGCTAAACGCTAAATCGTACGAACAGGTATGCTACCCTTGAAAGTGTGTATATTACAATATATTGAGGAAAAACGATTAATTTAACAAGGTTTATTTATTGTCTAAAGAAAGACAATAAAATGTATATTACCAAATATAACTGTATAAGTTATTATTTAAACGCATAGATGTATCAAACACCAAAAAGACGTATAGTAAACATAAAACTACAGAGCATGTTATTCTTGAGTCGTGCATAGCTTTGTGGTTAACATGAGTAATACGGATCGGAAGGCCCACAGTTTGAGCCACTAAACACGCTCCACAATTTCAGTTATGAGTACATTATAACTGTGGCAATCATTTCTCCAGTTTGGTTGCGAGTAAGCTGCATATGTGGTAAGTATGTTTACTGATTCTTTTCCATGTGATTATCTTCTTAAATGTGTCACCGATCGCTGATCTGGATATTTGAACCTCATGTCACTGAGGTGTTATTCATGCTGAATATACCAAATGTGGTATTCATAATGAAACTAATCCGCTTGCAAGTCCATCAAGGCCTATATAGCATATATTGGGATGTGTTACATCAAGGGCTATTTTAAATTTTGTGGGACCTTGGCGAGTGTTAACTATAAAAATATTTAAGAGTATGTTAAACCTAACGAGAGATAGTAGATGTGATTAACTTTAAGGAATACTTATTTAAAAATTGTATATTGATGTGCGATAAATCTATATGGATACTTATGTGTGGTAAACCTAATGAGCTTAAGACATTGAATAAACTTCAGAGTTCTTAAGAATTTTATAAACTTAACATTGACAAGATACAAGGGTTAAACTTAAAAAGACTTGATAGTCTGTTAACTTAATATGACTTGGGAATATGTTAACCAAACGTGACGTCAGGAGATTTTGAAACAACGAGGACATGCGAAAATGCAAGAACTCGTGAGAACTGGGGTTTCTAAGTCTATAAAGCACTAGGGAATGTTTTGCCATAACAGAACTTAGAAATGGTAAGTTTAAATGTAACTGAACTTCAAGGTTTGTTAAACCTAATAAAACCAATGAAAAAAAACAAGGAAACGTGTTAAACTAAACAGACTTGAAATTTGTCAAACCTAATTCTTTTTCCTGTGACCTTGTACAATTTTATACTATTCTAAGTTATCTACTAATAGAATAAGTTCACCATAACAAGAAGTGTAATATTAATGGCGTATTAAAATCCATAAATTTTACTAGTACGTGTCCTCAACCTCATTAGAGAATTAGTTTGCTTTGAATTTCGCGCAAAGCTACACAAGGGCTATCTGCGCTAGCTGTCCCTAATTTTGCAGTGTAAGGCTAGAGGGAAGGAAGCTAGTCATCACCACCTACCGCCAAGTGTTGGGTTACTGTTTTACTAACAAATAGTTGGACTGACCGTCACATTATAACGCCCCCATGCTTGGTGTAACAAGGATTCGAACCCACGACCCTCAGATTATGAGTCGAGTGCCTTAAACAGCTGATCATGTCGGGCCGCAATCAGAGGAAGGATAAACTCTGAACAGTTATATTTTATATATAAATAGAATGTGTACAGATGCATTGTGACACAAATGTTGGCCGTCAAAATTAAAGAAGGGAGTTGCTATTCACATAAAAGTTCAAAAATCCTTTATTTCAACCAATAAAATATTATACTCAGCACATAAGATCGCAGATTAATTATCGCTATAACCAACAACATAAACAATACTTTACTCGCTACAATTTTGCTGGCCTTACTGATAATGCAACTCTAGTGATGAAACCAAGATTATAGTTAAAACTACAATGACTTTGGAGTTAAGGTATCTTTGTACGAATCTAAATATAAAATATTCTGAATCAAGAATGTATCGGTTTTAAAATTCTCAAAATATTTTGTTATAAACATTTGGCTGTTTGATATAAAACGAAGTTATAAAGTGAGATTTTTAACATGGAAAACAACGTTATATAAGGCCAATTAATTTATCTTTGTCGAAAATAAACACACAAGTAAACGTCACAGCGCTAGCGACAGACTGTCTATATCTCATTCAGAAAGGACAAGAATGAATGAAGCAGCCAGCACATTCAGATTGTGATAACCACTCCTATTTAATCAATGGGCGGGTCATGGAAAACCTGTAGCAACCGGTTACAGTTATCCAACCTCTACCTACACTCATTGATTGTGCAAGGCATGTTTGGATGAATCTGTCTAGATGGTGGCGCCATCTAAAAGTGACGATTTACACAATTCATTGATAGTAGTACTACGCCGTTTACTCCAGATCAATGAAATTCATATATAGCGAATAAATCTTCTCTGCTCGTATACACAAGAGTACAGGTTCAGTAATGAATAACACTGCGTGTGCAAATCTTTAAATAAACGAACAGTGTCACTATGTCACTATGTTTGTTACCAAAATATGTTATCAATTTCACTCGAATAATTCAAATTCTCTTATTCGAAGATCGAAAACAACTCAATACTCGTTTGATTAATTAAATAATGAATAATTCAGTATAGCATATCATTTATAAATAGTCATCAATAAAAGAAAAATGTTTGACGTGTTTGGATAACAAAGGTGGTATGACCACGTGGAAACATTTAGGCTATCTAAAAAAAATTATATCGAGTAATTTGAAATGAGCATATAAAAGTTATATAACTCGGCAGTCACTTAATAATGTATACAATCATGACGTTGTTGACAATAAAGTAAAAACTGAGGACTAAACCAATAGAGACAGCTATCGCTACTAGGGACTCAGGCAAGAACTGCTTTTGAAACATTCAACGAGATAATCCCGTCTTTCATTCAAAACCAGGAAATATTCTAATAATGAATTGTAAAACTCAGGATCTCTACGTATATTTAACATTATTTACTTGTTATTCTGCTGGTCTTATTTTCTGAATAATAAAGTACGATAGTATTAGATATTAATTATTCGTAATGTTAAGAAAATACGTAGATTCGAAAAAGGAAAACAAAAATCAGTGGAATGCAAAAAATAAGAAAACGCACGCAACACCAATGCTTTCACAACGTAAATCGTTTTTTTTCCCTTCAGTATCAAACTACTGTGAGCACAGTGATATACTAAATATTTGACCGTGTTTTCCTTACACAGCTAAGTTTGTTTCTTTGTTTGTTTTTAAACATGGTAAATTATTATAGTGAATATTTTATTGAGCTTCGTAAAGAAAAAAGCACCACAAAGGTTTAGCTTTACTTACACAATACTATAGGTAAAATAAACACACCACCTAGTTTACACAGTGTAAATCAACTTCAAGAATGATATTTCAGTTAGTTTTAAACATATACAATAATTACCTAATTTTTATCTTCAATTCCTGATCAACCAAAAAATGTTCGCATCTCAGCAGTGGCGGCGCCAAGAGGGGGCTTGAGCCACCCAAAAATGATCCAAACCCCCCTCATCCCCCCAGTATTGTTACCTACATATATTCATAAAATATGAAAAACACAATCGTCGTTGTTGCTTAACAATTAACATCAAAGAGACATAGATCTGTAGAACTCAACGTCTTCATTAAGACGGAAGTATGTGTCATGCGTCCCATAGCAACGTACTGAATGCACTGAAACTCATGTGTTGTATTGCCACTCCCTGTGTAATGCCATTCTATCTTGAGCTTTGACGAAGATTAGACAACCACGTTGATTTTAAGTTACAACAGATCATCAGGGATTTTACTTGATAAACCAAAGGTTTCACAGGTATTTACCCATTAATTTCATTTATCTTTTATTGAAAAGTAAAACATAGCATGCATGTTGTAAGTGTTATAAGTGTATTGTGTATAGGTCAAAACTATGAAGCATTTAGCCGGTGTTGTGTCCTCTGTGAGATCATTTTGCATTGTTTATCAGCCATCCAAAACTGTACTGATGATTGTGGCATACACTTAAAATTGTGACTTACAATCCAATTAATGCTATACTTATGGCCCCCCGCTAGTACAGCGGTATGTCTACGGATTTACAACGCTAAAATCAGGGGTTCGATTCCCCTCGGTGGGCTCAGCAGATAGCCTATGTGGCTTTGCTATAAGAAAAACACACACACACACACGCGATACTTATGATTAGATAACAACCTTACGTGTTAACTGACCAAATAATATTTCTAAACAATTCTAGAATGAATTTTGAAATTGTCATTGGACTATTTAGAAATGTCTAATTTAATGTAATATAGTAGTTACATTATTGTAACAGGTGCTTGTCACACTTATGATAATAAGAACAATATCACAATCACAGTTTGGCCTGTATTAATAATGTGAACTTATGAAGAAACCAGCCTTCCTGTGAAGGTCAACTGCAATTTAGACATTTTGTTTTGGTGCTACTATGACCATTCAATATCCAGGCCACAGGTTTGCTTTGTTCGAGCGTGCGATTCCCACCATGAATGCCTTAAGCGTATGATCACCGAGTGGCTGACCATGGTGTATGCTCTGCTAACGATCGGCACAGCCCGATCGAGATCCAGATGCCAGCCGCACGCCACCCACCCGCTCACTCCCATTAGCTGCCCACAGTTTCACAACATGCCCTATCAGAGCTGTGTTTGTGTTCCCTAATTAGCCCTATAATTTTACATTATCACTACCCTCTAATTAAGTACTTGTGCTATATGATTAAAGTTGTTGTTGTTTTGAACTAAGCACAAAGCTACACAAAGAGCTATCTGTGCTCTACCCACCACGGGTATCGAAACCCGGTTTTTAGCGTTGTAACTCCGCAGACATACCGCTGAGCCACTGAAGGGCATATGGTTATAGATAAACACTTTCTCTAACAGTATTTCACGGATATGTTCTGGATTTTCATGTGTTATTAATATAATTTGGTGATTTCAACGCCGCAGAGCAGTTGTTCGTAATATTGAACTATGTTTAGTTGTTATTTGTTCCTTATTCATGAAAAGACCCGATAGTATGTATGTTGTATCTTTTTCCTTAGATTTCGATGTTTAAAATGAATATACTTTGTAAGCCCTAATGCTAATATAAGGAGAGAAATTCCCATTCGTTTCATACAAACTAACACAACTTGGAAGTAAGAAATGGTACTATCAGTCAGCCGGCTCAAGGGTCACTTTGACGTTCGCGCGCTCTGTATAAAAGGGAGTTATGTTTGTTTACGCGGCTCTTGCTCTCTCTTGTACTCGGCCTCACATTAGAACACATATTCAGCTTGGATTAATAAAAGGAAATCAAATTCGGCGACTCGTTTTCAAACAAGGACACCAACACACAAGACAAGAGTCAGACATCACTCACCAAAACATAAACCGTTCATACTACACATAGGGTTGATTATGCAACACTACCTGCTACCCAAGAAGAGGCAGCGAGTAGATGGTCCTACAAATACATGTGGTGCAAGTGAGGAGGACAGTGATGATCGTGATGGTGAGAATGCAGACACGACTAGTGCGGGACCTCAGCCGCATGAGGGCACCACTCATACCCAGAGTGAAAAACTACCACCAGGACCCAAGGACCTGAGCCAGCTTCCAGATAGTGGTCCTACCTGTCCAGACTTGAAGAGATACCCAGCCACAGAATACAGTGGCCAGTCAAGGTCATTCAACAACAATTGGCGTGATCAGCACTCGTGATTGGAGCACTCTGTGACCCAAGATGCTGAATTCTGCTTCGCATGTCGTCTTTTCAGTCACACACACTTCAGTAAAACTGAGAAGCCCTTCACCCATGAAGGCTTCCGGAACTGGAAGAAGGCGACCACGTCACTGAAGTCCCATGATAACTCTGCAGGACACAAGTTTGCCATGCAAGCTTGGGCAGAGTTTAAATTACAGAAAACAAAGGGTGCAAGGATCCAACATGCTCTCGATGCAAGCCATGCTAAAACTGTGGAGGAAAACCGACATTACATAAGAGCCGTGATAGATGCACTGCTCTTCACAGCCTACCAGAATGAAGCCCAGAGACGTCACAGGGAAGGTAGTCAGTCAGATAACAGGGGCAATTTTCTGGAACTTCTTGACATAATTTCCAGGTATGATGAAATCGTGAAGAACAAGTTGAGTGGTCCTGGCAATGCCAAGTACATGCACCATGATATCCAAAATAAACTGCTTGACGTCATAGCTGGAATGATCAGGAAGGATATCAGCAAAGAGGTCATGGGAGCTGAGCATTTTGCTCTAATGGTGGATGAAACAAAGGATGTGAGCTGTCCATTGTGGTTCAGGAGAGAGGTGTCTCAGGCTGTCTATGTCCACTGCTATGCACACAGGCTCAACCTTGTGCTAGTTGGTTGTGTGCACAAC
Organism: Tachypleus tridentatus; assembly: GCF_004210375.1. Lineage (NCBI taxonomy): Eukaryota > Metazoa > Arthropoda > Merostomata > Xiphosura > Limulidae > Tachypleus > Tachypleus tridentatus. The sequence continues at coordinate 84,230,675 of NC_134834.1, read as the reverse complement.
ATCCAGGCTGCAGCAGAGCTTTTGTGACAATTCAGAAGCTGTACAAATTCTTCTCTACATCGGTTGTGCATGAAGAAACGGTGCATCAAGGTGGACAGCGATCTGCCCCCAGACATCTGGACGAATTCATACTCACATCTAGTACTGGCCAAAGAGATGAACCAACAACAGATGTCGGGAAACACATCTTCTATGCCATCATAAACAGAATGCTCAACGAGCGAATAGAATATTCTCTTCTGATGCCTGCAGTGTTCTGATGGGTGCAATTGCACTGAACCTCAAACACTCCATATTTCTGGACAAGCAAGCACTCTTAGGAATGGCAGCAAACTATGGTGTGGCAGAGAATGCCCTCGCAGTGGAGGTCCACCAGTTGAACCGGCTAATTGCCAGGAAGAAAGACAAGGGGCAGGAAGTATCCACACCATTGGGAGCTTGCAGCCATGCTGGAGCCATACAAGGATGCCATCATGGATGTCCACAAACTTGTATGCATCGCTGTGACCCTGCCTGTCACTTCAGCTGCCTGTGAGAGAAGTTTCTCATGTCTGAATCTTCTCAAGACATACTTGTGCAACAGCAGTGGTAACAACCACACCAGCAACCTTGCTGTCATATCAGTAAACTCCAGGAGAGCAAAACAACTCAATATTGATACTGTTATAAACACATTTGCTGCCAATCACCAGAACAGGCGCATTGTTTTGAAGTAATATTGACTATAAACACAACATGATGAAAGATAGCCTGATAGTGACCTTACTTTTCCTCAGAGTGTATTAACTTCACATGGGATAATTCGTTTCTGCTATGTAAACTATGTCTTTATGTTATATTTCTTTTGATTTGTAGCTTTACTCTTAATGGTATATTAAATGTTCAATCCAAGCTAATCTTGATTTTCTTTATTATTATGTATTACCTTTGGTGGAATTTAGGTGAGCTTCCTCTTTTACATATACGCATATTTTCATAAACAGATTATTTCTAATTTGTAATAATGAATTATTAATCAGAGTATGAGTTTCCAATAAAAACTGCATTGAAAACGCAGTTCAAAATAGCACACCTTTCTGAAATGTATCTTGGTATTTACATTATTGTAATTTACCATCTATACTTCATATTGATGGCATTTTGGGAAGCCCCTCCACAGTTTACCTCAGCTCCCCTAACGAAAATATCCTGGCGCCGCCACTGCATCTCAGTCATCCTTACACCACAAAAACATTCAAGAAACATCCACTCCGTTTTTTTCTTAAATTGTGTTACACAACAAAATGGATATTTTATTCCATTTAATAAAACATCATCCTGTTTCCCTCCAAGTGTTACCAAAAGAAAATGATTTTTTTTAAACACAGTGTTAAGTGATACGCAGCAAAATTAAACATTTATTGTTTTCCTTTCAAAATATTGCCCCAGCAGTAAGTCTGTCAGGTTACAACGCTAAAAATCGGGTTTCGATACTCCTAGTGGGCAGTGCACAGATAACCCCTTATGCAGCTTTGTGTTTATCAAATGAACAAACAAAATAGAATATAAAACACGTTTTTCTTAAAATGTGTTGCACAAAAATAAAAATTGCAACGATTTTGTTGAAGAATATAAAACAGACATAACATTAATAATTACCATACTTTTATTTATACATACTGAAGTATAACAACATGAAACATTAATTTTCCGATTTTATTTACATAAAGACTAAATAATACGGTGTTGTCGTAAATATTCAGTTTCATTGTTACTATGTTTTGAATTGCATGTTGTAAGTTACGCTTACACAGTGGGCTGGGAGTGATTTGTTTGTTTTTTGAATTTCGTGCAAAGCTACTCGAGGGCTATCTGCGCTAGCCGTCCCTAATTTAGCAGTGTAAGACAAGAGGGAAGGCAGCTAGTCATCACTACCCACCGCCAACTCTTGGGCTACTCTTTTATCTTTTATAGTGGGATTGACCGTCACATTATAACGCACCCACGGCCGAAAGGGCGGGCATGTTTTGGTGCGACAGGGATTCGAACCCGCGACCCTCGGATTACGAGTCCAACGCCTTGACACGCTTGGCCATGCCGGGCCATGGTTGGAGTGGTCTAACTGTTTGCGTGTCTATATCGTAACATACAGGGTACGTGATTCGCGACACGTTTTCCACTTCTGTGGCAATAGCAACAATCAGATTCCATTCTTCCAAAACATGAAATAAGTAGCAATGGATACTGTTGACTAGATCCTTCCCTCTAGCGTATTAGTACAAATTTAGGGAGGTCTAAAAACATTACTTACTATAGCATAACAGATGTGCCCATCTTTAAAAGCCTAATAAGCAACATCTTACCAAAAGTTGCACAAACAAGGTATTTTTTAATTATAAAATTTCTAAGTCATTTAAGCGCTATAATAATACAATTAAACTACGTCAGTACTTCCATTGAGACGGCCTGGTGGTTAAGACGCTCGGATCGCAACCTGCAAGCCGAGGATTCGAATCCTATCATCGAACGTGCTCGCCCTTTCAGCCGTAGGGGGTATTATAGATGACGGTAAATCCCACTTTGCGTTGGTAAAAAAATCTCCCAAAAATTGGCGGCGAGCGTCGTTGAATAATTGCCTTCCCTCTAGCTTAGCACTTCTAAATTAGAAACGGCTTGCGCAGATAGCCCTGAAGTTGCTTTTCACGAAATTTCAAAATCAAACAGACAATCTCATTGGTTACGGTACGCTGAGTAATTACAAAGTGGGCGTGTTTGAGAGTATTTTACAAATCTTAATACAGAATAAGAAACTTGTTGACACGTATTGAAGTGTCAATAAATAATACAGTGGGTGACTGATTGATTATATCTTATACCTAACGAACTGCATCGTGACCCAAGAAAATATAGACATTAATGTGCAGTGACAACAACGACCAAATTCTAAACGAGTTCGTCCCTAAAACGATCAAATTCTAAACTAGTTCGTCCCTCATTTTGGTGGGTGCAACTCATCTATGACTTCACTGGTAAATCTGTCAAGAGGTGAAAACAGCAACAGGATAATTGTACGGAAATACGTTCATATTGAACACTTCATTGAATAGAAACCTGGGGCATTCTTGAAATGTGTTTAGTTAGACAAAAAGTCAATTTACAACATGTTATGTACTTTAGCACATAAAACACGTTTGTGAATAACTTAAGATGCTGCGATCGTCACTGTTCTATGTGTATGTTAGTCACCTGATGGTAGGTGTTACGGACTTACAACCGTAAAATTCAGGGTTCGATCCCCTGTGGTTAACAGAAAACAGTGCCCAAATAGCCCATTGTTTAATTTTGCGATTTAAAAAAAAAATAACGCGTGTACGAACTCGTAAAACATAAGCCCTTGTAATGCATACTGTTAACACATAGCTTTTTAGTTATTCTTACCATAGAAACGAATAATGCATACTGTTAACACATAGCCTTTTAGTTATTCTTACCATAGAAACGAATAATGCATACTGTTAACACATAGCCTTTTAGTTATTCTTACCATAGAAACGAATAATGCATACTGTTAACACATAGCCTTTTAGTTATTCTTACCATAGAAACGAATAATGCATACTGTTAACACATAGCCTTTTAGTTATTCTTACCATAGAAACGAATAATGCATACTGTTAACACATAGCCTTTTAGTTATTCTTACCATAGAAACGAATAATGCATACTGTTAACACATAGCCTTTTAGTTATTCTTACCATAGAAACGAATCTGGACATCATAAAGTTTATTACGATGGCATCAATATTTGAATGAAGTAGCACTTAGATTTATGCAATTAGTCAGTCAATGTTGCGACAACTTGGAAGTAAAATGCGCTTAAAATCATATCAGTAAAAAAAGAACAATAAAAACTTCACTGTCAACAATTTCACCATAAAATTGGAAATTACCTTTCTCTTGACCTCTCCTTAAAAGTTATTAATGCGCACGGCACCGTTGTTCGAATTATCACAAGACAAGCGGCTGAGGCACGCCATAACTCTTGCACTACCTTGTTCGATTACTTGTTCGATACCACTCTAGCAAACTCGGGTGTAGGAAATTTTGCCGTATCTTCGCAATCAACGTGGTTATTCTTTTCTAATCGAACAAGTAAAGAAAACTAAAACGTGAGTGCATCAAAGTTCTCTTGAACGGAAAAATCAGATTTTCTAACTTTACTATTTCACTTCTATCAATCATATGCTAATTTTTAGATAAAGACTAATTATATACAGGTTTTTAAATATTCAGTTGTATGTTGACTTTTAAATAAGAACTGATAGATTCTTTAATTTAAAAGAAACTACAAAATGAAAAAATCATCTACACCTTGTACCTAAACTAGCATTCTATGTTACTCTGATTATTTCTCGTGACAACAAAGCCAATTCTACTAAAGTAATTATGTCTCAAAATATGATCCTTTTGTTTGTTTACACGTTCCCGACAGTGTAGGCCCTACATGGCCAAGCGCGTTAAGGCGTGCGACTCGAAATCTGAGGGTCGCGGGATCGCATTCCCGTCGCGCCAAACATGCTCGCCCTTTCAGCCGTGGGGGCGTTATAATATTACGGTCAATCCCATTATTCGTTGGTAAAAGAGTAGCCCAAGAGTTGGCGGTGGGTGGTGATGACTAGCTGTCTTCCCTCTAGTCTTACTTTGCTAGATTAGGGACGACTAGCACATATAGCCCTCGAGTTGCTTTGTGCGAAATTCAAAAACAAACAAACAAACAAATCCCGATAGTCGCGCAAAACTAAACAAGTCCCACCTGTTGTAGCAGTCTATAATTCTGAATTGAAAGACAAGAATGAAAGTTAGTAATGGAGTACCTTAATCAGATCGTGCGATCTGGTTGTCATTCTTCAGACGCACTGGCCACAAAGTGTGGAACGCACTGTTGCAACAACAAGACATCAATCACGAATATTTGGATTCACAGTCAAATAACGCTAACAATTAGGCTGCGTCTGTTTGTCTATTTGGCTAGTTTTGTACTCTAAATAACTCCCATTTTGTATTTATACGGAAAACTTTTATTTTTTATTTTTTGCTCTCTTGCCTCCCTTGCCCCAAGTGGCAGTCTACGACCTTACATAGCTAGAAACCGGGTTTCGACACCCGTGGTGTGCAAAGGACAAATAAAACATTTTGAGTAGATTTGGGCTTAATAACAAACAAATAAATTTTGTTCTTAAGCGAAAGGATGAGAGCTCTACTTACTAACGGTATGGGGCCCGGCATGGCCAAGCGTGTTAAGTTGTGCAACTTGTAATCTGAGGGTCGCGGGTTCGCATCCCCGTCGCGCCAAACATGCTCGCCCTTTCAGCCGTGGGGGCGTTATAATGTGACGGTCAATCCCACTATTCGTTGGTAAAAGAGTAGCCCAAGAGTTGGCGGTGGGTGGTGATGACTAGCTGCCTTCCCTCTAGTCTTACACTGCTAAATTAGGGACGGATAACGCAGATAGCCCTCGAGTAGCTTTGTGCGAAATTCAAAAACAAACAAACTAACTACCTAACTAACGGTATGTTCATATTTTGAGGGGAAGACCAACGACCTATTTTGTCGCATTGTTAAAGGGACGGCTATGCCTTTTTTTAACGTGATACGTTAAGACTGTCTTCAGCTTCAACTTGACTTTTCTAGGTTCGGTATCAATAATGTTTTATTTGTATTAATTATTATTATCTACCTTTTGATTTAGGAAACTTTATATCAAAAGTTCCTTATGCGACTTTATTGTTATTTTAATGTTTCTTTCGTAATTATTACAAACTGAAAATCAGATATCTCTGGCCTGACAGTTTGACCTGTCATGCGTGTACAAGACGTTGTTAGGGTGAAGAAGGAAACAATATACATAAATCAACATGGAAACTAAAAAGAGAAACGTGGGACTTTATTTATTACGTGAACTATTATACCTCCTACTCGTTCAAAGTTGAACACTAGACCATGTTATGTGCACAAGGTATTTCAGTCTGAGACAATGGCTCTTATACATTAAACACACTCAATATTAATCAGTATAAAATATTAATACACTCACTAAACAAACACGAAATAATATTAAGATAAAATTAGAATAGATATAAATAATTGTTAAAAACGAGTTAATATTTTGTTCTTCATTAATTAATACTTAGTTTTGAAAAAGCAAAATAATTTGAATTCTAGAATTATTTCGAAATTTTATCCACTGCGATATCTGTCGGCACGTGAGAGAGTCTCGTGGTGATACTTTTTTAATATTGTTAAATAGTTTTTCTTCCATAAAACACAGCTCTACAAATCTGTAAAATTCTACCACATTTCTCAGTTGGCTTCCATATTAATAGTCCTATCAATAAATAATAGTGAAATTACATTTTTACATTTAAATGAAGTGAAATAAGTGTTTAAAATCATGAGTATGGACTGCGTTAAAAACAGCAAATCCTGACATCTGATTAATTACATTATAACCATAAATTTTAAGCTATAAACAAAACATTAAAATTAAACAAAATACGCTGCATATTTTTGCAAAGACCTTAGGATACAAGATACAACGTGGGATTATAAAATGTATCCTAGGTTTTTTTTAATTCGCTAGTCTCGCATAACAAGATTAGAAATTAGGAGAGAGAGAAGTGGGTGCTCAAGAAAAATAAGGTATTACCATTTGGGCATAAGTAAAGTAAAACTTGCCTCTTGAAGTTAGCAGCATATCTGCCCCCAGTATAGTATAGGCACTAATAAACACGACATTGAGCCACACCAGAATTCTAAGACTGTCGTGCTTTCATATGCGGCTTAAGGTGTACATCCGCATAAAGTAGTGCCAAGTTCTTAAATAACCTTATTTTTAACTAAATATAATTATTAGTAATATTTCTCCCATTTTACTTTTTTGTATTTATTACAGAATAACTTAATCTGATATTTCTTATGTGCGTGTTTTCACATAACACGTTCACAACGGGCTAGCTGGTGAGTCCACCGAAAGGAATCGAACCCCTGATTTTAGCGTTGTAAATCCGTAGACTTACTGCTGTACTGGTGGGGGACACTCTAATTAACTATTATTTTTTTTATCAAAATATATAGTAATGCGTCATATCCATCTGTTATAAGCATTATAACTTCGCGGTTATTCAGATATTGTAAAATTTGTAATAAATTACAATATTTTTAATAATGTTGATATATTGACATAAAGAATTAATACTTAATGGATTTAATAAGGAAATATAACATGAAATTATTAAGTTATTCTGTAATACGTACAAATATGTATTAGGTAGTATCTTATTATCCTTATTTTTCATCTTTTTATGTTTAACTTAGGAGAGCAGTCATCTTCCCACAACTGTCTGAAGGCAGTGAAGGGTGATACAGATGTTGGACGTTGTGGGCTTGAGCACCCACATCTCGCTCTCCTAATATCTAATCTTCTTATGCGACACTAGCAAATTGGAGTTTAAGACTGATAGAAGGTGTATCCCCACCGCCATGTGGGTCCTATTTTCGCAGTCATCTCCAAAATCTAAAATACATTTTACAATCCCAGTTATAGTTTGTACCCTACGATATTTTTTTTAAAAATATGCAGCGTATTTTGTTTATGGCTTACAGCTGCGATTCGACGGATTTATAATGCTAAAATCAATGGTTCGATTCCCCTCGGTGGACTCAGCAGATAACCCTACATGTCTTTGCTATAAGAAACACCAAAAACCACCATCTACCAAAAGTATATTGTAGTATGCAATAGTATTCTGCTTGGGTTTATGAGGAGATACATGCATACTTGCGGTTTTATGGTTGTTTTTGAGTTGTTGTGTTTTTCTCACAATTGCATATAACGAAAACAACTTTATGTCCTAAGATAATATTTCATTAATTATGAATTTACACAATTTCTGTCTAGGGGACGCTATTTGTTTAATATAGTGTTATATTTGTTTAATATAGTGTTATATTTGTTTTCTAAAACGCCGTCTTCTCATTCGCATCTTGCCCTGTACAACTTAATACTATTATAATAACATTATAACACAACTCTTGTTGGTTTTTTCTTACAATGTACTTCATTACTGAGAAGGGGTGGGCAAGGCCAGGTGATTAAAGCACTCGACTCGTAATCTGAGGATCGGGGGTTCAAATCCCTGTTACACCAAGCATGCTTGCCCTTTCAGCCGTGGGGGCGTTACGATGTAACGGTCAATCCCATTATTCGTTGGTAAGAGAGTAGCTCAAGAGTTTGCGGTAAGTGGTGATGACTAGCTTCCTTCCCTCTAGCCTTACACTTCAAAATTAGATACAGCTAGCGCAGATAGCCCTTGTGTAGCTTTGCGCGAAATTCAAAGCAAACTAATTCTCTAATGAGGTTGAGGACACGAACCAGTAAAAGTTATGCATTTTAATACGCCATTAATATTACACTTCTTGTTATGGTGAACTTATTCTATTAGTAGATAACTTAGAATAGTATAAAATTGTACAAGGTCACAGGAAAAAGAATTAGGTTTGACAAATTTCAAGTCTGTTTAGTTTAACACGTTTCCTTGTTTTTTTTTCGTTGGTTTAATTAGGTTTAACAAGCCTTGAAGTTCAGTTATATTTAAACTTACCATTTCTAAGTTCTGTTATGGCAAAACATTCCCAAGTGCTTTATAGACTTAGAAACCCCAGTTCTCACGAGTTCTTGCATTTTCTCATGTCCTCGTTGTTTCAAAACCTCCTGACGTCACGTTTGGTTAACATATTCCCAAGTCATATTAAGTTAACAGACTATCAAGTCTTTTTTAAGTTTAACCCTTGTATCTTGTCAATGTTAAGTTTATAAAATTCTTAAGAACTCTGAAGTTTGTTCAATGTCTTAAGCCCATTAGGTTTACCACACATAAGTATTCATATAGATTTATCGCACATCACTATACAATTAGGTATAATTTTTAAATAAGTATTCCTTAAAGTTAATCACACCGACTATCTCTCTTTAGGTTTAACATACTCTTAAACATTCTTATAGTTAACACTGGCCAAGGTCCCATAAAATTTAAAACAGCCCTTGATGTAACACATCCCAAAATATGTTGTATTTCCTATGCTTTCATTAGTCTTGTTTCACAGACCAATAGACCTTGATGGACTTGCAAGCGGATTACTTTCATTATGAATACCACATTTGGTATTTTCAGCATGAATGACACCCCAGTTACATAAAGTCCAAATATCCAGACTAGCGATCGGTGACACATTTAAGAAGATAATCACATGGAAAAGAATCAGTAAACATACTTACCACATATGCAGCTTACTCACAACCAAACTGGAGGAATGATTGCCACAGTTATAATGTACTCATAACTGAAATTGTGGAGCGTGTTTAGTGGCTCAAACTGTGGGCCTTCCGATCCGTATTACTCCATGTTAACCACAAAGCTATGCACGACTCAAGAATAACATCTTCTGAAGTTTTTTGTTTACCTTTGGCTTTGGATGGTAATGACCAGCTGCCATCCCTCTAGTCTTAAACTGCCAAATTAGGTGCGGCTGGCGCAGATAGCCCTCGTGTAGCTTTGCGCGAAATTAAAAAAAAAACTTTAATAGGTTCACACTGATACAAACTTTATGATACTTTTAATTTCACGTTCTTATGTTGCTAAATATACGTTTTATAACTAATGTCTGATTGTTGTGGTAAATACGGCCATTGAAGTGATGTATTACTTTTTAACTGATTTAATTCTGTGTTTAGTGCGAGTTGTTTAAGTTATTTGTTTACTAGCAAATTAGTAACCCCATATAAAGTCGTAGTGACTTTGCTACTCGTTTCCACCTGAAATATGCGTAATCCAAACAATAGGAGGGAAAGTACCTGTAAAAAACGCTATTTCTTCAGTGATAACTTATCACTATTTCGAAACTGATTTCAATATTGATACCTAATACTATCAGCATTAAGCCTGAAAGCAATTTTAAACGTTTCATGCTACCAAACTATTAAGAAAATAATTTACATATTATCAGCTTTTAAAGGCTTATTACAGACATAAACCTTCCATCAAATTCCCAGACATGTGAGCCATTGGCAGAGCAGGCAGAGAGTCAAGAATACAGTTTTCTCACCTGGCTCTTCCTGTCCAATTGGGAACAATAAACCGCTTATGACGTCAAACCTCCAACACACAGCAATCCACCGGATAAATTCAATGTCTGCTTCAGATCTAAATAGAGCCAGTTGAGCGGGATGGCGCCACTGTATATTTCTTCCACCTACACAACGAATTTCATTTATTTTTCTGACAAACTACTAGCTTATCATCCGAGGTAGTCCTTTCTATTCTCCATTTAGTTCGACCGCCCACGCGCCCTAATTTTGACAGTATTACCTACATCCGCGCGACATTTTATTCTTAATAACTTTTTTGACACAGCTGATCTTCAAATAGTGTGCGAACATATACTGCGAATTAAAGTCAACTTCATTAAATTTTTTTTACTTAAAATACGCATCTGTTTATCTCAACTTGTGAAAGAAAAACGGGGAGAAATGTAGAATTATATCTACTTCTGAGTAGAAAATATTAATCATTTTGACAATCTGTTACGTATTATAATTGATCTCAGACGAGTCTCCAATTTATTACGTTTCGTACGTTGCGTATTACAATTTCAATAAATCGAAGTTCGAAACTGAATTTAGAATTTAATTGAATGTCGAATCTTTTACAAATTTAGAGAATAGGAGAGTTTGGTTTGGTCTATTTTGAATTTTGCACAAAGCTACACGAGGGTTATCTGCGCCGAACAGGAGGGACTTGTATAATACGCATTTAACAATATAAGTTGCATATATTTCTTAGTATATATTAAACTGAAACAAACAGATATTAAAATAATATTAAAGCCATTACAAGCTATTAACTAACTGGTTTATTATCTGATGCAAGAAAAAAACTATTTGGTGATACAATATGGAGAAATATAAAAATAATATTCCTAACATAAGAAAACAGGCATAGTAAAGTACAGCTTCTGCTCAAAAAGTAATGTAAGTTTATTCAAAAATATTGACCACTGGCGACTATACAAATAAATACACTTACCCTCTTTCTATACTGGACGAGGTTTAAGCAAATTTTGTTGAATTTCTTAAAATTTGTTTCAGACAAGGCATCGGACAATAGAATGTCCACAAAACACTTCATTACTATGGAATGTAATATTTCTTTGCATGTGCGCTTGAATTCACAAATTTAAGATAAATAAATGCGCGTTTACTGTATGTAATATGAAAGGGACAAAAACAGTTAGTGTTTAGTTAACGTTTCGGGTCTTGTCGCTTCGAATAAAACAAGCCCTCACTTAAAAAAACTGATAAGCACGGGGACAACCTTAGTGGCGCAGCAGTGTATCTGGAGACTTACAACACTGGCAACGGAGTTTCGATACTCGCGGACCCAGATCACAGACAACCATTGTGCAGGTTTGTCCTGAAACTACACAAAACAGATTACTGAATACACTATATTTGTATGTTGTTATTTCTTGTACATTGTTTTATGAAATGGCCCGTCAAACCAAACTTGCTCGCCCTTTCGACCGTGGGGGCGTTATAAAGTTACGGTCAATCCCACTATTCTTGGTAAAAGATTAGCCCAAGAGTTGGCGGTGGGTGGTGATGACTAGCTGCCTTCCCTCTAGTCTTACACTACTAAAGTGAGGACGGCTAGCGCAGATAGCTCTCGTTTAGCTTCGCGCGAAATTCAAAACAAACAAACCGCTTATCGTCGTGGATCGCTATAAGAGCAAAGACGAAATCCATCTATTCAATCAAACAATAGTAGTCTAAATGACAGCGATGGATTATATTGACTGGATGCCTTCCCTCTAGTCCACCAGTTCAACATTAGGAATGTTTATGTGCGGACAACCACCGATACAAACAATAACATCTGTTAATTATTAAAATGTATTTACAAAGATTGATTCAGTCTGCGAAACGATTTAATGAGAGGAAAGAAAGGTGAAGAAAATCGAAACTGATATGTTTCACTTTTGCAGTTACGATGACGACTCCCCCAGTTGCACAGTGCAATGTTTACGGACTCACACCGCTAAAAACCGAATTTTCGATACCAGTGGCAGCAGAACACAGATAAACTCTCGTGTAGCTTTGTGTTTAATTCTAAACATACAAAGAAATACACTGATGAACTAACCTTTCCAGTATATTAAAAATAAGTTATCCTTTGTTGCTGCTTCCCTGACTAAAAGGTAACGAAGCTGCGTTGACGATGTCTCTTCCTAAATGAACTAGCAATAGATCATCCACATCATGTTGTTGTTTTTGTTTGAAGCTATGCCCAAAGCTACACATCACAGGTATGGAAACCCGGTTTATAGCGTTGTCATAATTTTGTTCATCTAATTTTAAGGCTATATTGAAGTTTTATCCCCCCCATCCTTTCTGTAATCCAAAATTCAATTAGATGGACAAAGTATTCTGGTTGTTGTGTAAACTCTTAGCTCTCAGACGTTATCAGAAGTACTAAAACCTCATGAATTTAAAAAATCACAGTCGTGAAAAGAATTATCGATGTTATATGATAAATTCAGACATCTTAAGATTTCTTGTTAAAGAAAAATATTTTAACTTGTATATAACAACAGTTAGTGCTTGTTGCACTTAGTATTGTTTTTTTTTTTTACTTTTCAACGATTATATTACAAACTTTCAGCGACGTTTTCAAAATTTATTACACAAATAGAATCACTTGTCAGTCAAAACTGGAGAAATTTTTTCCTCTTTCTCATTATCAGAGGCTTATAAAAGTTAGGTTACAAAATATCACTATAAACATCAAAACACATCGAATCAGTGAAGGTTGGCAACGTAAAGAAAATTTAAGGTGAAAATTAGTCGTTAAGTAAGATGTACAAGATTAACAAATTAGAAAATTAAAACTGTACTTAATTTGTAACAATGATAACTAAGAAAAAGATTTAAGCTTTAAGGCTAGCCACATTTGAGTGGCATATACTTACTATTAACTTGACTGGGACTTCTCCACATACACAGTTAAGCCCGGTTAATACACAAATGTATTCATGTTATAATTAGTCTGTGAAATAAGTGGTAAAAGCGAGGATCTGTCGAACTCTCAATATGGCACGATAATGGATTCAGCAAGATTGCTATTATCAGTTACAATTTCTTTGACTGGCTATTCAAAAATGACACTGTAATGGAATCGGTGAGAGTTCCAACATCAAAGACCTTTTCTTTTTTTCTGGGTGGGGAGACTAACTATTCATAGATATCTATTAACAAACCTGTTACTTGTCACAATCAAAAGAGAATGCGCATGTGCCACTACAATAAAAAAAAAAAACATTCGCCAACTGCTGGTGACTGACCTAGAGAAGAGACGTCAGACTATGTCTTAATTCGCCTAGTCATTAAAGAATGGCCAGGATTCGATCATCTCTATCCGACCGTGCAAAATCTGTTATAAAAACTGTCACTTGTCAGCTGATAAATCAGTCAACAGTATCTTTGTTTAAGAGGTTAAATAGAAAACAATTGTGGCGTGAATATTATTTTAAGCACAGTTTATGAGCAATAAAAGTCTGCGATAGATCATTTTTCACTTATCTGTACTAATAATAAAGTAAAAGTGTAAAGAATACCACGAAATGTTGTTGAACCTGTCAGTAGAATATGTGGAAGTTAATATATTGATATAGGAGGCCTTGTGGCAAAGTTTGGGGCATTTAATTACTTCACAAGAAATAACATTTCCATTCTTCGTAAATAGTTTTATAAACCATGTGCTGCATTTCCACACTAAAAAAACGATGTTTCTATGAACATGATGATAAAACAAGGTACAACACATGATGGCCAAAGGTCAAGCAAACCATAACATATTATTGTCTAAAAAACTGCTTCGAAAGCATAGCGGAGGTTTCTTGGTCATCTTTCTTCATCTTCAGATCTTAGTCTTAATATGCATGTTTTGGACCAAAATGAATGTTACATTCCTTTCACAATATTCCACCGACACTTGTGAACCAGTTTCAGACTATATTCCTCTAGGAAGGAGCCACAGTCGAACTACTTATACTCTGGTACAGAAATCTGTAAAGAGTTTTAAAAAATAAGAAGTTGGGCCTTTTACTGGGCATCCCGAAACGCTAACCACTAAGCCGAGCCTGGTTCTGGCTCAAATTGAAACGTAATACTGATATTCTGCAAATAGTATCTTAGACTTTCACAAATATGATTATGTTTGGTGCATGCGGATAAAACGGCACAACGTAAAGTGAAATTTGTTAAATATAAGACTTGGGTGTGTGTGTGTGTGTTCTTATAGCAAACCCACACCGGGTTATCTTCTGAGCCCACCGAGGGGAATCGAACCCTTGATTTTAGCGTTATAATTCCATAGACTTACCGCTGTACCAGCTGGGGGTATAAACTTTCAGGAACACATTAATAATTAAACATGCCAACATTCGCGGGGGAATGCAAAATGTCTCCACCATGTAATTCTAAGTCAGCCAATTCTGACATCAGAAAAAACTGTGGAAAAAACACAGGAAAATAAAAAATTGTACGAATCATTGTTTGGAACCTGCAAGAAAGGTAGCTAAGTGCCAAATACAGCGTAAACTGGCCGAAATACGCGATTCTGTAGTTTTATTCTGAATTCCTTTAAACACAGCCTTATTCCCAGCCTTCTCAATAGAACATATAACATCTGTTCCAACTATCACGATCTGCATACTGAAATCTCCACCTTATAGGACATTATAACAAACAAAAGTTATCTCGTGCATTTCATTCAAGCTCTAACACGTAAGTTTCTGTCTCACAAATTTGACTCCCTCCCAAAAAAAAAACATGGTAAGGATGGTTTCATACTTAAACCACAAATTTTAAGAATAATTAAAACATTTTACTCACAAATTCAACTACAAGTGATATTTAAATCACCATTTAAAATACAAAATCTGTTCCGATTTAAGGACCAATACCTAATTCCATGTATTCCAGGATCATATATTAATACACTTGTGGTGGCTGAAATGCTAATTATACCTGCCAACATATGAAAATATCAAACAGAACTGGTAAGAAAAACCTATCAAATCCATCAGGCTCCACACATAGTGAAAATAACCAACACCCCACCTTGATTATGAATTTCAGTCATCTTGTCTGGATCATCAATACTGAACTTTTAACTAAAGAACGTTTATCTATTTTAAATTGAATCCTAACTTTTAATAATAACATAAATTCACAACAATTAAGTTTGTTTTAAATTTCTACATAATAATCGTTGCATTAGTTTATCTGATAGTCTTTTAATTTATTTCACACTTTTCTTCTGTATTCTAATTAATTACATTTATGAGATGTCAGTACCTAAGAACTGACCATGTTCAACATAGTTTGATGAAGATAGAATATGGAAGTCCCGAAACGTTCAAGAATTAAAGGTTCGTTACTGTACCTACACGTGCCAAAGGTTTGTTACTGTACACACGTGTGCCAAAGGTTTGTTGCTGTACACACGTGTGCCAAAGGTTTGTTGCTGTACACACGTGTGCCAAAGGTTTGTTACTGTACACACGTGTCAAAGGTTTGTTACTGTACACACGTGTACCAAAGGTTTGTTACTGTACACACGTGTGCCAAAGGTTTGTTACTGCACACACGTGTGTCACAGGTTTGTTGCTATACACACGTGTGTCAAAGGTTTGTTGTTGCTGCCGTCGTCCTTTTGTTCATCATTAAACTTTGATTCCCATCGAATGAATCTACGGCACAAAAAAAACCAAAAGTTATGTTATTTTTGTAGCATCGTGACCACTCCCATAGCTGATAAACATATGAAGTACACTCTTTTTGTTTATTAATGTGTAAGACCTTTAGAAAAGTTTCTTTGTATGAAATCGCGTGTAAGTTGGTCAGAATACGGCCGATTAATTGACCGAAAACCCCAACATTATGCTTTATTGAGAACGTAACAATCTCAAAACACTCAAAATGGCAAATCCTACTTTATTATATGACAGTGTGTTGAGCATATAAACAAATATATATATATATATATATACTGGTGCCAACTTTCATCATGTTTACTGTAGATATGACTGTATAGGACCCTAAAATGTACAATTATGGGATTGTTTTATCTTTGATCCCATAACATCTTCAAAATGTCCTAAATAAAGAAAACAGTTTCTTGGCATATCAAAGTATTCATCTATCAAGTTCCAATTCAGTCTGTCCATAAATGAAGGAATGGCAGTCGATTGAAAAGTCTTTGGAATAAGAAAAAAAAAAGAGAAACAGAATATGTCTCAACAGAGATATAAATATCTGTTCAGTGTTAAAAAGTACCAAAAGGTAAGTGTTACAAATGTACAAAACCGTTAAACGTAAATAATAACAAAATCTTAAGCAAACTCGAAGACATCAAGTAATTGTTGTTTTGAATTAAGCACAAAGCTACACAATAGGCTATCTGTGCTCTGCCCAACACGGGTATCGAAACTCGGTTTTTAGCGTTGTAAGTCCACAGACATACCGCTGAGCCACTGGTGGGGCAAACCAAGTAACCGAGAGCTAGAAAATATTAATTTAGGATGGCTATTCACGATCTATAGTAACAATTTGTGTATTCATTCACCCTGACCCTAGCCATACATCAACTCTTCGACTAAATGCGTTTAAAACTTTGTCTTTTCTCTTGCATTTCAGTAATTTTCAAGTGCAGTTAATTTTTGCGATTGGCCTCTTTAAAGAAGGATTACGAAATAAAAATTGTGGATGAAGAATTCTCCTTTTGTGCTATTATAAAAGCATTGAAAACTCGAAGATTCGACGAAGCTTGTATCCGCTATATTAAACCATACCTGTAAAGCAAGCTTAGGTACGACTGCACAAGGAAAATAAAAATCATGCAATTCCAAGACGAGTTACCATTCTCACACAAGGGCCCGGCATGGCCAAGTGTGTTAAGGCGTTCGACTCGAAGTCCGAGGGTCGTGGGTTCGAATCCCAGTCGCACCAAACATGCTCGCCCTTTCAGCCATGGGGGCGTTATAATATGACGGTCAATCTCACTATTCGTTGGTAAAAGAGTAGCCCAAGAGTTGGCGGTGGGTGGTGATGACTAGCTGCCTTCCCTCTAGTCTTACACTGCTAAATTAGGGACAACTAGCACAGATATTCCTCGAGTAGCTTTGCGCGAAATTCAAAAACAAACAAACTCACACCAAAGTAATTTAAGAATACAGCAACATATTACAGATGAAATAATGGCCTTCCTGGAAATTAAAAATATGATAATACTAACTGATGTGTGTCTACAATTTCAACTTAAGATTTGAGTTTTAAAGTTGCTGATGAAGCAAATAATTGAAATATTACTGTAGCAATATTACTTGATATGTGACAAATCGAGGTATGTTGCTACACTGGATATGGCATATGTATACTTATATACCTGCAGCAATTGTAACACTTATTATAAGGGTAATAAAAGGCGATTTGAACCCTACAAGGGAGAAGGAAACTGTATTTAATGCAAACAAAAATATAACTGGTTGAAAATAAAATCGTATTCGCTTAATAAACTGTAATCGATCGAACAAACTGAAAATTAAGCAACACACATCTTCAGTGGAATTTGAGAAGAATTGAACTAAAGGATGTAACAAGCCTTTGCTCCTTCAGAGTTGAATTGAATCTGTCATTATATTTGTAGTTGGCAAATTATAAAACTGGATATCTAAAATCCAGATGTATCTTTGCCTCATATAACAAGTATGAAATTCAACTACGGCCAATGATGATATCCGATATTCATTGGTAATCACACTACAGAAAATAATACTGGAGGACTTAAAAAACGCAAGACCAAGTTTAGGTTTACCGAGTTCTAAACTGGAATTATAGGGAATAAAACATACTTACGTTCATTTTATTAGATATTCATACCATAAGATATCTCTGAGCGGATAGATACCAGTAAAGTACGACCACACCAGGGAAATATGGCAGTACCTCCCTATATCGAAATGAAAACACTAATTCATTTGATACCATTTTCAGACATTTTCTATTGACCTTAGTGTCTTTCCGTGGCTCAAACAATCCCTCGGAAGTTGTCAACCATGCACGGTTGATGGAATTAGGTACAAAAGATTAACAAAATATCAGCTTTAATGTTTTGTGCGTTGCAGAGCAATGGTTTATAATTAGGGCTAATACACAGAACACATTGATAATTAACACCATTCTTACATTTGTTAAGAACATCTGTGAAAGAAATAATGTTTCTCCAAATAAAAAAAATAAAAATGTGAGTAAAAGTATTTTTAACATGTAAAAACAAGAGCAGTTAGGCATGTGCAAGTATGAAAATGTTAAACATACACAAGTAATGAAACTACAGTTAAAACTTTATACGATCAAAGGTGAGGCGTATATAAGAAAGAAAACTAATCACGAAGTAAGAACAAAAAATACGTCGTGCAAGTAAAAGTAAAATTACGTGAAACGTAGCGGTAAACATACGCTTAAGATGTTACTAGGAGAGTAAGTTTATTATATAAAAACAAGAGTGCGTTACAAATGTGTAAGAAATATCAACTCAAACGTGCGTAAGGAACAAAACTTTAGATAAAAAAAATGAAAATACATTAGATAGACGTCACACAGAGAAAACTGCAAACGTAAAACAATAACACATTAAAAATGTGTTTGTTTGTGAATTCTATGCAAAGCTACAAAAGTGCTATCTGCGTTAGCTGCTTAATTTAACAGCGGTAGACAGTAGGTCGCTACTCAACAAAATCCATCATCAACTCTTTGACTACTCTTCTACCAATATACAGTGGGATTGATTGTTAAATTATAACACCCCACGCTGAAAACATGAATATATTCGGTAACAGGAATACGAACCTGTAACCCTCAGATTGCAAGTCGATCGTCCTAACTACCAGGCCATGCCAAGCTACTCATGTAAGGATTTTTGTACATTTTGTGAACTAATCTCTAACTTGTTTCTATACCTTTTGGCATTACCATACTTAAATCATACTTAAAATGTGCATATTATTACTTATATAATAATACCATACTTTTACCATACTTAAATCATACTTAAAATGTGCATATTATTACTTGTTTTCTCTTCTTTTTGTAAACAATTTCATTATAATGTTCTCACGGCTGAAAGGGCGAGCATGTTTGGTGTGACGGGGTTTCGAACCCACGACCCTCAGATTACGAGTCGAACGCCTTAACCCACTTGGCCATGCCGGGCTACATCATAAAGTAACAGACTGAATGCGTCAGCAACTATTTTTTCTCGACCCATTTCCACATATTAAACAGTACCATGCTTATTGATGGGTATATGCAATTTCCACCAAAATGCGCTTTATTTTCAAATTCATTTTTAAAAGATGTTTCATATTGCGCAATCTCTAGGAACTCTTCTCTTCTACTTGTTTTCACTTTGTACATCGAAATGATTAGATACGTATAAGTTAAGGGAGGTAAGACGTAAAAATGAAATCATCTGATGAAGCTTACCTGGTTTATTTTCACATGTTTAAGGTGCTATTACTCTTGTATGTCTAACACATTAAACATCTGGAAGATGAACCAATTAAAAGTAGTTATATATACCAGAAGAGTGATTACACGTATAAATATTAACACCAAGTTACGAACGTGAACGTCAAAACCAGTTTGAGCACCTACAAATAAAAGCGTTAGTCGCTTACAAGTAAAAATAGGTTAAACAAGAACAAGTAAAAACACTAGACACTTATGTGTGTAAAATTAAGAATACTTCATGAATCCGTAAATCCGTAGACTTACCGCTGTCCCAGTGGAGGACAGTAAACAACAAGTAGCCATGTAGTAAGAGTTTTGAACACCCTAGAAATTATACATAAATAAAACATTTACACGTAATCAAAGTGGAAGCGTTTGTCTAACAAAACATGAATGCTTAAGTTTCGAGTAAAGCTATCTGCGAAAGCTTTTCTAATGTTAAACTGATAGATTAGAGCAGTGGTTCCCAACCTATTTCATACCCCGCATCCCTAAAAACATTTATTACGTTTTCGCACCCCTCACAGTAATTATTTATTTTAGAATAAAGGTGAAGGTGGCCAAAACAAATTTTTATAATTATTTTTTAATGATATATAAACAAAAACGAAACATTTGGAAACGAAAAAATATTACAACAAACTAAAAGTTGCATAAACCCTACATGGCCTACAAAAAATTAAATTTTCATCCATGCATGAAATGAAATTTCTTTGAATTTGAAATGTTCAAATGTTCATAAGCCAATTTAAATTTAATGACTCTTTTGTTTATGTTTATTTCTTACGAGTTTTTCAAAGCGTGGCACTTTGTTGCTGATAGCAATCCACAAGTCTGCCTGTGCACCCAAGCGATTTCTAGAATTTGTCTTGATTGACAAAAGGGCAATAAATCCAAACTCGCATAAGTATGTCGTCGCGAATGGAATGAGCACAGTTAGTGCTTTTTCACAAAGTCTTGAAAACATGTCCATTGCCGAACACTAATATTGTTCCAAAGTTTTGCTTTCAAACTGCATTTTCAAGAACTCGATTGCTGCGCAGTTCAATAAGATCCTCCTTCAGTTCTTCATCATCCCACATATTATCCAAATTGAAGGAGTATGGATCTCGCACCCCCTGGAATGCTATATCGTACCCCCAAGGGGTGCCAGCACCCCTGGTTGGGAACCACTGTATTAGAGGGAAGACTGCTAGTCAACATCACTGCGAAATTTTGGACTTCTTGAATCGAATAGTACAATAGACTGTGACATTACAATCTCGCCATGACTGTAAGGGTTACCATGTTAGGTGATAAGCTTCGAATCTGCGACCTGCAGTTTATTAGTCGACCTTCTTACCAATTATACAGAGACAGATACGACAACCTTACACTTTAAGTTTTTACCCGTCGGTAAAAACCAAAACAAAGTAACGTCAATGACGAGTTTTTCAAAATATAGCAAGAAAGACCTTTAACGGTTTTTTAAGTAAGGAAAGGCTAAAATTTATATAAAAAAAACAAACTGGACACGTAAATAGCAAAAGATTTGGAAAACAGGGGACTATTTGGTGCCTTCAAAGCTGTTTCTGTTCATCGATTCTTGTGAAAATTTTAAAACATAGACACGCTTTTTGTGTTTGGAAGTAATCGATTCCACTCTTAAACCACTGTAAAATGTTTGTCTCACTACATCTGAAGGTAACTTATTCAATAAGTCAATCACTTTCTTAGAAAGATACGAATGTTGTAGTTAGAGCCCAGACTGCTATAAATGGCACAAGAGATAAGAAATATTTATGATACAGATCCATGGGTATGAACACATGTTATAAAAATATAGATCCGTCAATAAAAGGCAGAAGCAAGTTGTGAGGACAATGGCGGGAATTTCAAAATATACTAAGAGACCTCTCCCACCTGTGTATTTAAAAAGGTATATATGTCAAATGAGGTATATTAGATACATCTCGTGAACAAGTGTCGTTTCATTTCCGCACTGTTTGCTAACACGTATACGATCAAATGAAACGAAATACTTCAGTATTAAGTGTTTGTGAGTGTATGTAATCGAATAAAACCAAAATAAAATGGCACTAAATGCTGCTAGAATACTATTCAAGGACAAAGACCTGAAAAGATGAAGATAAATACGCCAGTGTTTATAAAATGTAATAATACATCTCATAAACCTGCTAGCAGAATAATATTAGTATCATTTGTCAAGTTATTAAAAAGTAGTAAAGAGATAGGAAGAGATCCAGCTGAGAACCTGACCCTCACAGGTCAAACAACGACTGAACACCAATTTAGAACGTGCAGCAGTGTTTCAAGTAACAGAAGGCTAGACTTACACAAAGAAAAGCTCTTTCCACAGACTATCCTGTAAACTTCAATATGATCGTTTCTTATCCTTCTTTTTTTTTTAAATACAGACCATCATGATACCCTTTCCCTGGTCTTTTACCAATAAATCTATAATAAAATCAATACTATAAAATTATATTACAAGTGAAAACTTACTATTAACTGTTAAGTTACTTTTACTTATTGATCAATAGAATTCGTGTAAATAAGAAGTGCAAAGTCCCAAGTATTGATCCTGGGTGTACTCCATAAATAACACTTTGACTGGAATTACATTAATAAAAATATTTTTCTTTTTTTCATCCAACCAGCTTACACTCCAATTACCCCTGAGGATGGGGATTTCTTTGCTAATGTTTTGTATGGCACCTTATGAAAAGCTTTTGGAAAAGTTAAGCATTCCAAGTTTTCATCTGTTCTTTTGTCCAGGTAAACAATAACATCTTCCAAAAGGTAACGTACTGGTGACACAAGATATTACTTTCATAAATCCATGTTGACTTTCATATGCAGTATTATACTTAACTAAATTATGTTGTTAGGTTTCTTTAATCAGATTCTAGAATCTTACCCATTACACGAGTAAAGACTAAATAACTATCACCCATTTTAATACTAGAGTAATAAAACAACTCCCAATCCTAAGATACCTGCCCACTTCCTATTGGCCTACCAAAGAAACAAAAAGAGAAAGAAGATAGCATTCATGATCTTTGACCTCTTTTAAGACCTTGCCTTATCTATTTTTAACATCTCAATATTTCTTCTTCTCACCAAGAAACTAATACAGGACCTCATTCAGGTCCTGTATAATAAAACAACTCCCAATCCTAAGATACCTGCCCACTTCCTATTGGCCTACCAAAGAAACAAAAAGAGAAAGAAGATAGCATTCATGATCTTTGACCTCTTTTAAGACCTTGTCTTATCTATTTTTAACATCTCAATATTTCTACTTCTCACCAAGAGACTAATACAGGACCTTATTCAGGTCAACATTTCCCTTAGAATGCTCAGGGTCGGAAGCATTTCTAATATATTATTGTAAGAACTATCCATCTATAGAAATAACTAGTTAGGCTGTACTTGGAATACTGTGTTTAGTATTGGTCGCCTTACCCAAGAAAGAATATTTGCTTGTTGAAAAAAGGCTCGGAGAAATGGTGATTCTCCCGATAAATCATTTCGGGCCAGGATGATTCCGTAGATGACCGAGTTATCTTACAAGAAAAAGTTAATATCTTTGGACTTCTTTTCTTTTGCGAAAAGGGCACAGGATGATCTTATTTAGGATTAGAATATTATCTGGAGAACCGATAGAATAAGTCTCCGACTTCTTTGAGGTATATTCTGAAAGAGAGAAAAATCTTAAGACCTGGGAAAAAAGAGAGTTTAGGCTCCAGTTAAGATTATTTTACTTTATTTACGGTCCAACTTACGGATTATGGAATGAGCTACCGTCAGCTGTGAAGGACCCTTCAAAGATTTAAGGGATTAGATGATTTTTTGAAAAGAGAAGGATGAGTTTTCATCTTTTTTTTTGGGGGGGGATAGATGAAAAGAGACAGCCTTTAAAAAGCAATTGGTACTTTGTTGTCTGTATGCTATATTAATGATATATGTTTAACTTATTTTTACTGGCACATATTTAATTTGTGTATGTTCACATGTCTGTACATATTCAGACCACAGCTTATATAAAATGTATCATTCAGGAATCTAATGCGATGCCCAAAATTGCAATAATGTTGCACCAATATTTTCGAAATTATTTATGCTTATTATTTTGTTAGGCCTATTATATTTGAACAGTACGTTAACAGCCTAGTCCCTTACGAATTTAATAATAAGAAGAACACAAAACAATAATACTTCAACCACACCATTTTCGAGATATTTATTATAAATGATGCGCTTCGCTAAATCCTGAACTTTTAAGCTCGGATGGGATACACGAATATGAAAAGTTGTCGAAACAGCGTTTATAAAAGCCATTTGTTGCAATAACTGTTATAGTATGAATGTATTTTCCACTCTGAATAAACATGGTTATAATTAATTGTTCTTGTCATAAGCAAATATTTTAGGTCTATTGTAATATTTTCATTATATTCTTAATCTGGTCTCCTGGGTATTTTCAAGAATTACTACAGTGTACAGTAACAGTATTTAAAGTATGCTGTATTTGCCATATCTATTGCCGACGACGTTTTCCCCTAAATCCAGAGCTATTCAAACTGATTGGGATACAACGTGCACAGAAGTGTTCGTAACGCTACTTAATAAAATCCATTTCTCGTCAGTAGTGAATAGTCCTAAAAGATTAGATTAAGAACGAAGCTTTAGAATATATAATAGGCCTAACAATGTTCTATGACAAGAATAATCAATTATAATCATATTTCGCTAGCTTGTGAAAGGAGGCTTACAAGATAACAATTGTTAAAATACGAAATTATATAAATCACAATGCCGTGCAAAAGTCAGTGCAAAAGAACAAAAACAAACTATAATGATGCATTCCTTCTAGTCGGTAAGTCTTAAATATAATACAGTGTATTTAATAAAACACCATAATTTTATCAAATTAATGGTTTAGGTTTGGGAAGTCAAATGTTTCTATAACATTATTAATAGTAAAAAAAAAATGTATCACTGTTCCACGCTCAACGAATTCTTACCAACTGTATAGGATCTCGCAATACTTTCGTTAAAATTAATTATAACACAGGTTTTAGTTTAGTACAAGCTCTCAGCCTGCTAGTTTCATGTTCATTAGAGGTCTGCTTTCATAAACAAACTCATTGGGTAACAGAAAAGTTCAGACATTATTTACTCTTGTAAATATATTGAAAATGTTGTTTTACCAAACGTTCTTGTTTTTAACGCTACAAAGTCGATGACATTTGGTAAATAAACGATAAAACTGAAAATGTATAAAGCTAGGAATAGGGATTCGATCCCTGTTGCACGGCTTTACACTCACAAAAAAAAAAAGACTAATCAAATTATTTTCCAGAATTAGTCTGTGGAGAAACCTAGCTTTTCCTTCACAGAAATGCACGTTGCAATGAATGAAATATAAATATTGTTAAAATAAGCTTTTAATTTCGAAAATCTAAAACTTCCTATTGTTAATGCTAATATTCCAAATAGTTTACTCCATTATATTTACTCTTCAAAGTATTTTAAATACTATATAATGTGTTCATTATTATAGGACTTTGTAAACAAAACTCATAAACTCACTCATATTTTTCACGAAAATAGTTTCCCTTTCCAAATTACAAACATCAGCAAGTTAATTCAATTATGTAGTGAATTCAACATTAATAATAACCCAAAGTATATTACAGAATGCCAATACATTTCCGAAATTAACATGACTACACTTTAATGATTTAGTTAGTTACCTATCACCCGCGAGAAGAGCGGTAAGTCTTCAGATTTACAACGCTAAAATCAGGGGTTGGATTCCCCTTGGTGGACACAGCAGATAAATCAATGTGGTTTTACTATAAGAAACACACACACAATTATTTATCTTATTTTTACCGTAATACAGTAAATAATGAACAAGAGAATGGCAGTATCATCTCGCGTTAACTCTTATAACTTATAAACGTTTAGTTATAAATTAGAGCATGACTTTCTTACTGGTTTTAATTCAATTGCTATCATTTGATGCTTTTAGTTGTTATACTTACTAACTGAAATTCCTAGTATAAGGCATTTATAAACTAAACGTTTCTTACACATTTTGGTTTCTCCTCTGAACCAACTATTATTAGCCGAGGCATAACGCTTCGTAGAATGGCTCCGAAATTTTTGAAGTACAAACTTTTAGCTCATAGTTCCATCAGCTCTCGACTGATTTGAGATCTAATTACAGTTTTGTATTCAAAAGATTAAACCCTTCCGATTAATGTATTTGACCACGCCTAAAGTCTCATAGGTTAATTTATTTTAACCTTGCCTAACTCAAACTCAATTTGAGAGTAGAGTAGTAGAATTTCTGAAGAGTAATAAAATCAGATCGACACTACGCATGCCCAGTAACACTGATGCACAAAATATAGGTAACAAAAATGAAATAAGGTCTCATGGATTAATTTACTTTAATTCTGCATAAACGAATTTCAAATACCTCAGTGTTATTGAGGATTCCCTCTTGTTTATTTATTAGTGTCCTTATTAGTACATATCTAATACTGTATTAAGTTTACGTCTTCCCTGTTCTAACTTATACATATTTTTGCTCTTCTGATTTTTACATATCTAAATGTAATTACTTGCGTTTGTTTGTTTGTTTTGAAATTTCGCACAAAGCTACTCGCGGGCTATCTGTGCTAGCCGTCCCTAATTTAGCAGTGTAAGACTAGAGGGAAGGCAGCTAGTCATCACCACCCACCGCCAACTCTTGGGCTACTCTTTTACCAACGAATAGTGGGATTGACCCCACGGCTGAAAGGGCGAGCATGTTTGGCGCGACCGGGATGCGAACCCGCGACCCTCAGATTACGAGTCGCACCCCTTAACAGACTTGGCCATGCCGGGCCAAATACTTGCGTGTTTTTAATTTGGGTTTATTTGTACAGGCTTACCCTGGTTTTACCTTTAAATGTCTTATGAGTCAAAAGTCAATTTTATTTTCGATATAACTTGTTACTAATACGCC
This sequence comes from Tachypleus tridentatus, assembly GCF_004210375.1. Classification (NCBI taxonomy): domain Eukaryota; kingdom Metazoa; phylum Arthropoda; class Merostomata; order Xiphosura; family Limulidae; genus Tachypleus; species Tachypleus tridentatus. The sequence goes on along the minus strand of NC_134834.1, from coordinate 84,203,981 downwards.
CTAACTTTCACGTGTCAAATCTGTTATTATTTTGACATATCTAATATGACGTAATTTACTTATGTTAAACGAGTTATTGCTTACCCTTGACAATGAAAGTTTCCTGTCCATGTCTGACGCGCTCCTATTGTGCCTATGTTGTCTGTTCGTCGACAAATCCAACGTATTCTTATTCATAAGTTTAATATGATGTTTTTTATATTTATGTACAGCGTTTTCATTTTCCAACATGTTTGTACTTATTTTTATCTCACGTGTTGTTACCTTTGTTTAACTGATCTAATTTTATTTGTTCGTATTTATTTAATCTTTTTGTTTCTAATTTAAACTGAAAAAAACGGCAATCGTAATTAGTAATGACGTAAACGTACGCTCATTAAACAACTTCTGCCACCTTTCTCAGTTTATCTTTCACGATGGGACAGCGGTAAGTTTATGAAATTCCAAAATTAAGGTAAAGGGTTTGATTCACCAAAGTGGACACAGCAAATAGCCTAATGTGGCTGTTCTCCATAACAAATAAATTCTCAGCCCATTGTTATTCATATCAAATATCTGATGATGGGTTAAGTTGTAGGAGATACAAAATAAGTGGTCTGTTATTATGTGTTATATGTACAACGGTCTTAAATAATTATGTTTCCTTTGTCATTTTAAAGTAAATCACAGAGCTCAAATTGTCCTAAGCTACTCACCAACTTTCTCTAGGTCTCACAAAAAGATATCTGAGTGTTTTATTTACAGAGCAATCCATATAAGTGGTGGAGGCTGGATATTCCCAGCAGTCCATTGAGAATGGACTATAAATGACTCACAGTGTCATTAAAAGGATATGGAACAACTTCCAAACGAATAATCCTATCATAAATATCACAAGCAGGTAATTCTGACTCATTGTAATCTTGGAAATTTCTGAAGATTACAGCCATAGTAGAATGTCGCATGAGTAAACAATGGTTAAAAATAAATTTCACAATGACGACTTATACGTCAGATACTCAATGGAGTGAGTTTCTATCACAGCATAATAAAATATAGCTGGTACGAAGAACACGATCAGCAGCCAAAAGCGAATGGACATTCATTTTGCAAACGATTCGTGATTTATACTCCGGTCAGTTAGTAAATATACACACATGTAAAGGGAACCTGTAACCGGAACACCATACAAGGGCATCACAAGTTTGACAATAATGAAGCTTGCAGTCATTGAAAATGAGGGAACAATAACCAAATTAAGTCTCACTTCAACACACCGAACATACATGGAGTTCTCTACTTTACACATATGTTGAAAACAGGTGGTAATGGAAACTCTTATCTGCATAACCACCAGCATTAAAATATCGAACATGAATGAGCGTCTTTTGTTCACACATTCATTTTTTTAATCATCAGCATTAAAATATCGAACATGAATGAGCGTCTTTTGTTCACACATTCATTTTTTTAATCATCAGCATTAAAATATCGAACATGAATGAGAGACTTTTGTTCACACATTCATTTTTTTAATCATCAGCATTAAAATATCGAACATGAATGAGAGACTTTTGTTCACACATTCATTTTTTTAATCATCAGCATTAAAATATCGAACATGAATGAGAGACTTTTGTTCACACATTGATTTTTAAAAAAAAAGTGGCCATTAACCAAATGAAGGCGACTTCCTGCACATTTATTAAACTTCAACACGCTTAACGTGAAAATTCATTGAAAACAGGGAGGGAGAAGTGCCCTCAGTTGTCAAGAAATATTGAAAATAGAACTCCAACCGAATGAAGGAGCATGTTTAGATGCTCATCAAATGTCATCTCATTGAAAATGTACGGAGTTTTCTTGTCGAAATATTCATTGAAAAGAGAGGTCATTATTTCCAATAATGAATCTGCCTGTAGACTCACCACTCTTCAATTCATCGAACATGAATGTTTATCTTGTCAATACCTTCATTAACAAAATAGTAAATATTTGAAAGAGGGCCTCTCTACTAATTCACCAAATTTTGAAACACCAAATATGTATGGAGTTCTCCTTTAACACGTGAAACAAGCATGGATTCTTCTTATTAGTACTTTCATTAAAAAAACGTGGAGGGGGACACTAAGGAGATTAAAAGACGTGCCTGCTTACTAACCAGGTTTCAATACACCTATCATGTGTGGAGTTCTCCTTTAACACGTGAAACAAGCATGGATTCTTCTTATTAGTACTTTCATTAAAAAACGTGGAGGGGGACACTAAGGAGATTAAAAGACGTGCCTGCTTACTAACCAGGTTTCAATACACCTATCATGTGTGGAGTTCTCCTTTAACACGTGAAACAAGCATGGATTCTTCTTATTAGTACTTTCATTAAAAAATGTGGAGGGGGACACTAAGGAGATTAAAAGACGTGCCTGCTTATTAACCAGGTTTCAATACACCTATCATGTGTGGAGTTCTCCTTTAACACGTGAAACAAGCATGGATTCTTCTTATTAGTACTTTCATTAAAAAACGTGGAGGGGGACACTAAGGAAATTAAAAGACGTGCCTGCTTACTAACCAGGTTTAAATACACCTATCATGTGTGGAGTTCTCCTTTAACACGTGAAACAAGCATGGATTCTTCTTATTAGTACTTTCATTAAAAAACGTGGAGGGGGACACTAAGGAGATTAAAAGACGTGCCTGCTTACTAACCAGGTTTCAATACACCTATCATGTGTGGAGTTCTCCTTTAACACGTGAAACAAGCATGGATTCTTCTTATTAGTACTTTCATTAAAAAACGTGGAGGGGGACACTAAAGAGATTAAAAGACGTGCCTACTACTAACCAAGTTTCAATACACCTATAATGTATGGAGTTCTCCTTCAACACGTTCATTGAAAATAGATGGCATTAAGTGAGTGAACAGGAATGCTTATGTTCACCAAACATTAAAAAAAATGCTGAGGATTTTCTTATCAAGATATTCGTTAAAGAAGAAACGATATTATTTGAATAAAGGGGCCTACCTACATATTATGTTTTAGAACTTTAACAAATCAGAAGTGGTTCTAGGGTGCAATTTCTGCCCTTCATAACTAACCACTATACCAAGCACTCTTCAGTCTCTGCCAAATATAAGATACGCAGACAAAATTCAAATATTTGGTGGTCTTATAACATCACATATGCATTATATCAATCTGGCCTAACGTAGCTCACGAATAAATAAAATAAATCAATTGTACATGATGGAGGTCATGTTAACAGGTAATGTGCAGGCATATCAAAACTACTCTTTTTGTTTGTTTGTTGATTGTGTTATGATTTAGTTGATATAGAGAATATAAAATCCTTTACTTTCTGAATATCACTCGAACTTTTTAAAACTAAAATGTTTATTTGTTTCTGAATTTCGCATAAATCTACGTAAGAACTATCTGCGCTAGCCATCTCTAACTTAACAGTTTAAGAGGTGGGCGAGAGGAAGTTGTTTGATTCGAGGAACTAAACCAGACGAGCATTAACTATCCTTTCTAAGATCTTACAGAGACAGCTCGTCAAAACTATTTGACAGTAGTTTGAAGGAATTTTAGAATCCTTCTCAAGCTTAGAAAAGGGAGAACAATAGTCTAGCACCAAACATCAGGAAAAGCATTCTTCTGCCAGTTCTGGTCTTTTAAAAAGAACCAGAAGAATAGCAAGAGAGGCAGGAGAAAGATGGCGCAGCATCTCGTAGTGAATATCATCATTTCCGACCAATATACTTACTGCCAGACCAATGAAGAGCAAGCTTGGGTTCCACCAATGTAAAGGGGGGATAATAATCAAAGGGACGATCAGCCCAATAGGAAGGAGGCAATCGCTCTTCCCGATTCTTGATGGCTGAAAAGGCGAGGGTGAAACAGAAGTACTAGATGTACGAGAAAAACCTTTCGTTGAGTGTGTCGGCAATGTTCTGGGCATCAGCAAATTCCTGAGCATTGAAGAGTAAGATCAAAAGGGGAGCAGAGGTATACTGCTTATGATCTTCTGAATCTTCTCCATATGACTTTGGAAGTGGTGGTAGAAAAGATGCTCGTCGTAACCCTAATCCAAGATTTTTCTCCCTTTGGCGTCTTACCTGCCGAACATGTACATGAGCGTACTGAAAATTCATGCAGTTTGCAAGTGTATGATACCCACGAAAAGTATCCCAGGCCCATCTTTGAGCCTTCCTTGCCATGTGGCAGGCAGAATTCCACCATGGACGAGAATACCGTGTAAAACATGTCGAGGTTTTAGGAATACATTGAGCAGCTGCCTGGATAATACAGTGCGTCACTGTTGCAACACAGTCATCAATTGATAGCTTACTGATGATGGTAGAGTCAAGTTACGAGAAACCAGTGAAAGAGGGTCAGTTGGCCTAGTCCAGCTTCCACGGAGGCACGTGGGTTGGGTAGCATCTACCACGGCCAGTCTATCCAAAATGATAGGAACGTGATCACTGCCTCATGAGTAACTGTCAACTCCGAAAGAGAAATGAAATGGAGCAGATAGAGATGAAGACTGACTAAGTGCATGTAAACAAGTATAAGAACCAGTATTGAAAAGAGAAAATTTGTGGTCCAAGAGCATACACTCTGCAAAACGACAACCCCTTCCATCAATATCAGCACCACCCCAGAGGGGATTATGTTCGTTAAAACTCCCCAGGATTAAGAAGGAAGACGGCAACTGTTCAACGAGAGCATCAAGGTATGATTAACTATTGGTCTTTTTAGAATACAGGTACAGAGAACAAACAGTGACGGTATGATCAAAGAATATATTGATGGCTACAGCCTACAAGGGTGTGTTGAGTGGCAAAGACAAGGTGGGCACATACTGCTCAACCATACCACCCCTCCATGCATTCGTCTACCACACAACCTGTCATTTCTGTACAAAGAAAACTGCCTAGTGGTGAATGCATTGACACGTTTCAGAAATGTTTCCTGTCAGAAGAGACACACAGGATGATAAGTGTCAGTCAAATTCTTAATTTCGTTTATATTTAAATGCAAACCTTGACAGTTCCACTGCATCCATGTGCCCATTTTTATTTAGGTAGAAAACATTTTGGTTTAAGATGACGCCGTTTTTCATTTATTAGAAGGAGGTCTTTTGACCTCCATTGATTCTGCCTTGGATCAAGTGAGCAAGTCTCTGTCAGTAAACGTAGAGTTCAGAGACTGAGGTCGAGAAAAATAGCACTGCACAACATAAGTTTTGCTTCTTGAACACTGTTGGGTGTTCCTTGTAGATTTTTGGCTGCTAATCACGAAAATTACATCCAAATTTGCCCATCACCAGGACATTGCTACAATGGAATAACGATATCAGGGCAACCTGGAATCCGTCAATGCTTGCTGACTACTGTTGGACACTGCAACGTGATGCACCAGACATTGAATACAAACAAAAATCAGGAGAAAAACACTTTTAATTATGTTGAACTTAATAGCGTATTAGAAACATAAACGCGAATAAATACGTTATTGCCGGTAAACATTTAAATGTCTATTTCTCAGAGTTCCTACGTGATGAAGCAGAACCAAAACTATATTTGTGCATACCCACCAATTACCTGTCACAATGAGCAAAAACTTTTCAAAAAAATTGTTGTGCAATGTAATCATTCAATATCTCGGGACTGAAGAAGAAGACGGACCTGAAGAAACGCCAGCATCCAGAGCCAATTGAAGATGATTTGGTTAGCCACTGGAGGAATGGTAGTGTCAGAGATAGGGTCAACTCTTTTAACCATGGAGGGCAAAAGACTCTTTATGTGGTTTGAAAATTACTCTTTCGGAGGCCCAGTGAGATTTGTCTGTCTACAATCTCACTGCTACAGATCTTATTTCCCAAGATGAAAAGAGGGGTGAGAGCCACTACAATTAACACAGCGGGGATCATTTCGCATTCGTAGGCATCATGAACATCGCTACCACAACGAACACATGTCAAGATGTGTCTTTGAGTGACCAAGTCACTGACATTAGAAACACCTGAGAGGTTTGAGAATATATGACTGTACCTCACAGTTTAAATAATTTGCATTTATGATAACAGGTGGACGTGGTGATGTTAACGTCAAAAGTAGTGCATTTGTACGCAGCATTATTCCGTCCTTTTGAGTGGAGATACAATGCACCACAGAAACTCCTTGGCTGGATAAACCAACGATGATCCCTCTCAACAATAATTCCTCGTGATAAATTCAAAGTAGCATGAGGAGTAACTTCAATTGGTATATCTTAAATGGCCTTTGAATGCAAGAGAAGTTCATTGTGTTTTGGAGTGGAGGTTTTCACCAAGATGATACAAAAACGTAGACTTTTGACTGACTTAGGAGAGCAAGCAAGGCCCTCTAATTCCTTCTGAATAAAAAAGGGAGACATTTGCCCTAAATATTTGTCTAATAAAGAATGTGATATCAGAATATGAAGTACAGGTGCTAAGGAAGTTAAGAACTGTTGTTCAGAATCTTCAAGACATGGTCGTTTACCTATGGTGTGTTTGTTATTATTTTATCTTTGTTTGGGTTTGGGGGATCCACAATAAAGACATAAAGTTTCAGTGCCCATTGTCACTATCCACAATAGAGTTCTACGAGGGGATGCACTACAATGCCAAACAAGGTCGTTACAGCAATGCTAGGGTGTCATGAGCACTATACCAGCATCAGACACAATGCCCAGAACACCCGTTGAGAAGTCCAATACTGGTACTTGATTGAAACAAACTCAAGTAAGCCAGCCAATTAATCCTGGGGGAGCACCTACAAGAATTCAAGACCAAAGTGGTGTGTTAGGGTTTAACTTCTCAATTATCAGAATTCTCTTCTCCCCATTTGTAGGTTTTCATAAGAAACATCGTGTTTCAAACACCTTGTAAAGAAGCATTTCTTACACGTTATCCGTATTTAAATGATTTAAAATTAATCTTTCACGCAACGCAACGTTAATATTTCTTAAGATAAACTTTGCTCTCTAATTGTGCATTATGTCACAGTAGAATAAGAAAACGTTTATGAAAATATATAATTAAATTTGTAATTTTACGAAAGGTGAGTGATTTTTAAGACACAATGAAAAAGAATACACACGTAATTACATCTATTTATGATGAAGTTATGATTTATATATGTGTATATATATATATATATACGTGTGTGTGTGTCTTTATTTTCACTAAAATATTTTTATGTGTCTATATAGTGATGTATAAGAAATCATTGTGTTTATTTAAAACATACGTGAAACGTTTTGAACTAACAGTTGAATAGTAAAGGTTGTGTTGTATGCTTGTCATGCAGCATATTTTGTTTTGAATTTCGTGCAAAGCTACACGAGGGCGATCTGTGCTAGCCGTCCCTAATTTAGCAGTGTAAGACTAGAGGTAAGGCAGCTAGTAATCACCACCCACCGCCAACTTTTGGGCTATTCTTTTACCAACGAATAGTGGGATTGACCCCACGGCTGAAAGGGCGAACATGTTTGGTGCGACGGGGATTCGAACCCGCGACCCTAGGATTACGAGTCGAAAGCCTTAACACACTTTCATGCCAGGTCCACGCAGAATGTATTTAAATTTTAAGGGTGATGAATGCTTTTGGCGCAGTATGGATATGATTTGTGATAGTTGTGTTAATAACGTCTGGAATCGACTTGAATGTGTAATGAAAGAAACTGCATTACAGATGTACAACGTTCCGGATAGACTATTTCACCATCAGGTTGTTCTGTGTGACTAACATGCAATGTGGATTTGAATAGCGAACGTTGTGTTGTATGCTTGTGACGCAGCGTGGATTTCAGTAAGGTTTGTGTTGCGTGCTTAACATGTAGCATGGATCTGTTCGCCCAAACTGAACCCCATTGAAAATGTTTGGGGGTGGATGACAAGAGAAGTCTATAGAAATGGATGTCAATTCCAAACACTGAATGATCTTCGTGAAGCCAACTTCACCACTTGGAATAAAATTCCAGCCAGCCTTCTGCAAACGCTTATATAGACCATGCCAAGCGAATGTTTGAAGTTATTCGCATTGAAGGCCGTGCAACTCACTACTGAGACCTCTTGTTGGGCATTTCCTACCCTGTTTAGGACTTCTCTTTTGGTATGGTCTCAAACTTTTGACCAGCTAATATTTAGGCTAATTTCATAGTGTTCACCTTTTCCCTATTAAATGCTAAAAATGTTTTTTACTTTTATATTCTTTTTTCTTATTTTCGCCATTCGAAGCTCTACACAAATAAGTGGTTGAGTCTAACAACGCAAAATGCATATTTTTGTCTTTATGTTCATTGGCCTTAAAATATTGGCTAGCAGTGTGTATAAAAGCTCTGATAATTTTAAACTACGTTTTTAAATAGCTTATAGCATCTAAAGAGTCAACATATAATTTTGAAACAACCTGTGGTCGCTCTGAAGACAAATAATTGGAGCTATGATTTATTTTAAAACAAATTAATGACATCCAGTTAAAAAACAAAAATGAAACACATATAACGCAACTTCTGGAAAATCGTCATGTCTTTAAAACGAAAAAAAAATCTTTCTCTGACGCTAGAGTTATTTGTAAGGTATATTTCCTTTGCCGACCATGGGTATAAAACCAGTTTCTAGCGGTACGTCCGCAGACATACTGCTGTACCACTGGAGGTGAAACGATGCTTAAGAATGTTTTGGTTTGGTTTGTGTAAATTTCACGCAAAGCTACACGAGGGCTATCTGCGCTAGCCGTTCCTAATTCAGCAGTGTAAGACTATAGAGAAGTCAGCCAGTTATCACTACCCACTGCCAACTCGAACTGGAAGACGGAACATGTTTTGTGAGCACGGATTCGAACCCGCGACCCTCAGATTGCGAGTTGATGACCCTTAAGAATGTGAATGCAATCAGAAACCGCAAGTTAAACAATGCTCTTAACGGTTTCTTAGAACACCCATGAGACATATGTGTAAATAAAATGTCACAATTCACTTACAACACACAGCTTCAGTGCATTCTCGGCTCTGCATACGCACATGAAACATAATGTATTCTACAATTTTCTCGTTGCATCCAGGGATATTTGTATAGATATCAAATATAACACATGTGCTCATTTAGAGCACACAAATCCTAATACAATATACTTTATTACTATTTTCGTGATGTTGTCACGATTATGTGTGTGTGTGAAGTAACTGTAACACAAACTACCCAATTATCTGATTATTGGCGAAGTAACCACTCAAAACAGAAATGTACTCGAATGTAGTAGCAGTTACAGCTTTGTGTGTGAGTGAAAGTAAAAAGTAAGATTACATATACCATTACGAGGTTCTTGGTGTATCTGTGTGTGTATCTATGGACATAAAGAAATGAATAACTTACACCACTACTCGGTGTAGTCAGATCTAAGTAAGAGTGTGGGTGTACTCTTAAACTATAACAAAATCTTCCCTCTTGCTCGGTTTTAGACCAATCACAGCTCAAGAGCTGGACTTAAACGTCTCCTATGTCACTCTGAATTTATTATGATCATCGACCAATATGTAGATGCAAACTATCATATTAACTACTCTAATGATTGTGTTTTTGGTCTAGTAGTCATGCATTTCTCTTTAAATATAAATTGCAACATTAGCTACTCTTACTTTTTGGTTTTGTAACCAGGAACGGCTCTTTGGATAAACAAAATCCATCACGTTATCGACTATTCCGTTTGGTTCTTGGTCCATTCATGGTTCGATATACAGACATATTAGCTTCTTTACTGTGTGGTTCTGCGTCCAGTGTGATTTGTAAACATAAACTTTCACATTAACTATTCAACAGTTTGGTTCTTGATCAGTCGTGGCTCTCTGTTCAAACATAGTATGTCACATAAGCTATTCTATATCTTGGATTTGGTTCAATCATGGCTTTCTGCGTAAACATGATCTGCACAGTTAGTTCCTCTACCAATTAAATATTGGTTCATCCACAATTCTTTATATAAATATCAACTGTAACAATAACTACTTTATTACTTGGTTCTGGGCCCTCAAAAGGCTCACTTTGAAGAATTGCCTACTCTACTGCTTAGTTCTAGGTAGATTCAGTGCTCTCTTTGTAAACAAACTAAACATTTGTTTACTGTGTAAACATAACATATCAAATTGGCTATTGTGCTGTTTGTGTCTCTATCCAGCAGCGGCTCTCATTTTGGACATTCTACTGTTTGGTTCTGAGTCTGATCACGACTTTCTTTGCTAACTTAAGCTGTCATATTATCTCTTCTACTGCTTCGTTCAGGATCCATTCGGAGTTCTTTCTAAACTGGTTCTATTCCAGTCATGTGTAGAAATAATCTGTCACATTATCTACTCTACTGATTAGTTATGTGTCAAATCAAGACTCTACGTACAACCACAAACAGTTACATTAGCTACTCTACTTCTGGGTTTTGGGATCAGTCACGGCACTTCATGTAGACATAAATTGTCACATTAGAAACTCTATTGTTTTCAGAGCAACGACTCTATCAAAGCACATATTGTCACATTAACTTTTCTATTGTTTGGTTCTGTTTCCAGTCAAGAGTCTCTTTGTAAACATGAGATGTCACTTTAACCATTCTACTGTTTAATTTTTGTTTCTCTCACTAATATCTTTATAAAAATAAACTGTCACCTTAACTACTCTACTGTCTAAATTCTGACTCAGTCACGGATATCTTTATAAAAAATAAACTTTCACATAAGCTATTCTACCATCAGGTTTTGGATCTATTCGTTCCTTTCAATATCAACTGTCACATTAATTAATCAAATGTTTGGTTATAAGTTCTGTCACGGTTATGTAGATAAACATAAACTGACACATGAGCTGCTTTACTGCATCAATCTGTGTCCAGTCATAGGTCTCTTTGCAAACGGTCACATTATCTATTATATAACTGTTTCTTTGACTGTCAAAAAAAAGTTATATAAAAGATAATGTGATCCTTGATTCTGGGTCCAGTTACGGATCTCTATGTAGACAAGTCACATTAGCTATTCTACTATTTGATTCTGGGTCTAATCACAGATCTCTTTATGAACATAAATTGTGAAATTAGGTACACTTTTCCTTGGTTATAGGCCAATCATGACTCTCTGATCAAAAACAAACCTTCACGTTAGCTAACATACTGTTTGGATAGGGTTTATTCATGGATCTCTTTGAAAAACTTAACTGTCTCTTTAGCTTTTCTACTGTTTCGTTATGGATCCAGTCACCGGCTCTCTGTCCGAATACAAACAGTCACATTAGTTACTCTACTGGTTGGTTTTGGATCACGTGACGTTTCTCGTTTTTAAACTTAACTGTCATGTTGTCACAATGTACTGCTTGGTTCTTGGTACACAAAAGCTACTCCGTTGTTCGGTTCTCTATGTAAGCGTATACTGCCACATTATCTACTAAACTGCTTGACTATTTGTCCATATACGACTATCTCTATATTAATAAACAATAACATTAGCTACTATAATTCTTCTTTAGAGTATGGTGACAACTACTTGTGTAGACATAACTGTCACATTAGCTACTTTTCTACTGTTTGGTTCGAGGTCCAGTTAGCATTCTGTGTATTAATTGCCACATATACTATTCAAACGCTTGTTTCTGGATCCACACATAACTTGTTTTTATTTAACTGCTTCATGCTGAGTCCACTCACAGATTTCTGTGTTAACACAAACTGACACATTTGTTACTCTACTGTTTGGTTTTCAGCCCAATCACACCTCTCTGGATATATACGATCTGTCACATGAGCTGCTCTAGCGTTTGTTTTTAGGCCAGTCTTGACTTTCTGTCTAAACATAAACTGTCGCTTTGGCTGATATACTCCTAGGTCCTGGGTCCAGACATTGCTTTTTGCCTAAAAATAAACTGACACATTGTCTGTTTAATTCTGAGTTCTCTCAAAGCTTTCTGTGTTTAACACAAACAGTTGCATTAGATACTCTATTGTTTGTTTATGGGTACAGTCACGTCTTCCTGCACAAAGATAAACTGTCAGTTTACTTACATTACCGCTTATTTCTACATTCAGTCATGGTTCTCTGTGTAATCATACACTGTCCAGATTAACTAATCTACTGTTTGATTCAGAGCTCAGTATGGCTCACTCTATGAATATAAACTATTACACTAAATATTGCACTATTTGCACGTTTGCTTATTATACTGTTTCATTCCTGGTCTAGTCATACTTCAAGGCTCTTTGTATAAAACCAAATCATCACTTTAGCTAATCTACTGCTTTTACTCTGGATCCAGCCACAGGTCTCCTTGTAGAAATAAAGAATTACGTTAGCTTCTCTACTGCTTGGTTCTGGGCCCAATCATTGCTGTCTGTCCAAATTGTCAGATGAGCTACTCTACCGGTTGGTTATGAATCCAGTCACCTATCTCTGCGAAACCTTGTTACATTATCTATTTTATTGTTTATTTCTTGGTCCAGTCTCATTTACCTATGTAAACATCAACCCTCACATTAGATACTCCATTGTTAGGTTCTGGGTTCAGTCAAGAATCTCTGTACAAGCATAGAGTATTACGTTAGCTACTCTAGTGCTCAATTCTAGGCTTAGTCCCGCTTCTATATGCACACATAAACTCTCGCATTTGTTATTCTATTCTTTGATTCTGGGTCCAGCTGTAACTTTTTGTGTAAACCAAAAAATGTTAAATTAGCAAATAAACTGCTTAGTTCTAGGTCCAGACAATATTTGTAAAAGGACTTCAATGAAACTAACATTACCGTTTCTGATACAAAACCACTGCTCTTCCTTTCTATCGATTTTTCATTAACATTTTTTTGTTTTTCGTATTGTCTTTAATAGTTGATTTTTATTAGCACTGATTTGTTTTCTTATGGTCCTTAAAATTGATTCTTCACTAACATTGTTTTGCTATCCTATTGTTATTAAAGGTAATTTTTCATTAACATTGTTTTGTTTTCTCATTGTCGTTAAAAGCTGATTCTTTACTAACATTGTTTTGCTATCCTATTGTTATTAAAAGGTGATTTTTTATTAACATTGTTTTGTTTTTCTATGGTAATTAAAAGCTAATTTTTGACTAACATTGTTTTGCTGTCCTATTGTTAATAAAAGGTGATTTTTTATTAACATTGTTTCGTTTTCCTATTGTCGTTAAAATATGACTTTTCATTAAGATTGTTTTGTTTTTCTATGGTAATTAAAAGCTAATTTTTCACTAACATTGTTTTGCTATTTTATTGTTATTAAAAGGTGATTTTTCATTAACATTGTTTTGTTTTCATATTCTTGTTAAAAGCCATACATATCTTGTTAACTTTCTTATTTAATTTACTTGTTCAAGATAATTTTTACGAAAAACAAACAATGTCATGATTTATTCCTTTACATGCTTTTAGAATATTTAAAATTATATTGGTCTACATTTTATTACAAGTGAAAACGTGATTATTTATCAAATATTGGTACTGGTTAATTAAATTATTTTACTGTTATTTTTTATTGTGAAGATGAAACTGTTGCAAATGTTGTGTAAAAATGTACTTGATTTTTCCACTCAGTAATTACCAACAATAATCTTTAAGTAATGTAATAAAAATAACACTGAAAATAAAGTAGAGGAAAACCTTATGGTTACGCCAGGACCCAGAATCAAGTATATTATTAGCTAATTCAACAACTTATGTTTATACAAAACGTCATAGCTGGACCCAACACTAAATGGTAGAAAATGTGCTTGATTTCTGCCACTCAACATTCCCAACAATAATCATTAACTGAGAGGTCGAGAAAACGTATATTCCTTCTTTTCACGTATTTTAATACATTACCATATTTTTGTCATTGAAAATATTTTTTTTTTTATGCTCATAATATATTTCTTAATTACAGAGTTTCTAAATATATATTTAATTTTCTGATTGTGCGTTAAGCAGAAAGCTGCACAATAAGATATCTGTGCTCTGCCTACCACGAGTATCGAAACCCGATTTTTAACGCCTGTAGACTTTCGGCTGAGCCACTGGAAGATTGATTATTTGAAGAAACTTATCTAGTAAAATTAAATACTTTCTTTAAGAAGTTACGATGTTTATGTTTAGCTTTGTAATTAAAACAATCGCGTCGTTTTTCTTCATTTTTTTACTCCTTTCAAAAGATTCGTATGTTAAATTGAATTTTTGGCCCAGCATGGCCAAATGGGTTAAGGCGTTTGACTCCCAGTGACACCAAACATGCTTGCCCTTTCAGCCATAAGGGCGTTATAACGTGCGGTCAATCCCACTATTCGTTATTAAAAGAGTAACTCAAGAGTTGGCGGTGAGTGGTGACTACTAGCTGCCTTACCTCTATTCTTACACTACTAAATTAGGAACGGTTAACGCAGATAACTCTCGTTATTTGCGCGAAATGAAAAAAATAACAAAAAATGTGAATTACAAATTGAAGTACAAAAACACTTATAGAGGTTAGTTATTGAAAATAATAGATGTTATTTGTTTTAGAGAAAGCTATATTATACTATTTATCTTTTCACTGCAAGGAATCGAACCCCAAATTTTATGTGTTATTTCATAAACTGACTACTAACCAACCGATGGAGTCAAAAAATGGTTTTATTATAGTTCCAATTTGTCTGAAATAAACTTGATATTTGAGTTTTCCATAATTAATTAATTATCAGTTTATTTATCTTTTCAAATACTATACTATTATTTCTCTTCTATTCTATGTTATAAAACTTTAATCTTTGAACGTTTTCGCATTGTTTATAATAAACGCATACTTATTTTAAATTAGATGTGCATAATATAACATTCTATAATTACTTTTCTAAATAAAATATAGTCCCCTTGATAAAAAGGCTCTATATTTTTACAAGAAATGGTAAATGGAAAATTATACATTATTTATAGATTTTACTTACGTTCTTGTATAGCATTTCCATACAATTAGGCCGAGTTTGACCTGTCGGATTGTGCACCTGATGATCCCAAGTTCGGGTCACATTACCGTCAAAAACAAATCGTAATACCACTTTGGAACCATAAGTGCGTTATAGAAGTGATAGGAAAATCCTTCTATTTGGTCTGACAAGAATATTTCAATAGATTGGATGAAGTTGTTTATTTAGCTTTATCCTATCACTTAAAAATTATACAAGGCTAGCGTATATAACTCCATCTTAACTTTGTACGAAACAAACAAACCATAAAATTAATACGGTGGACAACACTTTCACCTTAAAAAGTAGTCGATTTTATCCATCTTACAAATTTCTTTCTTAACTTTTTATTTTCTCTCATATATATTATTTTTTGCTCTTTTTTGTCGCTTTCATTTATATATTCATCTTTCACTATCTCAAGTAAAGGGTAGTCGTTTCTCACAGTTGTCTATTTCTGATGAAGTAATCAGTATTTTGTAACTTATAAAAACGACCATATTTTCTATTGAGAGTTTAACGCCACCTCATTATAACCTTTAGGGTTATAATGCTCAAAACAAGGTAAATCACAAATAGCCCATTATGTAGCATTTATGTTTAACATTTTATTAACGACAATACTTCATTCATAAAGAGTTTTCAAAATGATGTTGTCACTTTCTTGACCATATTCAACTATAAAATAAAATAATTTATATTTATTATATTTATATTTAGATGATAAAAACTTATTTTTATTTCAAATATATCCTGTAAAGTCTCAATACGAAAATAATAACAACTGTTTTTCGTTTCTAATGAACAACTAAAAAACCAGTGTTTTGTACGAATAACCTATTTATGTCTTTTATTCGAAAAACAAATGAAATAAATTTAAAAAAAAACAATATAATATTATTGAAAAATACACGAAGTTGAAGAATACATTGAGTATTGTTGTGACTATGCACTAATGAACAACAAATGGTAGCCTGTTTCTTCATTAATATGTATCAATAAGAGTAAGGTGCATGTGAGGTTTTTGAAATTTCATTAAACTACGTAGAAACTAATTGAAGAGCAGGGAAGTATAGATGACGTCACATTGTGTATAAAGAAAAGGGAGACATGAACTGTACAGATCATTGCAAAGGAAAAGTTATTTTGGGTTGGATCTGTCGTCCCTCAGAGAGCCGCATCCCAGTTAGCAGTGTTTGTGTACGTCAAGATTTCGTGTGTGAATTTCTTCGTTTGTTTATATACACTTGAGAACCTGTACCGTCATCCTGTTCAATGCAGACTTGGGAGCAATATCACTGAATTTCGATATTTTCCCCTATACTCAGGTTCTGAAAGCATTGCTAATTCTGATGTCTCTTACTAGATAAGTCGATCGGTTTGTTATTTTTTATCACACCATTCGGCTTACAGTGTCCTTTTTACTAGGGGTGTTTGGTGGCTGTCACGTGTTGTAAAATAGGTGAAACTTCACAGTCACTGAGGCGCCACGCACGATCATTAGATTCATTCAGAATTCTTCGTATCTAACCTTCGTATCTAAAGACCTGCCTTTACACGTTATAAATTTTGTGCACTCCACCACCACCAAAAATACTTTGTACTCGAAGCACTAGTTTTTTCCCTAGTGGAAGATTAAAATGACGCCTAAAACGATATCAGGTGCACGTGGCATTAAAAAAAAGGACGAAATTACAATCAGAAATATATATATATATAAGTGTTATTTAAACAATTTGTTACTTATGGTGGTTCTCTTCTTGTTTCAGGATCAATAAGCATAATATTTCGGCAACAGTTTTAGCAATGCGAAGTAATAATATCAACCTATAAAATTAATATAGATATGATTCTCACTTTATTTTCAACATAATAACAACATATAGAATTAATACAGATATCATCTTCACTTTATTTTTAATATAACAACAACCTATAAAATAAATAAAGATTGATCCGCACTTCATTTATAACATAACAACAACCTACAGAATTAATTTAGATATAATCCTCACTTTCTTTTTAATAGAACAACAACTTATAGAATTAATACACATAAGATCGTCACTTTGTTTTTAATAGAACAACAACTTATAGAATTAATACACATAAGATCGTCACTTTGTTTTTAATATAACAACAACCCATAGAATCAATATAGATATGATCCTCACTTGGTTCACAATACAACAACCTCTAGAATTAATACAGATATGGTCTGCACTTTGTTTTTAATATAACAACAACCTATGTACAGTAAATACAGATATGATCCTCACTTTCTTTTTAATATAACAACAATCTTTAGTATGAATGCAAATATAAACATTGTTTTTTTTAATAAAACATCGACGTATAGAGTTAATACAAATATAATACTCACTTTGATTTTAATATAAAAACAACCTTTAAAATTAATATAGATATGATCTTCACCTTGTTTTTGACATAAGAATAACTTATGCAGTTAAAACAGTTGTTATATTGAAATAAAATGAAAGTGATATCAGTCTTAATTCTATAGTTTGATATTATATAAAAACAACCTATAGAATCAATAAAGATATGATTCTCACTTTGTTTTAATATAACAACGACGTATATAATTTATACACACATAATCCTCATTTTGTTTTTTTGTAACAACAACCTAAATAATTGATATAGATATATGATTCTTACTTCGTAATAATATAACAAGAACTATAGAGTTAATATAAATAAGATTCTCCCTTTTATTTAATATAACAACAACCAAGAGAATTAAGTAGATATCATCCTCACTTTCTTCTTAATATAACAACAACTTATAGAATTAATATATATATGATCCTCATTTGTTTTCAATATAACAACAAGAAATTGAATTAATATAGATATGATCCTCACTTTGTTTTTATTATAACAACAACCTATAGAATAAATATAGATATTATCCTCACTTGTTTATAACATAATAACAACCTGTACAATTGATATAGATATGATCTTTACTTTGTGTTTATTATAACAACAACTTATAGAATTAATATAGATGTGATCCTCATTTTGTTTTTAACAAAATAACAACATATAGAATTACTATAAATATTATCTTCATTTTTAATATAACAACAACCTACAGAATTAATACAGATGTCATATTCACTTTGTTTTAATGTAACAACAACTTAAAGAATTACTATAAATATAATCCTCAATTTGTTTTTAATATGACAACAACCTAAAAAAATAAATATTTATATGATCCTCACTTTGTTTTAAATATAACAACAACATATAAGTTAATGCAGATATCATTCTCACTTTCTTTTTAATATAATAACAACTAACGTAATCACTACATACATAACCCTAGCTCTCATTTTGTTTCAATATAACAGCTACCTATAGAATTAATACAGATATAATCATCACTTTGTTTATAATACAACAACAACCTTCAGAATTAATATAGATATGATCCATACTTTGTTTTTAATATAACAACAACCTATAGAATTAACACAGATAAGACCCTGATTTTGTTTTAAATATAACAACAACCGATAGAAATAATATAGCTTTGATCCTCATCTTTCTTTTGAACATAACGACAACATTTAGAATTGCTATAAACATAATCCTCAATTTTAATATAGAAATAACCTAAAGAATTCATATAGCTATGATTTTCACTTTACTTTTAATATAACAACAACATAAAGAATTAATATAAATACAATCCTCACTTTGTTTTAATATGACAACAACCTAAAAATTAATACAGATATGATTCTTACTTTGTTTCAAATATAACAACAATTTATACAGTTAATACAGATATCATTCGCACTTTTTTTTAATATACTAACTACTAACATCGTCACTACATGTATAATCGTAGCTTTGTTTATATATAATATCAAACTGTAGAACTAAGACCGATTTGACTCTCATCTTGTTTCAATATAACCACAACCAAAAGAATTAATATAGATATGATTCCCCCTTTGTTTCTAATATGGCATCAACCAATTGAATTATTAAAAATATGATGGTGATTTTTAATATAACAACAACCTATAGAAAAATTATAGATATGATTGTGAATTCTTAATATAAAAACAACCTATAGAATTAGTACAAATATTATCCTCACTTTGTTTTTCATATAACAACAATCTTTAGAATTAATACAGATATAATCTTAGTTTTTAATTGAACATCAACGTATAGAATTAATACAAATATAATCCTTGTTTTGTTTTTAATGTAACAGCAACTTATCAAATTAATGAAGATATCATATTCACTTTGTTTTTAATATAACAACAACCTAAAGAATTAATATAGATATGATCCTCACTTTGTTTATAACATGTCAACAACCTAAGTATTTGATACAGTTATGATCTTCACTCTATTTTAAATATAACAACAATCTTTAGAATTAGAACAAACATAATCTTTGTTTTTAATAGAAAATCAACATATAGAATTAATAAAAATATAATCCTTAGATTATTTTTAATATAACAATCTGAAGAATTGATATAGATAAGATCCTCACTTTGAGTTAAATATAACAACAACCTATACAGTTAATACAGATATCATTTCCATTTTCTTTTTAATATATTAACAACTAAATTATCAATACATAAATATAATCTACATTTTGTTTTTATATATAATATCAAACTATAGAATTAAGACTGTTGTGACTTTCATTTTGTTTCAATATAATTACAACCTATAGAATTAATACAGATATCATTCTCCTTTGTTTTTTAATATAACAACAAGTAATAGAATCAATACAAAAATGATCCTCACTATGTTTTTTATATAATATCAAACTAAAAAGATAAGACTGATATGATTCTTATTTTGTTGAATATACCAACAACTTATAGAATTACTACCCATATCATCCTTACTTTGTTTTTAATATAACAACAACCTATAGAATGAATATAGATAAGATCTTTACTTTGGTTTTGATATAACAACTTATAGAATTAATATAGAAATGATCCTCATTTTGTTTTAATATAACAAAGATCTATAGAATTAATACAGATATCATCCCGACTTTGTTTTTAATATAACAACAAGTAATAGAATCAATAAAAAATTATTTTATCTATGTTTCTTATATAATATCAAACTAAAAAGACAAGACTGATATGATTATTATTTTGTTAAATATACCAGCAACCTATAGAATTAATACCGATATCATCCTCACTTTGTTTTTAATATAACAACAACCTATAGAATCAATATGGATATGATCTTCACTTTGTTTTTTAATATAACAGTGACTCATGGAATTAATATAGCTATGATTCTCATTTTCTTTTCAATATAGCGTGAACCTATGGAATTAACATATTTATAATTCTCACTTTGTTTTTAATATAACACGGATCTATAGACTTACTACAAATATAATCCTCAATTTGTTTTCAATATAACGACAATCTTTAGAATTAATACAGGTATAATCTTTGTTTCTCAAATAGTACATCAACCTATGGAATTAATACAGTTACAATCCTCACAGTTTTAATATAACGAAACCTATAGAAATAACACATATATAATCTTCACTTTGTTACAACAGTGTTGTTTTAATACAACAGTATACAGAATTAATACGGATATAACTCTCACATTGTTTTTATTATAATATCAAATTATGGAATTAAGACAGTTATGACCCTCATTTTGTTTTAATATAACAACAATCTCTAGAAATAATACAGATATGATCATCACCTTGTTTTTAATACAACAAAATATAAAATTAATACAGATATAATTCTCAGTATGTTTTTAATATAACAACAACTAATAGAATCAATACAGATATAACCCTCAGTTTCTTTTTAATATAATATCAAACTACAGAATTAAAACAGATATTACTCTCATTTTGTTTCAATATAACAACAACCTTTAGAATTAATACAGATATGATCATCACTTTGTTTTTAATATAACAGCATGTATAATTAATACGAGGGCTGTTCAAAAAATACGCGGACTGACGTCATAAAACAAAATGTACTTTATTTAAAAGTTACAGGTCTGGGACCCCTTCAAAGTACTCTCCGCCCCAACGCTTATCCCAAAACGGTGTTTCCACTTGTTGAAAAGTCCTGGTACGCTTCTTTTGTAATGTTCTCCAGCTCCTTCGTCGCATTTGCCTTAATCTCGGAAATCGTCTCAAATCTTCTTCCTTTCAAGGGTCTTTTGAGTTTGGGGAACAAGAAAAAATCGCAAGGAGCAAGGTCAGGTGAGTAGAGGGGTGGGGAAGAACAGTGATCGAGTGTTTGGCCAAAAACTCACGAGTTCTGAGGCACAAATTTCGCAGCAACGCGGTGCATCTTCAATTTTTCGGTCAAAATCTCGTAACAAGATCCAACTGATATCCCACACTCTTCAGCAAGCTCCCTGACAGTCAGACGTCGATTTGCCCACACCAGGGTGTTGATTTTGTCGACGTGTGAGTCGTCAGTTGACGTGGAAGGACGTCCAGGATGCTCATCATCTTCAATGGACTGTCGATCATCCTTAAAACGTTCATGTCACTTGAAACATGCCGTACGCTTCATAGCAACATCACCGTAAGCCGTGTTAAGCATAGCAAAAGTTTCAGTCGCAGATTTTCCAAATTTAACACAAAATTTCACAGTAAGTCATTGCTCCTTCAGGTCATTCATTCTGAAATCCGCCAAACGAAAAAATCGCACTTCACTTAAAACCGCGTAGCTAATACACAAATGAAGATATCTGCAATCGGGAAATGGCGTTGTGATCAGCTGATCTGTGCAAACCTAGCGACACCAAACGGATTCCCCTGGAACCAACTGGAGCCGTGCAATTCAGACAGTCCGCGTATTTTTTTAACAGACCTCGTACACATATATTATTTTCAGTATGTTTGTAATATAGCATCAACCTACAGAATTAATAAAGATGTGATCATTACTCTGTTTTTAATATATCAACAAGCTTGAATTGATCCAGCTAAAAGATTAATACAAATACAATCCTCACTTTTTGATATAACAACAACCAATAGTATTAATACAGATATAACTCTTACTTTGTTTTAAATATAATATCAAATCATAGAATTAAGGCAAGTATGATCCTCTCTTTATTTTAAGTATAAGAACAACCTATAGAATTAATACAAGTATTATCATGAATTTGTTTTTAACATAACAACCTATAAAATGAATACAGATATAATCTTCACTTTGTTTTTCATATAACATCAACCAATACAGTTAATAAAGGTATAATCTTCACTTTGTTTTTAATGTAATAACAACTTACAGAAGTAATATAGATATGTTTTTCATTTTCTTTTTAATATATCAACAACGTATAGCATTAATACACACATAATCCTCATTTTCTTTTCAGTATAGCAACAACCTATAGAATTAATACAAGTATGATTATTAATTTGTTTTAATATAACACCAACCTGTAGAATTACTACAAATTTAATCCTCACTTTGTTTTCAATATAAAGACAATCTTTAAAATTAACACAGATATAATCTTTGTTTTTTTTAATACAGCATCATACCCATAGAATTAATATAGTTATTATCCTTATTTTGTTTTGATATAACAAAACCTATAGAATTCACACAAATATAAGAGCACTTTGTTTTAACATAACAACATACAGAATTAATACAGATATAATTCTCACTTTATTATAAGTACAACCTATAGAATTTATACAGATGTGTTCATTACTCTGTTTTTAATATATCAACAACTCACATAATTGATACAGGCACAGGATTAATACAAATATAATCCACACTTTTTTATAACCTCACTTTGTTTTAAATATTATCTCATATAGCCTAATGTCAAATATAATATTTACATTGTTTTTTATATAACATCAACTTAAAAAATTGATACAGATATTATCCACATTTCCTTTTTAACAGAACAAAAGCCTATAGACATAATACAGATATGATTCTCACGTTGTTTTTAATATTATAACATATATAATTAAGACAAATATAATCCTTATTTCGTTTTAATATAACAACATATAGAATTAACACAAATATTATCCTCACTTTGTTTTTGATACAACAACAACCAGTAGAATTTATACAAACATGACTATCATTTTGCTTTTAACATAACCACAACCTACGAAAGTGATAAAGATATAATTCTCACTTTGTTTTAGATAATACAACCTATAGAATTCGTACAGATATAATCCTCAATTTGTTTTCAATATGATATCAAATATTGGTTTGAGGCAGTTATGATTTTTACTTAGTTTTTAATATAACAACAACTCATATAGTTTGTACAGATATAGGATTAACACAAATATAATCCTCACTTTGTTTTTGATATAACAACACCCAATGCAATTAATACAAATAAAATCATCACTTTGTTTTGAAAATAACAACAAGCCACAGAATTAATACAGATATGATTCTCGCTTTGTGTATTTAATACAACAACAACCTATAAGATTAATACAGATATAACCCTTACTTTCTTTTTCATATAATATCAACCTATAAAAATCAGGCAAATATGATCCTCACTTTATTTTAAGTATAAGAACAACCTACATAATTAATATAATTATGATCATCAGTTTCTTTTTAATATAACATCAACCTATAGAATTAATAGAAGTATAATCCTTACGTTGCTCTAAATATAACATCAACCTATAGAATTAATAGAGGTATAATCCTCACTTTGCTCTAAATATAACATCAACCTATAGAATTACTAGAGGTATAATCCTCACGTTGCTCTAAATATAACATCAACCTATAGAATTAATAGAGAAATTATCCTCACTTTCTCTAAATATAACATCAACCTATAGAATTAATAGAGAAATAATCCTCACTTCGCTCTAAATATAACATCAACCTATAGAATTAATAGAGTTATAATCCTCACGTTGCTCTAAATATAACATCAATCTTTAGAATGAATAGAGGTATAATCCTCACTTTGCTCTAAATATAACATCAACCTATAGAATTAATAGAGGTATAATCCTCACTTTGCTCTAAATATAACATCAACCTAGAGAATTAATAGAGGTATAATCCTCACGTTGTTCTAAATATAACATCAGCCTATAGAATTAATAGAGAAATTATCCTCACTTTCTCTAAATATAACATCAACCAATAGAATTAATAGAGAAATAATCCTCACTTTCTCTAAATATAACATCAACCTATAGAATTAATAGAGAAATAATCCTCACTTTGCTCTCAATATAACATCAATCTTTAGAATGAATAGAGGTATAATCCTCACTTTGCTCTAAACATAACATCAACCTATAGAATTAATAGAGGTATAATCCTCACTTTGCTCTAAATATAACATCAACCTATAGAACTAACAGAGGTATAATCCTCACATTGCTCTAAATATAACATCAACCTATAGAATTAATAGAGGTATAATCCTCACTTTGCTCTAAATATAACATCAACCTATAGAATTAATAGAGGTATAATCCTCACGTTGCTCTAAATATAACATCAGCCTATAGAATTAATAGAGAAATTATCCTCACTTCCTCTAAATATAACATCAACCTATAGAATTAATAGAGGTATAATCCTCACTTTGCTCTAAATATAACATCAACCTATAGAATTAATAGAGGTATAATCCTCACGTTGCTCTAAATATAACATCAGCCTATAGAATTAATAGAGAAATAATCCTCACTTTGCTCTAAATATAACATTAACCTATAGAATTAATAGAGGTATAATCCTCACGTTGCTCTAAATATAACATCAACCTATAGAATTATCCTCACGTTGCTTTAAATATAACATCAACCTATAGAATTAATAGAGGTATAATCCTCACTTTGCTCTAGATATAACATCAACCTATAGAATTAATAGAGGTATAATCCTCACTTTGCTCTAGATATAACATCAACCTATAGAATTATTAAAGGTATAATCCTCACTTTGCTCTAAATATAACATCAGCCTATAGAATTAATAGAGAAATTATCCTCACTTTCTCTACATATAACATCAACCTATAGAATTAATAGAGGTATAATCCTCACTTTGCTCTAAATATAACATCAACCTATAGAATTAATAGAGGTATAATCCTCACGTTGCTCTAAATATAACATCAGCCTATAGAATTAATAGAGAAATTATCCTCACTTCCTCTAAATATAACATCAACCTATAGAATTAATAGAGGTATAATCCTCACTTTGCTCTAAATATAACATCAACCTATAGAATTAATAGAGGTATAATCCTCACGTTGCTCTAAATATAACATCAGCCTATAGAATTAATAGAGAAATAATCCTCACTTTGCTCTAAATATAACATTAACCTATAGAATTAATAGAGGTATAATCCTCACGTTGCTCTAAATATAACATCAACCTATAGAATTATCCTCACGTTGCTTTAAATATAACATCAACCTATAGAATTAATAGAGGTATAATCCTCACTTTGCTCTAGATATAACATCAACCTATAGAATTAATAGAGGTATAATCCTCACTTTGCTCTAGATATAACATCAATCTTTAGAATGAATAGAGGTATAATCCTCACTTTGCTCTAAACATAACATCAACCTATAGAATTAATAAAGGTATAATCCTCACTTTGCTCTAAATATAATATCAACCTATAGTATTAACAGATGTATAATCCTCACATTGCTCTAAATATAACATCAACCTATAGAATTAATAGAGGTATAATTCTCACTTTGCTCTAGATATAACATCAACCTATACAATTAATAAAGAAATTATCCTCACTTTTCTCTAAATATAACATCAACCTATAGAATTAATAGAGTTATAATCATCACTTTGCTCTAAGTATAACATCAACCTATAGAATTAATAGAGGTATAATCCTCACGTTGCTCTAAATATAACATCAGCCTATAGAATTAATAGAGAAATTATCTTCACTTTCTCTAAATATAACATCAACCTATAGAATTAATAGAGAAATAATCCTCACTTTGCTCTAAATATAACATCAATCTTTAGAATGAATAGAGGTATAATCCTCATTTTGCTCTAAATATAACATCAACCTATAGAATTAATAAAGGTATAATCCTCACTTTGCTCTAAATATAACATCAACCTATAGCTCTAAATATAACATCAACCTATACAATTAATAGAGGTATAATCCTCACTTTGCTCTAAATATAACATCAACCTATAGAATTAATAGATAGAGTATAATCCTCACGTTGCTCTAAATATAACATCAACCTATAGAATTAATCAGAGAATTAATAGAAATATAATCCTCACGTTGCTCTAAATATAACATCAACCTATAGAATTAATAGAGAAATTATCCTCACTTTCTCTAAATATAACATCAACCTATAGAATTAATATAATCCTCACTTTGCTCTAAATATAACATCATCTATAGAATTAATAGAGGTATAATCCTCACTTTGCTCTAAAATAACATCAACCTATAGAATTAAGAGGTATAATCCTCACTTTGCTCTAAATATAACATCAACCTATAGAATTAATAGAGGTATAATCCTCACTTTGCTCTAAATATAACATCAACCTATAGAATTAATAATCCTCAGCTCTAAAAATAGAATTAATAGAGGTATAATCCTCACTTTGCTCTAAATATAACATCAACCTAGAAATAGATAACATCTAAATATAACCTATAGAATTAATAGAGGTATAATCCTCACTTTGCTCTAAATATAACATCAACCTATAGAATTAATAGAGGTATAATCCTCACGTTGCTCTAAATATAACATCAACCTATAGAATTAATAGAGGTATAATCCTCACTTTGCTCTAAATATAACATCAACCTATACAATTAATAAAGAAATTATCCTCACTTTGCTCTAAATATAACATCAACCTATAGAATTAATAGAGTTATAATCCTCACGTTGCTCTAAATATAACATCAACCTATTTAGAGGTATAATCCTCACTTTGCTCTAAATATAACATCAACCTATACAATCAATAGAGAAATTATTTTCACTTTGCTCTAAATATAACATCAACCTATACAATTAATAGAGAAATTATCCTCACTTTGCTCTAAATATAACATCAACCTATAGAATTAATAGAGTTATAATCCTCACGTTGCTCTAAATTGCTCTAAATATAACATCAATAACTCAACCTATAGAATAGAATAGAGTTGTATAATCCTCACTTTGCTCTAAATATAACATCAACCTATAGAATTAATAGAGGTATAATCCTCACTTTGCTCTAAATATAACATCAACCTATAGAATTAATAGAGGTATAATCCTCACGTTGCTCTAAATATAACATCAACCTATAGAATATAATAGCTTTAAATATAACATCAACCTATAGAATTAATAAGGTATAATCCTCACTTTGCTCTAAATATAACATCAACCTATAGAATTAATAGAGGTATAATCCTCACGTTGCTCTAAATATAACATCAACCTATAGAATTAACAGAGGTATAATCCTCACGTTGCTTTAAATATAACATCAACCTATAGAATTAATAGAGAAATAATCCTCACTTTGAGGTATAATCCTCACTTTGCTCTAAATATAACATCAACCTATAGAATTAATAGAGGTATAATCCTCACTTTGTCAACCTATACAATTAATAATCCTCACGTTGCTCTAAATATAACATCAACCTATAGAATTAATAGAGCCTATAGAATTAATAGGAGAAATTATCCTCACTTTCTCTAAATATAACATCAACCTATAGAATTAATAGAGAAATAATCCTCACTTTGCTCTAAATATAACATCAATCTTTTGAATGAATAGAGGTATAATCCTCACTTTGCTCTAAACATAACATCAACCTATAGAATTAATAAAGGTATAATCCTCACTTTGCTCTAAATATAACATCAACCTATAGAATTAATAAAGGTATAATCCTCACTTTGCTCTAAATATAACATCAACCTATAGAATTAACAGAGGTATAATCCTCACATTGCTCTAAATATAACATCAACCTATAGAATTAATAGAGATATAATCCTCACGTTGCTCTAAATATAACATCAACCTATAGAATTAATAGAGAAATTATCCTCACGTTGCTCTAAATATAACATCAACCTATAGAATTAATAGAGGTATAATCCTCACGTTGCTCTAAATATAACATCAACCTATAGAATTAATAAAGGTATAATCCTCACTTTGCTCTAAATATAACATCAACCTATAGAATTAATAGAGGTATAATCCTCACTTTGCTCTAAATATAACATCAACCTATAGAATTAATAGAGGTATAATCCTCACTTTGCTCTAAATATAACATCAACCTATAGAATTACTAGAGTTATAATCCTCACGTTGCTCTAAATATAACATTAACTTATAGAATTAATAGAGGTATAATCCTCACTTTGCTCTAAATATAACATCAACTTATACAATTAATAGAGAAATTATCCTCACTTTGCTCTAAATATAACATCAACCTATAGAATTAATAGAGTTATAATCCTCACGTTGCTCTAAATATAACATTAACCTATAGAATTAATAGAGGTATAATCCTCACTTTGCTCTAAATATAACATCAACCTATAGAATTAATAGAGTTATAATCCTCACGTTGCTCTAAATATAACATCAACCTATAGAATTAATAGAGGTATAATCCTCACGTTGCTCTAAATATAACATCAACCTATAGAATTAATAGAGGTATAATCCTCACGTTGCTCTAAATATAACATCAACCTATAGAATTAATAGAGGTATAATCCTCACTTTGCTCTAAATATAACATCAACCTATAGAATTAATACAGATTTAATTCTCACTCTGTTTTTAAAAGCGAAATGTTTCTATATTATAAATGTTCAGTACGTGAGTAACTTCTTTGTTGGTTCTTATTATAAAATACTGTTAAAATTGAAAGCCATTTATATTATTCTAAAATTTACAAATGTATACAAATACTTCAAAGGTTATTTGAAGTAATATTTTAGCTAAGAAATTGTAAATCCCACTGTTGTAAAGTTATATCAGTTGTTTCTCATTTGTCTGCTTGTATAAAAATCGCGAACTGGTGATTCGCCACATGACTTATTATGTAAATTATTGATCATTTAATATACAATCGTAAACGTATATTTATTTGAGGAGGCTTAAGATGTTTAGAATTATTGACATTTTACATTTTGTTTACTTACTTACCTATTTTAGAGCAAAGCCACATTGGACTATCGGCTGTGTACATCGCGAGGAATCGAACTCCAGATTTTAGGATCGTAATCCTTAGACTTAAAAGTGTCCCATTGGAGAACATTGTCGTATTACTTCAAACTGAAATACAGTCATTACGAATAGTAAAGACAAACTGAAACTTATTTTGTACACTTAAGTATACTTGTTGGTAAGTCCTGAACTATTCAAAACTAGTATCTTCAAATAATTGTTCCGGAACATCTTAATTGGAGGCACTGGAAGAAACGTTACTTACCTTTTATAAATATTCCATTTTGTGTTCTCTAATATGAACATTTTGGAAGCATGAAAGCTAGTCCGAGAAAATGAGATTGGATCTATTACCAGATTCTTTTCTAATGAATACTTTATTTGTTGCATGGTAAAGAAAGACTCATCTATGAAAAAAAAAAAGGTTTTAAATTGTTGAAAACGGAATACACCTCACTGAATTTCTCATGTATAGACCGGTATTTTGAGGTTTGTAACAAGTTGTACACTGGTACAGCTCTCAGTTGCGGCTGTGAGTATTTGATTCAATCTCGAAGCGGATAAAACGTGGTTGCACAGAACTACAATCAATAGTTTGCGGTCGTCCAGTTGGGTTTCAGCTGATGATCTGCCTTGACCATCTGCCTCTAAACTGTGCCAGAGGCTTTGGTGTAATTCCACATACTGCTAACGACAGTTTAAGAACTTGTAGTCAATTTGCAGCAGCCTGTGATTGTTCGGCTTCCGTTCTTCCTACTACTCTCAGCAGGAATGAAGCAAGTAATGGCCTTTTCTTAAGGTTTAGATATCGTTCATAAGTAATTTGAAGTACTTTAAACACTGTGATTCACTTCAAAGTGACAACCGAAACAAGACTTTGCGAGGCCACTACATCTTGTACAGATTATAAGATAAATAACTTTTTTTTATATCAGATGTCTGATTTAAATAACAACCTTGAAGAGATTTTTGGCATTAATTCGTAGGTTTCTTACTTCGTCGTAATTATAATCTTCTAAATTCGTTGTCGCTTAATTTATTTTATACGGCGCGTTTTTTCTGATCTTGGCATAATGCGTCGCTATATCTTTTTTATTAACAGCTAATATTATAAAATATAAAATAAATAAAAAATCAACTCATAATCTCTTTAATTAACACATAATTGTTCTACATTAAAGAAAAAACAAATATTACAATCGTTAGATTGTGTTCATAACGTCAAATCGTGTTATACAACAAATGTATATGAATAACATGTTTTTTCTCTAGTATAGAGTCTCCCTGTCACTTGAAGTTCAAAACAAATAACGGACAGGTGTGACCTAGGGGATGTGACGAATTATGAATTCGGTGGTCGATGTTTCGTGTCCTCTGCTATTAAATTACGTTTCGAATTATCGGGTTATAGGTGAGTTATAAGAGTGACGGTCAAATCCCAATATTTATTTTCTCCTTGGTTTATGAGTTCAAGATTGTGGTCAGCGATACACAAATAGAACCCGTGTAACTATCCCAAACGAACAAAACTTATGAACATGTTTTATTCTGTTTTATAATATCATCTAATGGATTAATACCCAAATGTTCAGAAAACGATTATTATTGTTACGTGTACGACCTCTCTGTAAAATTCAGTTAAAAACTTCCAGATCAACCTTTCTGCTCTGTAACATCGCCTAATGGATCTAAAATTATCAAAGTAATTTTTCTCGAAGCAAAAATTCTAAATTATGCAATAATATTTCTTTTGTGAAAGAATGCTCTACAAAATCGTATCTTAAATATTAGGTCTGGTTTGGTTTTCGCGCGAAGCTACACGAAGACTACCTGCGCTAGCCGTCTCTAATTTAGCAGTGTAAGACTAGATAGAAGGCAAATAGTCATCACCACCCATCGTCAATTCTTGGGCAACTCTTTTACCAACGAATAGTGGGATTGACCTCACATTATAATGCCCCCACGGCTGAAAGGGCGAGCATGTATAGTGAGATTGTGATTTGAAACTGCGACCCTCATATTACGAGTCGAGTGCCTTAATCACCAGGCCATGCTGGACCTAAAATGTTAGTAAACCTGGACTTTGAATCCTAGAGTTACTTGTTCGTTTTTCGTAACTGGAAAAAAAAAACACTCATCTTTGCACTTTGGGACCGTAGGTGTTGTGTAAGAGTGAATGTCAAATCCTACTATTAGGACAGAAAGAGTACTCCGAGAGTTAGCGGTGGGTGTTACTAACTAGCTACCTTCCCTCTAATCTGACAGTACCAAACTGGGGACGTCTATTTTCGGGTTGTCTTACTGTATCTTTAGTCAAAAATTCTAATGAAACAGTCAAATTTCTATAAGATTCCGCTTGTAGTATGATATCAGAAACGTCGTAAGTCAGCTTTTCACTTTGATATCATTGGCTGTAAACTGAAAACAAAAACTTTGACGTAAAAATTCCGTGGAAATATATCTATCTGTAATATAATTGCAAAAGTTTTTTTTGTATCACTGTTTAAAACAAAAGCTGAAATTCACAATAGTTTTATGCTGTTAGACACAAAACTACACGTTGGGCTATTTGTGCTCTGCGAGTATCTCAATCAAATTTTAGCGTTATGAGCCCTCAGACTCACCGTTGAGCCAGTTTACAGATAAAAGTTTTTTCCGATATGTTTTTTATTTATCTCTTTTAAGAGATCTCTCGAGAAAAGAACTTATAAAACTGCGAACGAATTATTCTGTTTTGTAAGTTCACACTCTAAAATAAGATTGCAAATTTACAAATGTATTTTGCTGTTCCATATTAAAATTAAAGGAAGAGAAATTACACATTTTTCTATATTTTATGTAAGCCTAAAAGCTGAAGTTATTTCTACTTTATGAAATTACTTCGACCGCTCACTGGTTTAGTTGTAAGTCTAAAAGTCTATAAAGCTAAAAAACCAGGACTTGATACCCATGGTGCGCACAGCAGAGATAGCCCCTACGTTGATCTATTTGTAACAACAAAACAAACAAACAGTAGTTGTGTTAGCTATTCCTTACTGATAGATTTCTACTCTCTTAGTGCCAGAATGACTTGAGTAATAATTTGAATAGTTGAAAATTGGCGTGTCAGCTCTTGAAAGTATTTTCATATAAATTTTGCAAATCAAAGTAACAAAATTCTCTGTGTTTTATGTAAAAAACCTTCTTTCAGTTAAAGTTTGGTATATTCAACCTGACCGATACCTTATGTACGCACGAGCTAATCTACAAGGGTAAAGATATCTGTAATCTACATAATTTTGAACAACTTACCAGAAAAAAGGGACTTCCACATTGGCTCAGAAGCAAATTTGAAGGCTTATAACGTTGTAACGACAAAAAAAACAACGGAGTATCGATACCTCAGGTGTGCTCAGTACAATATAGCCCAACGGGTAGTGCAACCACTCAAATACTTTCGCTGCTACAGGAACCGAATAATGAGGTGAATTTGCACCTTCATAACGTAATCCAGAGCTTAAAGCGTTTGGTGACACCACAGCTCGAACCTTGTACCTTTTGATAAAAGGCTCGAAAGTGTAATTCAACTAAAGTTTTCTAATCTTTTCATGCAAAATACATCTCCACGTCAAATAGCGTTTTATGTTGTTTTACAAGTTCCTTTTTTGTTAATAACATAGTTAAATTTAATTTTTAAGGACACATAAATTAATTCTTCTTTACTTATACGTTTTGATATGTATTAAAGTTCAGGTTTTCGCCTATGCATGTCACTGTGCCTTTTTTAATGCATTAATATAAAAGGATATTGTTTCGGTAAAAACCGGTTTTACTGTTGTTTGTGATTCTGGTCACTGATATCAGCATTTCTCTTTCTACATTCTCGGCACTTTTTTACTAGTTGAAAATAATTATTGTTCTTTTTTAGAATAAATATAGATTTTGGTTGTTTAGTTTATCTAACTCTTATTTTACACCTTAGCCTTATTTAACCTTACTTTCGCATTATATCTTTATGGACTTAATACAATAGCTAGAACGGGCCAGAAAGTTTATTTGTTTATGTTATAATAAAGTCATTTACAAAATATTCCATGGCTTATATTAAATTTTGTTAATGAACTTTCTATGAAACGATATACTGCACAAAAGACATTACAGTTACAGCTTTGCTACTTTGCTTAAAGTAAAAAAAAATCATTTTCTAAGTTCTATCTTGTCTCTGTTTTTATGTACTAATCTTCAAAATCAGTAACTTAAAGATAACGGCATAAAAATGTAACTAGTAATACACCACTTACTGGAAATTTTGTATTTTTCCATTCAATGAGAGTTTACTTTAATGGAAAATCAAGTATTACACGTAATTTTTGTTTTAATCGTGATAATTGTGCAATCCGCCAGTGGGTAATGGATAAAATTATTAACTTACAACACTAAAATACTTACCTCCATTCATTTCCCGTCGTGGATAAAACAAAGCTGGATATCGTGTAGTTTTGCGCTAAGACAAACAAACAATCATTGTACGTCTTTGTAAACAGCATTTACGTTATGCAAAAAAGACCGATTGACAGGGGTTAACCCAGACCAGTTTTAATTGTCTAATTAACGAATGGTATGAAGTCTAGAAACTTTTCACTGGATGATTTACATAGATAAATTACAGTTTTGAAACATTCTCTTTCGTAAATGTATCCATTGGTAGTTTTATGAGATATCATTAAAAATTATAATAAGTTATCCTTATTTATAGGTTAACTTAGCCCCCATTAAATGGTTTATAATTGATTACCTTCTATAAACTGGAAAATATAATTCTTAGCCCTTGAACATATTAAAAGGCTTAATTATATACCCCGTTAAATCGATCTTTACAGAAAAATATTTATTCGACAAACTGCCTTATTTAAAACAGGTTTCACTTTAAATATTTCACATGTTCGTCGGGTTTATAACAGGTTGTTATTATTAAATAAACTTATTATCTGTCATTACTGTTATGTCTTAGAACGCTATGTGACTGTGATTATGGTCGAATTTATGTAACAATAGCAGTTCAACATGTTCATGTAGTGATCAAAACCTCCTTCCAGGGTACGGTAAAGTTCTTGTTTCTACCAGGTTAAGCCGAACATGTCGCTGGCTATACTTATCATTATTTACTAAGTAAAAGCTGGAATATGTTATGTATCTTATTAGTGTTGTTTTAATAAAAATTCATAACGTTATAACAAAGTATACTCAGAATGTTGTTCTTCCACAAAAACTATTTGCAGATACAACGATCTAGTCGTAGTAACCAATATGAAAACAAAGGAAGATATACGTACTTTTTTACACCACTTATAAAACACTAATTATATAGTACGTCAGATATATGCTGTATAACATCAGAACATCAGTTCATTATATTAGAAACATGCCCGAATAAACAGTGATGCTAACAATTATTTATGGTCAAGTGATAAAATATTTTATACCATCGAATTATATAAAAAATATAAAAAAATTCACTCAATAAATACGTCCCAGTCTCAATACGATTTAGGAGTTTTTCATTTATTTGTTGTTTTGGCAACTGCAAATGAATTTAATGTAATATTTCGACCAATAGAAACTTTCACTGCTGGTAATAATATTTTTATTCCTAAGGATGTTTACTTCACTTTACATTTGTATCATTATTACTTGACAAGCACACAATCCAGAATTTTTTTAAAACCAGAACCCTGAAACACAAAGTATCAAAGTACATCTTACTGAATTTGTTGCTGATAAAGAGTGTATTTTTCTTTGTGTCTACTTTTTTTTTTATATCGATATAATAGTTTTCTGGTTGTGCAGGAAATAAATGCGACCTTTAAAGGTGAAGGTTTGTTCTGCTTCAAGTAAGTGTTTTAATTATCATACGTCTGCTCTAGCTGAAAGTGTTATTGGACCTTTTCATCAGTTCGTTATTTTATAAACTCGGTTTTTATTTCTCTACTGGTCCATATAAAAATTTAGAAGGTTTATAAAATTAAAATTCTGGTTTTGATACCCGCTTCTGGTGGAGCATAAATAATCCATTGTGCAGCTTTGTGCTTCACAACAAGTAAGATTATACAAAAAGAGATATATTAAGTTTTTACTGGTTTTTCAATACATTCACCACAATAGTCAGATGTTTTTAATGGAAAATATTATTTGACCATTTTATTACGAAGCGTAAAGACATCGCCTACTCTTTACAGTTTTTACTTAAAATAACAAATACGTATCAATGAGCACATACCTTTTATTTTCTGTTTGGAGATAAACAGGTAGATATAAAAAGAGGTGTCGTTTTTATTTAGTAATAGTTTCCAAGTATTCAAAATGAACGTTCGCAAAATTTAAGTGTCTCATCAATGCACTGAATTGTTTCAGAGTTTCATTTCATAAGAATTTAATTTCAGACTGACATATCTTTATGTATGATTATAGTTATAACAAGAGTCTACTAGCTTCATCTGTATGTAGCAAAATAGCTGGTGATTTTGTTTACTTTAGGAATAGATGTATAATAAACACTGGAATAATACGTGTTAATACATGTGATAGCTAAATTGAAAGCAAATTGATATACCACTCACACCAGACACCAGTAGTAACTATTAGGCGTAAGTGAAGGTTCAGTTAATATGTCTTATTCTGGTGTAGTTCTTACCAGCTATAATAGCGCTAACAATGTGAAGACTTCAAGTTAATCAGCTCAAATTTTGTAGCATATATTCAACACAAGCTCTAAAGTTACCGTAAAATATTTTATCAGTGCGTAGCATAGAAAGTAGAATTTCATCCTCGCTTAGCAACAGCCAGTCATATGAGACAAAAACAAGATAACTTATTATATTTCAATCTCAGTTATGTATCACAAAATGGAAAATGTTTGTAGTTCAAAGAAAGTCAATGCTCATGGTTGAGTCTGTGCGCTTTATTTAAACAGTAGTAGCTGTCGAACTATTTGTAGCTCTGGTTGAGTCTGTGCGCTTTTCTTAAACAGTAGTAGCTGTCGAACTATTTGTAGCTCCGGTTGAGTCTGTGCGCTTTTCTTAAACAGTAGTAGCTGTCGAACTATTTGTAGCTCCGGTTGAGTC
Organism: Tachypleus tridentatus; assembly: GCF_004210375.1. NCBI lineage: Eukaryota > Metazoa > Arthropoda > Merostomata > Xiphosura > Limulidae > Tachypleus > Tachypleus tridentatus. The sequence continues at coordinate 84,167,603 of NC_134834.1, read as the reverse complement.
TGTGCGCTTTTTTTAAACAGTAGTAGCTGTCGAACTATTTGTAGCTCCGGTTGAGTCTGTGCGCTTTTCTTAAACAGTAGTAGCTGTCGAACTATTTGTAGCTCCGGTTGAGTCTGTGCGCTTTTCTTAAACAGTAGTAGCTGTCGAACTATTTGTAGCTCCGGTTGAGTCTGTGCGCTTTTCTTAAACAGTAGTGGCTGTCTAACTATTTGTAGCTCCGGTTGAGTCTGTGCGCTTTTCTTAAACAGTAGTAGCTGTCGAACTATTTGTAGCTCCGGTTGCTCCTCATATTTCTTGTCAATGTTTTCTCAACCTTAACTAATATCAAGAATGACTGTTTTACATCAAAGAAATACAATGGAATAGTTAATACCGCCAGCGATGGTTACATTTAAGTACATGTATATCCTTCACTTGTTTATATATTTCTATATTTATTCTTCCAGTCTATAGTTTCTGAAATTTATTGAAAAGAAATCAAAAAAAAAAAAAAAATGTAAATTTTTTTATACGTTTGGGACCAGCATTTGTTTTTGTAAATAAGCCTGAAAAACTATAAGTTTTGTGACAGGAGAATGTTTTTGTCATAATCTCACTGTTATTGATAAATTTCTTTGCTTAGTTACAGTTAAAAACGTGTTAACATAATATGTTTCTTTAAGACTTATCTTTAAGATAACATCGTAGTTTTTGGCGTTGAATTTTGTATCTATATTATTTATTAAAAACCTGTTGCAAAATAAAATAATCTTAATTATTTTTAAAATAAAAATTTCTAAACGTCCTCAACGGAAAAAATAAGTTGGTCAGTTCGAATTTAAAATAAAGTGAAAAATCATACATCCAGTGATATGCAATTTCATATTAATTGTTTTTGTATATGAATGTGTATGTCTGTCACGTGTAAAATTAGTTGGTTATGGAAGTTAACAATCTGTTTATTTCTTCTTTATTTTTCGCAGAAAACATATAAGGATTTTCTTACTGAAGACAAAGTTTCTCTCCCTTTAGGTTTGACTCCTAACAAGCCGATAGGAAAGTTACCGTTAACACGGTGAAGACATCTAATAAGAAAATGCTTACCTGCAGTTCCCGATGTCGTGCTGTTTGGAAACGATAAATCGTAAGTACGCCTACACCTAGCAAATGTCTTTGCTTTCGCGCAAGCGTAATCAATGACGTAAGTAAACTCAAGTGCCAGCGAAAACCATTCTGAGTTCTTATGTGGCTGGAAACCGGACTACTTTCAACGCTGAGTGGGCGAACGTCCATCATATGCTCGGGATTTCGGGCACTGTTTATGAATACATCACTGCATGCGCATGCGTGTATTTGTTTATTAGTGATGCGTCAAATACACACAAAATTGTTAAGGCCTTTGATGACAAAGGGCACCATTGAACATACAAGATCGTTAGAGTTGTCTTTTTTGTGAATGAATTCAACATTGGGGCTTTTTTTTAGTAATACAAGCGATCTGTCGAACTGCTCTTTACCTTAACTCGTCAAAGAAGAAATGCTGGGTGTCTGGTTTTAAAATACTGCGTTGTCTAAACTTTAGTGAACTCTAGAAAAAAAATGAGTGATTTTCAACTGACATTTGAGCCGATCGACGATCTGTTTGAAAGGTCCGTATCTGAAATATCAGACGAAGAAGACGACCGACAAATGTCTGAATCAGAGGATGAGAGGTAGGGTTTACTTTCCACGAATGATGTCACGTTTCCTTCAGGTGTTTAGTGACTGGCGGTCGGTGATGGAGAAAAGCTCAGGCGTGTTCACGGCGAGAATAGAATACGAGCATACCAAGTAAAATCTTTCACGCCGTTTGTTATTAATGAAAGCTAACAATATATTCATCATTTTATCGTTATTAGGGGTTTCTAATTGCAAGGCCGCCTCCTATGAACCAAATATATATATTAAGATTTAATATCAATAAAATCGAAATGTCGTTTTTTCATAAGTTTTACTTACTGAGAGAGGTCAGGTATTGCCCCCCAATGGCTCAGTGGTATGTCTGCGGACTTACACACTAAAAACCAGGTTTCGATACCTGTGGTGGGCAGAGCACAGATAGCCCATTGTGTAGCTTTGTGCTTAATTCTAAACAAACAAAGGTCAAATATATTGAGTTCACACATTGATTAGAAGTGTTGGTCAACATAGTCTAACTTTACCTTCTACGTACAGAGAAAAATGAGCATACATTATTTATCGTATTTTCTTTTTTGATATATTTATATATAAAAGCAACACATCTAAAGACACTTGTTGACACGCGCGCCTGACGTGGGCCCGTCTCAGGAAGGCGTCAGCACCGCGAAGGCTGCAGCTTATGGCCTCTTTTCCTAACTGCACTAGGTGTTTTAAGGAGAAACGAAATATTCGGCTTAGTTACTGGTTTACCGACTTTGGAAAAAGAATTGATGTCGGACAGACAGTAGCGACGTAGTATGCAGTGTATAACATATAACTAATATTCAAAACATCGATGACTGTCATCTCATATTCTAATTATGACGATTTAATAATATTGTAATAACATAAGAGGCTCTTGTTTCTCCATTCATCGATATAAAAAAAAATCGATGAACGACTTATGTTATCCTAGATACGATAGCATATCATAAACACGTGTGTCTCTCAACGGGATATTTTGAAAGCATTATTTTACATAAATATTAACCTAATCTGTCTATTAGTCTTTTCTAGAGTATGATAATTGGAATTAACTGCTTTGAACAAAGTTTTTGTCATTATCAGCAGAGTGTTGAAATATGTGCCCACCACGAGTATCGAAACTCAGTTTCTAGCATTTTAAGTCCTCAAACATTCCGCTGTGTCACTGTGGGTGCACACTGAAAAAATAACTCGTATCAGCAGTGGAAACCGATGAATGAACCAAGTATTCACAGAACAAGTAACCCACTGCTCATAAACATTCACAGATATTATAACAACTCTAACGTTTAGTTTCCAATTTGTTAAGAAATACTGCTTAATTCATTGGATATGAATGTTCAAAAGAGAAGTGTTTTAAATAGATTGGCATCCTTTGATCTAAGGAAAAAATATTAGAACGTACAATGATTTGTGTAGGTTTCAATATAAAATGTGTTGGATATTTGTTCAAGTAGTGGGAATAAAGATTCGATAATCTTTGACTTTGACTTAAATATAACTAAACTAATAGTCAGTAAAACTGACATATTTTATCATAAAATCAAAAATACAAACACAACAAAACACAAATATTATTTGATACCTGTTTCCAAAGAGATATTAACTTAAAATATTTTCTCAACCCAAACGAGCCGTTTTTATATATATATTTCTCTACAAGTGGGTTTTCTCGACATCACTGATTAATATTAACCCATAAAAGTAAACTGTGCTTCAGAAGCTGTGTGCACGTATAGACATAATGGGATTAAAATAAGCTTTGTAAATTATCTTACGTAGGCTATCATAGATAGATATATGAGTTACGACTGACTACTGGTAATTTGATGTTTTCGTTTAAATAAATCTCTAAATGTACCTTACGAATTTTAGCATAATACTTGTGTCAAGGACAATTCTTATTTTTCAGTGATAAGTTTGGTTTACCCCTTCAAGATCATTTGCAGGTTACCATGTAAACGCCCTGATCAGATCTGCTTTCTTAGTACCAACATTTGTACCGGTGTCATCATTTTTATCAATAAAAGAGGTGAAAATACTTATACATGCTATGTATATAACAGTAGCTTCAAAATATTTGTAACTATAAGTTCATAATGCTCAATTTCTCTCTTATTAGCATTATAGGAGAATTTAGAATTTGCTCTTTAAAAGACTTGTTACGTTGGTCTTATCTTGAAATTATGAAAATCGTAAAAGCAATGTTCTCCTTTCTTACCATCACACTTCGATAAATACTTCTCTAAATTAATGTGTGTTTATAAATCTAATATATTTATATACACAATTCAGAGATACGTGAAATGGAATGATCTGATTTTAATTCCAATCAAGAATCACACCGCAATGATCTGATTCGGTTTCAATTTCAGGTCACTTTATTGTGAATTCAATATCAATCTCAACTCACTTTATTGTACATTCAATATTAATCTCAACTCACTTTATTGTGAATTCAATATCAATCTCAACTCACTTTATTGTGAATTCAATATCAATCTCAACTCACTTTATTGTGAATTCAATATCAATCTCAACTCACTTTATTGTGAATTCAATATTAATCTCAACTCACTTTATTGTGAATTCAATATCAATCTCAACTCACTTTATTGCGAATTCAGTTCTATTCTAAGTTTCATTGCTACAAATTACGTGAATATGTCCTGTACCCTATTGATTCAGACATAATATAATCTTCTAATCCAAAGCATATAGCCTGGGTTCTCTGAGGATTAATCATTATAATTCCTCTTTTCACGCTTATACAAAATAAAATGTTCATATTTCAAAGTAGTTATTCACCAAAAATATAATCTGCTGTTATGAACAGTATGCAAGTTTCCAATAAACATCTTATTAGCATTTACACTAAAATTACAACAAAATCACATGTTAAAAGCGTTTTTCTGAACTACTATGACGTCAGTTTTAATCTTTAAAACTGGACAATTTTCGCAAAAGGATTAAACTGTAACACTGTGACTTTGTTAGTACAGTAATCCTCAATAATAACTCTGTGACATCGTTGTACAGTAATCCTGAGGAATAACATCGTGATGTTGTTGGTATAGTGATCGTCGAGGATAATATTGAATTGTTATTTGTACAGTAATCCTCAAGGATAATCCTGTGACACTGTTGGTACGATAATTCTCAAGAATAACATTGTGATATTATTGGTAGAGTGATCCTCAAGGATAATCTTGTAATATTTGGTACAATAATTCTCAAGAGTAACATTGTGATGTTATTTGTACAGTGATCCTTAAGGATAACCCTGTGATGTTGTTGGTACAGTAATTCTCAAGATTTACACTGAACAAACATTTATAAAAAATGAAGATAAGGTACCACGAATTACACAAACCGGTAAAAGTCATTCGAAAATTATATATTACGTTCACTTCAAAAGTTGGTTTAAATTTGGTCAGTCAGACTTTATATATTTAGTTTAACATAACATTAAATATATGACGGAAAATATTTTCATACTTTGTTCTTGTTTAAACTAAATATCTTCTGTTTATTTCTATCAATTAATTGTACTAGAGAAAAATAGATATTCTGTTCAATGTAAGTGCTGTTCATTATAGTCGTGTTCCAAGTACATAAAAATTATATCATGAACTCACTCTGTCACCTTTCTACACAAAACATTCCAACACATCATTTCTTTATACAGGTTTAATAATTACCACTTTAAGAATACCGAGGGTCAACAAAGTTTGCTTATATCTTACTAGTCTGTTATTATCTCATGCTGATCTCCAAAAAAAAACATTTTTAATGAAATACTGTTGAAGTCGCCATCTTATAGAACGTCCCAGTAAATAAATGTTTGTTTCTTGTTAAGTATAAAGTTATACAATAGGTTATTTGCGTTTTGCCAACCGGAGGTATCGAAACTCGGTTTTTAAAATTTAAGCGTCTGGACTTACAGTTATCACTGAATATTGAGGAGCACTATAAACAAAGCACCCTTATATCCTAACCATTACGACCCTATTCCAGGTTAAACATTCTTACATATTTTTTAATTTCATACAGTTACAATCAACGTCTTAATTTTGTTTGGTTTGATTGTTGAATTTCTCACAAAGGTACTCAAGGGCTAATTCGATGCACTAGCAGTCCACATTTTTAGTGATAGTCAAGAGTGAAGGCAACCAATCAACATCACCCATAGCAACCTCTTGGGCCATTTTATGTCAACGAATAACGGAATTGACAGATACATCGTAAGGTCCCCATGTCTACAAGAATGCGCATATTTGACGACATATCCCCACCATAACAATATTACACGTAAATAAAGAACCTTCACATCATAAACGTTTTGACATTTCCCCAAATCAAACATGCCTAGTGTATCATTTCTTCATAAAATATCGTTTTAGTAACCACTTAGTAGAACGTCCCAAGCTACAAAAAAGCAGATTTGTGTCATAAACACTGTATTAATATCCGGTGTTAAACTTTGTAACACACCATTTGTCCTTTTAATATTGTTTAATACTAAATAAAAAAGTCCAAGTTATAAGTATTTTTTACATCAAAACATCATATCAATATCCCGTATCAAGCATTTCTATGTTCAGTTTCTCTATAAAATGTTGTTACAGTCTCTACCACATAGAAAGTCCCAAGTTATAAACAAAACATCTTTATAAGATGTCACTGTATATAATATATTTTCACCAACTAAAAGGCCCAAGTTATAAGTTTATTTCCTTTAAATAATAAACCTTCTGTTACTGTTCCGTATTAAGCATTTCTAAAGTCAATTTCATCATAAAACATAGCTACAGTCAGTACCAAACAAATAGTTCCAAGTTATGAACAAAACACCATATAAGATGTTTCCAGCGACTCAGCGGAATGTCTGGAGGTTTCTGATACTAAAATCAAAGTTTCAGTACACATGACAAGCACAGAACTGATAGCCTATTGTGTAGCTTTGTGCCTAACAATAAATGGATAAATGTTATATTTAACCACTTTGTTATTACTTTGTATTAAACTCTACAACATGTCATTGTTGTATGAAATATTGTTACAGGTGCCACCTAAAGAACATCTCGAGTCATTAACCAAATACCTTTATATCGTAGCCATTCTGCTACTATTCTGTAATAAACACTCATTTTTATATGAAATGTTGATACAGACGTAACTCTATATATGAGCTAAAGTGCCGCATTCTGTAATACAAATTTCGTAATTTTCTCTTCACATTTGTCAGAAAACATAATAAAAACTTATTCATTAATGGACGTACAACCGAGCTATGTAACAATGGGAAGTGTAATGGCGTTGTTGCAATTGAAAATTTAACAGTATTTTAACAATTGCAAGTCCAACAATCTTTAAACTAAATATAACATTTTTTTACTGTGAAGGCTTTGTTATCAACCAGGATAAAATATTCAAGTAAAACATATGCTACTTCTTTATGAAACATTGTGACGTCGGCTACTGAATAATTTTCTGAGTAAATAGAATATTTTTGGTAGTTAGGAATTTATCATCAATCAGGATACAATATTCGCGTAAAGTATATTCCTTCATACAAACTTCTTTACAAAACTTTGTGACAACAGACATCTTAATAGCGTCTCATCGAAATAGAATATCTTTCAATGGTGAAAATTTTGTCACCATTAAAGATAAAAACTTTCAAAAACGCCTTTCTTGCGCATAAATTTTTGCGGTTAACAACCTTAATAAGGTTTGGCTGTTGTTGTTTTCACATTAATAAGTTACTTTTTTTTTCATAATATTTCTTTCTTTGCCTCATTTTTCATTCCGAAAGATTGTGATAACGTTATTCATGTTTAAAAAATTGTAAACTTTATTATCCAAATCAATTTACCACCTTAAAGTTTACAGAACTTAATATTATTCGTGGTTGCTTTATTTAGGCCTGAAGTAAATACAACATTTCAAAGAATGTAAGAGACAATATTAAAGAAAATTATCACAAATTTAAGAAATTCAAATTGACTGGTATAACGGGAGAGTTAGAAGGTTACAGAAGATCAAGAGTTTTGGTCAAACAGAAAATAAGAACATGAAGAAGGACGCATATAAAGGTCAGCTGAAAATATAAAAATGAACAGTAAAGATATCTTCAAATATATTAATGGTTAACAAAATGTTGGAATGGGATTAAGACTTCTTAGGGATAATAAAGACTGGCTGGTATCATATGGTTAACAAAATGTTGGAATGGGATTAAGACTTCTTAGGGATAATAAAGAATGGCTGGTATCTTATGGTTAACAAAATGTTGGAATAGGATTAAGACTTCTTAGGGATCATAAAGAACGGCTGGTATCTTATGATTGTAAAATGGCTAAGTTATTTATTCCTACTTTTTGTTTTAGTTTATGCTACTGAAAAGTTTAGCAATATTTCTCATCTTGAACAATTAATAAATATAAAAGAGATCGAACAAGATGGTGACATTAATTTTGAGCTTGTTGAACAAAAAATGTGAAAGGGTAAAAACGATAAGGCTCCTGAGCCAGGTAATATTTCCCAATGATTTTTTAGAAAGTTATAAATTGTATATGTGAGCCATTTGCTACTATTTTTCGTCAGTCCTTGAACAGAGGGTAGGTACCAGAAGATTGAAAGTTAGCTGATGTAACTCCTATTTCTCACAAAATATGATAAAAACTGTCCAAGTAATTATATACCTATTAGTCTCACGTGAATTGTAGCAGCAATCTTTGAAAAGTCTGACAAAATATGCTCTTTTAAGTCATATAACAAAGTTTAAAATGTTACCGCATAGACAACATGGAAATCTTTTCTTATAAATATTTGACATTCTTCGAAAAGGTTACTGCTTACGTAGATGAGGGTAATGGTTTAAAGTTAGTGTATCGTCATTTCAAAGAGTATTTGACAAAACCTCGTACAATAGGCTTATAAATAAAGTCACCTCTACGGGTGTAGGGAACAGTATAGCAAATTGGATAGAAAAGGCTTGTTACAAACAGAGTTCAGTCAAACTTGACTAATGTCATACAAAATGATTTATATCATTTGGTGAGTTGAACAAATAAATGGCAGATGGGTTTTAATTATAATGAATGCAAGATAATGCATGTGGGCTGTCATAATTTGAATTATAAATATAATTTGAATGAAAATAATCTTAACAGTGTCATTAAAGATAGGGATCTTGGTGGAATGGGTGATCAGTCTCTTTAGTCATCCAAGCAGTGTTCTGTTACTAGTCGTAGCATTAGGCTGTATCTAAAGAAATATTGAATACAAGTCTAAATACCATAGATTATAATTTCATTATATGAAGTCACTGGTTAGGCTACGTTTAAAGCACTGTGTTTCGTCTTGGTTTTTTACCCTAGGAAGAACACTGAATTGTTGAAATGAGTTCAGAGAAGGGTTACTAGAATGGTACCTGGAAATTAGGTGTTATCATACGAGGAGAAATTGAAATATCTGAATTTTTTTTTCTTGATAAAAGAAGAGTTACAGGAGATCTGAATGAAGTACTTCAGATTGTAAAGGGAATTATTGATAGTGTTAAAACATCGTATGTTTTTATAAATAATGGTAGCAATGGTAGGACCGAGGAACACAAATATAAATTTTGGCAGGGTAGGAGTCATCTTTAGTAAAGACAGTTTCATTTTTCTAACTGGATGGTTGACCTTTGGAATGTTTTGATTTCAGATATGGTAGATGCAGTCAAATATGTCACAAGATACTTGTAAAAATTGAGGTTCGGGTTCATAAACATGGGAAATTTCGGCGTTTCAGTATGATATATATCATGGTGGTATTTTCTGATTTTCCAAGACACCAACTGAGGTTTCGGAGCATTATCAACTAAAATCAGGGCACAGGATACAGTTAATCTGAGAGAGTTTTAAAAAAGATTTGATAAGTATTTGTTTAATAAGAAGTGACTTTGAGTGTTTTTCTTTAATTTTAGGGTCAAGTGAAATGATTCTAACTATTCTTGAATTATATTTGTATACGTGTATTTATTTTTTCTAAGTATATAGACCTGGTTTTAAAGGCATATAGATCTGCTTTTTAACCATCACACCTGTCTAGTTTTAATGGTACAAAGATCTACATTTAGTCACATGGATCAGGATTTACGAGAATATATATTTGGTTTTACAAGCGTATAAATATGGTTTTACACTCACATAGATCAAGTTATAGGAGGATGTAGATCTTTTCTTCAAACATATTTAGAAGAATAAACATTTTGATGTTAAAAACATATAGATTACTTTTACGACATACACATGTACATATGATTTCAGGAATATGTAGATCTGATTTTAGAATAATATAAATAAGGTAGGTTTTAAGTGCAATTATATCTGAATTAAGAAACAAGTTTTGCAATTATATGGCCATGCTTTTATAATGCTTTATAACTATAAAGATTTTTTAAAAGCATATCATTTTGGATCTGTTGGTATATATGTTTGATTTTCAAATGTCATAAAATTCGTTTTATAAGCATATGCGTTTTCATTTAAATGCATATAGATATTGTTATAAATTTTGAAATACATAGAAGTATATACAATTTGTTTTAAAACGCATAGATCTAACTTTAGTAGCATACATATCTCCTCTTAGGATATAGAGACGTCATTTTAGAGTAATTTAGAACTAATTTTTAAGGATGTAAGTCTGATTTCATAGATTTATAGATCTTGTGTTACAAACAATTATATTTTGTTTTAGGAGCACCTTAATCTGGTTTTAGAAGAATATAAGTCTAATTTTCAAATGGCAGAGATCTGGTTTCACAGGATGTACATATATGATTTTACAAACATATAGGTTTATTTTTCAGAGAAATATAAATACAGTCCTGGAACAACATAAAAGAGCTTTAAAGAGTACAGAAATCTCGATCTACAATCACATAGATCTGGTTTTACATAATGATGGCCTAATTTCAAGAGACATATAGATTGTTTCAGAGCTTTGTATGTTTGTTTACAAAAGCACCTTAGAATCTGCCTTTAGAATAATATAGGAGATGTTTCATAAGAATATAGACTTGGTTGCACAAGTATATAGATGTAATAATACAGTCATATGGATCTAGACTTATACCGATCTTGTTTTAGAGGCATGTAAATGAATGGATTCATAAGCTTAAGAGTATATATGTCTCATAATCGAGAAATATAGATCTGGATTTAGAAACTATAGCGCTAGTTTAAGAGGCACACGTAGACCTGATTTTAAAGACATATATATATATAGTTTTAGGGGAATATTTATCTTGTTTTATAAATATATTCACCTGGTATTACAATACATATCACATTTTAATGTATATAGATATGGTTTGAAACACGTATAAATATGATTTTAAAGAAAATGGGAGATTGCTTATAGAAACATATTGAGCTGATTATAGAAACACATACCTAGGGCCTTATATTTAGATTCTTATAGACATTATTTATAAGTATATAAGTTTCTGTTTAGAATAATATAAATTATGCTTTAAAAATATTTAGACTTAGTTTAAGAAACAAACATGCGTGGCTTAAAACATTTAGAGATATTTAATATATTCTAAAAACATGGTTTCAAAAGCAGGCTTATATGAATTTACAATAATACACATCTCGTTTCGATGGCATGCAGATCTAATTCTCAAACAATTTTGAGACATTTTTAATACGAATATTGATCTTGTTCTAGAAGCTAATAGGTATTGTTTTACAAACGTACAGATTTGTTTTTATAATTATATATATATATCTTGTTTCAGAAGCATGTATGTCTTTTTTTTTTGTTCTAAGCATATATATTTGGCTTCTGAATAATGTAAAGTTTCAAGAGTGCATAGATGTATTTGAAGAAGCATATATGTTAGGAATTAGACTATATACATTTAATTTTACAAGGAAAGAGACGTGGTTTTCGAGGCATATGTGACTCTAGACGCTAATCTGTCTGGTTTTATAGCCATGTAGATATTATTTTGAAACCACAAATCTAATTTAAGAACCAAAATTATCTGCGTATAAAATCATATACACCTGGTTTTAGGAGCAAAGATATTTGGTTACAAACGCATGTGGGTGTAATTTCTGTTTCTCTATTTAGAATTAAGTACAAAGCTTAACAATGGACCGTATCTGCTCTGCCCACTACGGGTATTGAAACCTGGTTTCTAGCAATGTAAGTCTGCAGACATACCGCTGTGGCACGTGGGGACAAGTGTAATTTAAAGATAATGTAGATCTAGTTTTAGAGAAAAACAAATTTGGTTTCAGAAGTATTTAGAACTAGCTTCAAAGCTAAGAGATCTTTCTGAAGCATATAGTTCTGATTTTAGTAGCACATACATATTGCTTTTAAACATATGGATCAGATTTTAAAATTTATTTTCGAAGCATACAGATATTTTAGAAACTATAAATCTGGTTTGAGAGACATATAAGTCTGATTTCACATGCATATAGATCTGAACTTAGGCACTTATAAATCTTGATTTAAAGGACATAGATCCAATTTAGGCTAATATAAACCAAGTCTTAAAATCACATAAACCTGCTTTAGAAAACCAATAAATACGTTTTTAAAATAACTTAAACATCATTTCGAAGCATACAGTCCTAGTTTTATAGGCAAATAGATCTGGTTTTATATACAGATATATCTAGTTTTACACCCATATATGTCTAGTTTTACAAGCATACAAATTAGGTTTTAAAGGCACATAAATAAAAGTCTAAACAAATAGAGGTCAGACTTTAAAAACACATAAAAATAATTTTAGAAACATATAGCTTTACTTTCAGAAGAATATAGACCTTATTTTAGAAACGTATATATATTGTATTTGAGGAATATATAATTTTTTTTAAATAAACAATGGTTACATGACTATAGTTCGCTTATAGAGACACATGTGCGTGCTTTTCGAAAAATATAGATCTGATTTTAAAAGCTTAAAAGTCTGGATATTGGCATACAAATCTGGAAATAGAAGCGAATAAATCTAGTAGAAGTACATACACCTAGCTTTACAGATTTGTAGATATTGTTTAAGAAGCATATGGATCTAGCTTTAGATCTTGTTACAATCATATAGACTGCGTTTAAATTTAAAGACATATAAATAAAACTTTAAACGAATATATATATATACTTATAGTGAAAATAATTAAATTTTAATGAAGATAAATAGTAAAATAAGTAAAGACATAAGGAAGAACTACGTTAAAAACAGCAAATCTAAACCTCTGACTTATTATATAAGTTTGTTATAACTCAAAAACAGCCCGAAACAAAAAAAAAACGCTGCATCAACTGAAAAGATCCCAGGGTACAAGCTATAATGTGGGATTATAAAATGTACCCTAAGTTTTGGAGGTGACTGAGGAAGTAGGACCCACATTGCAGTGGGGATACACTGTTTATCACTCCTAACCTCCATTTGCCAGTCACACAAAAGAAATAAAAGAGTAGCAATAGATATAGAAATAGAAATTAGGAGAGCTATATGTGAGTGTTCAAGCCCACAATGTCTCACATCTGTATCGCCCTTCATTGTCTGCAGACAGTGACGGCTCTCCAAAATAAAGAAGAAAAATGAATTGAAATAAAAATAAGAACAAGAAAATAAAGTACTACCATTTGGGGGTAAGTAAGTTTATAACTTACCTCTTGAAGTTAGGATTCCAATACTGGAGGCTGGAATAAAGATCTGGTTTTCAAAACACAGGGATCTCCTTTTAAAACCATATACATTTTTATTTAAAGGTGTGTAGAATCGATTTCACAAATATATAAATCTGGTTTTAGAAACACATAGATTAGATTTTAAAAACACACGTGTGATTATAAAAGCATAAAGATCACGTTTAGAAGGATTTGGTTTCAGAAGCATACTGTTCTAAATTTAAGACTTTGTTCTTCATTCGAAGCACATAGATCTTATTTTAAAGTAGTATTTATAGGGTTTTAAAATCACTAAGACCTACTTCTGAAATACACTAACACTTGTATTAAAATAATATAGACCTTTTCAAAACATCATAGAGTTCTAGTTGTATAAATATGTATAGATCTTGTTTTAGAAGCATACAAATCTGATTTTGTAGACGTATATATCTGGTTTGACAAACACATACACTCAGTTTTACAGACACATGGATCTCATTAAACAAGCACATAGATCTGACTTTACAAGCAAATATATCAGATTTCAAAGCGTATAACTCTGTTTTTATAATGTTATAAATGTGCTTTTAGAAACATATAAATGTACATATGTTTAATAGCATATACATTTTGGTGTTAGAGGCATGTATATCCAATTTTATAGCATATACATTTCGTTTAAAAAGCATTTTTACAAACATTTTAGAAGTATATATATCTAGTTTTAGTGACTTACTGTTGTTAGAAGCATATATATATCTGATTTTACAAGCATACAGGTCGAGTTCTTTGAGGCCTAGAAATCCGGTTTTAGAATCAAATAAATCTGGTTTTAGAACTGTATATATCAGGTTTTATAGACCCACATTCATATATATATATATGCTTGTATAAGGATATAAATCTGGTTTTAGAGGCTTATATATCTGTTTTAAAAGGAAATAGACATGGTTTCACAGGCATACAAATCTGGTTTTAAATACACAAGCATCTGCTTCTGAAAGTATGATGCGCTAATTTTAGATAGATCTTACCTTTGATGTTTTAAAATGATACAGACGTTCTTTTTGCATAAGATATAGATGTGTTTAGTCTTAAATCACAAAGATTCGGTTTTACAAGCATATATCTGGTTTCATAAGCATATAGGCCTGTTGTAAAAATCGCATATATGTGGTTTTAGAGACATATAGCCCCCCCATGGCACAGCGGTATGTCTGCAGACTTACAACGCTGGAAACCGCGTTTCGATACCCGTGGTTGACAGATCACAGAAAGCCCATTGTTTAGCTTTGTGCTTAACTTCGAACAAAAAGAAATATATATACTTTTGGCTTCAGAGTTAATTAGATCAGGTTTTAAAAGCCTATAGACCTTGTCTTAGAATCACAGAGATCAATATTTAAAGGTAAATAGGCCTATTTTGGGACAACAATAAATATGGTTTTATAAGCACATAGACTCTTATTTTAGAGTATTTCTGATCTTATAAGCATATACATCCAGTTTGAGACACACATAGATCTGGCTTTGTAAGCATATAGATCTTGTTTTAAAAGCATATAGTTATGGTTTTGATTATATATACATAAAAATATATATAATAGGTTCTGGAGTCATACAGCTATGTTTTTACAAAAATATATATCTGGTTTTCAAAAACATAGATACATGATTTTATAGATGTATAGATGTTGATTTACAAGCATATTAACCTGTTTTTAGAAACATATATATCTGATTTTGGAGGCACGTATATATTATCTTATAAGCATTTATCTCTTATTTTATAAGGTCATAATTGTAGTTTCATATTAACGTAAATCAAATTGTAAGAGCATATCTCTCTCTCCTTTAAGATACACGCATATCTGGTTTTCATAGCGCATTGATCAAGTGTCACAAGTGTACAAATTTCATTTAATAACACATGGATCTGATTTCAGAAGTACGTAGTCTGTTATAACAGGAATACAAATATGGTTTTAGATATTTATTAATCCTAATTATTAGCACAAAAATGTGGTTTTAAGAAGCGCATAAATACAGTTTTCAAGTGTATAGGAATGATATTAGAAGATATATATATAACATTTTATAAGCATGAATATCTTCTAGGTCTGTAAATATATGAATCTCATTTAAAATCATATACAACTTCTTTAGAGGTATGGTATGGAGGAGAAATTAGGTCTCCTTTTCGAGACGCATAGGTTTGATTTAAAAACAACATTTAAATCTGATTAGATTTAGTGATAAAGCGATATTGCAAAGCTTTTCTTTTTAGTCTCTGAAAAATATTTCTATATCATATAGATAAAGCTCAAGCATATATGTATGAGTTTTTAGGCATATAGATCTCGTTTTATACAGGTCTTGTTTTAAAAGCCGATAGTTTTCGTTTCATAAACCTACATATATGGTTTTATTCCCATATATATATCTACATTTACCAGAATATAGATCTCTTTTTGTAGTCATATATCTAGCATAAGGTGCATTTAGATCTTATTTCAGTTTGGTTTGGTTTGAATTTCGCGCAAAGCTACGCGAGGGCTATCTGCGCTAGCCTTCTGTAATTTAGCAATGAAAGACTAGAAGGAAGGCAACTAGTCATCAACTCCTACCGCGAACTCTTGGGCAACTCTTTTACCACCGAATACTAAAATTCATCGTCACATTATAACGTCCCCACAGCTAAAAAGGTGATAATGTTTAATGGGACAGAAATTCTAACCCGCGACCCTCAGATTGAGAGTCCTGCACTCTAACCACGATCTCATTTTAGAACAATTACATATATTTCAGAAGCACATAGATTTGATTTTAGAATCATATAAATCTGGTTTTATAAGCATACATGTTTCGATTTAAAATCACATAGATTCAGTTTTAGAGGTGCATGAATTTGTCTCTAGCATCGTATAGATCTCGTTTTACAAACATATATACATTTGTTTTAACATACATACAGAACTAGTTCTAAAAAAAAAAATGATTTTTACAGGCAAGTAGACGCCACGTTTCAAAGCCACATGTGTCTCTTATTAGAGGAATACAAACATTTTTTTTATAATAATATATCAGACATGTTTGAAAAATACACAGAAGCCAGTAAAGCCACATTCACGAACATATACATCTGGTATTAGATGCATCCACATTTGATTTTACAAGCATAGAGATTTAATCTTACAATGATCTTTATTCAGATTTTAGAAGAACACTGACAAGGTTTTAAAAGCATATATGTCTAGTTTTTCGGCTCTTCTTCTCTGCTTATCTCAATGATAATTTTTAACACGTACCGTTACAGTTTCAACGACTATTTTGCTAAAATGTCAGACGTGCTTAATTTAATGTTGCATTAATCTCCAATATTTTCAAATTTACGAGTGTCTGAATCAAAATAATTGTTATCAGTATCAGAAGAACACTCAACAGCTAAAATATTTTCGGGTACATCTCAGATGTGATAGAGCTTCAACATAATATGACACAACTGGGTAGCCTTTTGATGACCAGGTAGGAGGTTTTGCAATATAGTTTGTAGCATTAACATTCCTAACAACCTAACAGAGACCTTGATACCTAGCATTGAGTGGATGACCAACATTGTATAGTAATACTAAAATCATATCAACAGAACAGGACTTAGGCTCTTCAGCCTTGCAGTCATAAATATTTTTCGTTTCATCTTGGGATAATTTCATATTTCCTCGAACCAATTCACAAATACGTAAGAGTCTGGACCAAAACGTGGAATCGTAATCGAATAAGTATATTGATTTCAGGTTGTCTTCAGCAACTTCAGTGGACCATTAATAGAATTACCAAACATCGACTCAAAACCTAACGACTCCTGAACCGATTCATAAACAGCAAATAGTAACAAATTAATTGCTTCATCCCAATCCTCCTCGTTATAGATACAATAAGTTTGCATCATATTTGTCAAGGTTGATGGAATCTTTCGATAGCTTCTTGCGATTCTGGAGGGTACGCACTAGATTTGATATTTTTAGCGCCAAGATTATATACAACTTGTTAAAACAATCCAGACATAAAATATGATCTCCCATCAGGCTGTGTATTAAAGGGAAAGCTTCAGGGAATCTAGCAGATGCACACATGATGGTCAACAAATACTAGTTCTTTGATCGAGTTTTTAGTAAAGCAGGGTAAGACAGGCTTTAAAGGAGCAACAGGAATTTTCTGGTTAGGTTTACCGACCAATTAACAGGTATGACAAGTTTCAAACAACTGAGAAACATCTTGTTTAATGTTTGGCCAAAAGAAATATCTTATAGATTTGTCACGTATCTTTTTGACACCATAGGCAAATTTCAATATTTTAGAACAACAATTTGATTAACTCTAGCCAATCCTCTGATGTTAACACATCTGATAGTCTCCATTCTTCATAAACATACCATTTTTATAAAAGAATAACTATTTAAAATTTTCACCAGTTCATCTTTTGGGTGTACATATTTAAATAGTGAAGAGATCTGCTGATCATTTTCTTGCTCGGCGATCATTTTAATTTAGCAAACGGAACTTCATTAGGTGAGATAGATCCCTCACGTCCATCATTCACCGAGGAATTGTCAATAAAACAATTATCCACAGCATTCTCGTTGGATCCAAAAAATGTCTGACACAAATCTATAATATCGTCCTCTGAATACATGTATATCATTTTAATTTCTTAGACTGAATCACTAGAAAAATACATTTGAATTCTCCTGAACAGCAACATCAACTTAAACCAAACAGCGATTGGCTCGCTAATTATTTTGGGTTTGGCAAAAACTTTCTCCCAGCCAAATCGTTTCCCAACAGTCATGATACAACCAGAATTGGTAGAGTAGGTCTTACTCCAACCAAAATTGGTCCCAAAATTAAATCTGATGTTAAACAAATGTTATGAAGAGGAATATAAGTAAAACCACTCCCTATATCTTGAGCTATAATAGAATTACCAGTAGCAAAACTCGGATCTAAAGTCAATATACCTTCTAACAACAATGACTAAGTCGCCCCAATATCACGTAAAATACGATTGGGTATGAGATAAACAGTGTCATTTGTCAAAGGCACAGAACCAACAGACAAAAAAAGGTATAAATCCCTTTCTGACTACATCAGCCATTGTATCAATGGTCAAACCAACAACATCGGATGATCTGGTGAAACTATGTTCATATGTAGACATGAACGCACAGTGTGTTGCTTCCTTTTCTCTTTTCTTTATCAAACAACAGCAATCGGATAAAACTTTATCAAAACCTTCAAGGCCTATCTGCCATTTTATGAAAAAAAACACTAATGTTGAGGATGTTTATAAAAAAATACAGGTTTTTACTGAGATGTCAGAATTTTTTGCAATGAAAAGTGGTTTTAAAGTGTAATCTTCAGAAAGAACAGCTGCTTTCTGTAGTGCTTCAACCTCCTTTTCATCCAAGTAAGTTTTGACATCATCACTTGCACAACGTTTAAGTTCACTAATTAAACATGATTGTCTTAGTTTGTAGAAACGGTTGCCAATGGGCATAGAATTACACTATCGATCAAAATAAACCTCTTTTGCTGTGCGAACTCCTTATAAGTTTGCCTGTCTTACTTGCAATAACCTCTAAACTTTTGCTGATAGGCTTTCTGTACTAACTCGTATGCTTTGAGAATAGTTGCTTTAACCTTATTATAATCTGTACAATCTTCTAGAGGAAAAGCGGCATAAGGTTATTGTGCTTTATCAGTTAAAACACTTTATAATGATAATAACCACTTTTCGGTAGGCCATTCAATGCTTTGGCCAACATTCTCAAAATATTGGAAATATTTATCAACTTCAATTTCATTTAAAGGAGGTATTTTAATATTTATCAGCTTCCCTTTCATCAAATGGTGATACTTTAATATGTCGATTGAGTTCAAAGCTGCTATTTTCCCTTGGTCGATCAGAGTTGAGTCTAATTTCCATTTCTTTCAGCCTGATTTCTTTTTCGGCTTCAATTCGAGCTTATTCCTTCTCGGCTTCGATACGGGCTTGTTATTTCTCAGCTTTGATATGAGCTTATGCTTTCTCTTTTTCAACTTCGATACAAGCTTGTTCAAGCTAGATTTGTCTGCATTTTAGCTGGACCTTTAACTTATCCTTATCACTTAACTCCGATTAACCAGAGGAGACGCAAGCATATTACCCAATATTTCCTCGAACAACAAATCATCATCGACTTGTATTTCACTAATACTTTTTCAGTTCATTTATTCTCATTATTTTTTGACATTTGGTTCTAAAATTTTGACAGTTTCGAAGAATTCACTTTTATTATATCTTTCTAGCTGTTCGAGGGAGGTTGATTCAAGAAAATCTTGATAATCAGACCAGATTAAATTTTATTGGCACTGATAAATATAAATTGAATTCTGATTTGAGTTTTAATGCTAATTTTAATTTTTATGTTACGTCTTACAATTTCAAATAGACTGAAACTGAGTTAATTGTAATTTAGACTTAGAAATTAAATAAATGTCAATATGCATCCAACTTATCATATTTATAAATAAGATCGGCGCACACACTTTTCTCTCTTAATACAAATATGTTTTGATATAAAATAATAATATAATTTATAATAACGGTTATTACAAATGATGATTTATGTACAAAAGTTTCACAAACCTACAAACAATAATGTGTCTGCTATCTAATCTGGTACTGGATATTTTATCGGGGATTTACGATAAGCGAGCTAATTTTGAGTTGATATGGATACAATTCACCTAATAGGGAGCTAGCTCTGTGTCAAATTTTTACAAATCAAATTATAATAAAGCTTTCGTAAAAATACTAATGTCTGATATCTGAAGTTAAGTGGGGGTAATATTAGAAATTTAAAAACATGTCTAGTTAACTATCCAATAAGCGTTAATGATAGCTTCCGAGGTTTATAGTATACCAACAACAGCAAACCAACAATATGTACTGTCTCTTGGCGTGCCGTGTTAGTTACATTTATAGGCGTGAGGAAAGTTTCTTGAAATCTCAGTCTGCACAACAATACTGACGATACATTAGCTTTTATATATACACATATATTGTTGGTTCTTACATTCATGAATTTTCTACAACGTCGGTGAATATGCGAGAATTTCGCAATACAGATTTAACACTACGAGTTATGTACCTTCTTAAATATAAATTTAACTTAAATGAACATCAATATTATAATAGATATATAATAATAAGTCCGTCACAATTTAAGTCAGGTTTTAGTAATACAAATACCAGGTTTAAGAAGCAAATACATATGATTTTTAAGAACATATAGATCTCAAATTAGATACACGTAGATATACTTTTAAAAATATATATATTTGATTTTACAGTTACATAGATCTTGTTTAACAGACATATACATATTTTTTACAAGCATATCGATTTAATTTTAAAAATACGTAGATTTGCCTCTCTAAGCACTTACTTTTGGTTTTAAAGTAATATATATATATATATATATATATATATATATGATTTTATAATAATATATATATCAGGTTTTAGAAGTATATTGGTCTAAATTTAGAAGCATATACATATTAGTTCAAAAGCACCTGGTATCACACACAACTACATTTGATTTTAGACCATAGAGATATTTTTATACAGGCATATAGATCTGCTTTTAGAGGCATGATAGTCTGGTTTTAGAAGACGATAGAACTGGTAGAAACACTTACACGTCTGATTTTAAATCCTGTGTATATATATGGTTTTAGAAGCATATAGGTCTGACTTTAAACAGTATATAGACCTGATTTTACAAGAACATACATCTTGTTGTAGAATTATTTAGAGTTGCTTTTAGTGCCATATACATCTGGTTTCAAAAACATGTGTATTTAGTTTTAGATGCTTACACATCTGGTTTTAGGAGTATATAGATATGATTTTAGAGGTACATATATGCGATTTGATAATCGTATAGAACTAATCTTACAGGTATATATATCTACTTATATTAAAGTATAGATCTTATTGTGCAAGAATATTAATCTGTTTTTGAAGAACATACATCAGGTTTTGAAAGCACACAGATCCATTTTTAGAAGCAACTAAATTTCGTTTTAAAAGCATATATAGAACCGCCTTTGAAGCATGTGGACCTCGCTTTAGAGGCGTATAGATGTATTGATTTGGTTTCACGACCATATAAATCTTATGCTAGAAACATATAGATATGGTTTTAGAGGCTAGATGACTTGGTCTTAGATATTTATATATCTGATTTTAGAGTCATATATATCTGGTTATATAAGCTCACATATATATATATGCATATAGATTTGACTTTGATTTCTATATACACGTATGATTTTCAATGAGCTTTAAAGTATATTGATAAGGTTTTAGAAGCCTGATTACCTGGTGTTGGAAGTTTATAGATTTGTTTCAAACCTGTATAAATTTGATTTTACAAACATATAATTCTGGTTTTATAAACACATATAGTTTTAACTTTATAATCACGTACATCTCGTTCTATAAAAATACTAGTACAAAGCCCGTTAAAATGACAGTAAACCATTGTCGATTAGCTAACAAAATTTATAAATTTTACTAAAACTAATTTGGTTGTACTCTACACTTTTTCATTAGTCTCAAAGTAATTTTTAATCACTAATTTTTAGTAGAAACTGCGCAGAAAAATGAAATGTCATCGTGAAAAAAGTATGTGTGCACTCAGAAAGAGACTTAATTAGGATATTTGAGCCTTTTCACTACAGAAAAACATAGTGTAGACATTTCGACTCAAAGTTTCAATTTTTTCGACTGTACAAAGAATAATAAATACTTGGAAGTGATAAACGTTTATCTTCCTTTATGTTTCCAAGCCTAGTAGGTAATATTTGTAAATACCAAAAAATATGCATTAATTAATTTTACTTACGACTTAAACTTTTAAATACTGACTCTATAACAATAGTGATAGAAGGTCTATTTGTAGCCTAATTTAAGCATTAGGCGTAATACATAAATGAAATGCTTAGCTGAAACACTACTTGGTAAATTATATTTTGTTTTTCGCTCTCATTTAATGTCAGGCAACTTCTGAATTATACTGTTTTGTTGATCTTTTACCGAAATTATCAAAAATAAAGAATAAAAAATAACGTTTCTGATAAATCATCATGAATATTTAGCATTTAACATAAACACCATAGTTGACCTAAGAACAATCAAATGATTGTTTTGTTGCTAAGCAATCATGTATATTCAGTGATGACGAGAAACCCACTTGTTGAGAAATTGATATGCAAAAACGGCTCGTTTGGGCTGAGAAAACCTTTCTTTGTGAACCTGACGATGACCGAAGAAGGTCGAAACGTTGTTCGCTCTTCTATGTAAAGTGTTTTTCAGTAAGCAATCATGTATATTGTTAAGCATTACCAAAGAAAGAGCATGAAAACGTTCTCGACAGGATGACAAAAAATAAGCCTTTTAGTGATTGATTCTAAATTTAAAATAATATAGATCTGGTTTTATAAGTATATATATCTTGAATTAGGTGTACATATATCTATTTTCACACAATATGAATATAGTCTCAGAAGGGTATTTGCTGTTTTTAAGCACAAAACTAAAAATGGGTTATGCCCACCACAGGTACCAAAACCGGTTTTAGCATAATAAGCTCACAGACATACCGCTGAACCATTAGGGGTTTTCAGAAAGAAAAATCTAAATATACGGTTTTAGAGACGTATAAGTCTGCTTTTGATAGTATAAGGGTCTGATTTTATAAACATATAGATTTATTTTTAGAAGAACATTAATCTGGCTTTACAAGCATGTATAACTAACCTGAATAGCAAAAAGATTAGATTTCAAAGAAATGTATAGATCAGGTTTTAAAACACCTATATCATTTATGTTACCACATAGAACCAGTTTTGACACCTGATTCTAAAGACAAATACATATCTTTATAGAAGCATGTGGAAACGATTTTATCTGGTTTTAGAAATGTATAGATGTTATTTTACAGGCATATAAATCTGTTTTAGTAACACATTGGTCTGGTATTAGAAGAATATAGATCTTGTTTATAATCACATTAATCTGGTTTAAAATAATATATAAAACAGGTTTCAACAGCACATAAGCCTGAGATTAGAAGCCAGTGGATCTGGATTCAAAAGCGTATATATACGTATGGTATTAGGCGCATGTGCATTTGATTTTATGAGAACAGAAGTACAGTTATAGAGGTATATAGATGTGTGGTTACAGGGATGTCTATCTAGTTTTACCACCGCATGGATTTGTTATAGAACACCTGTAGTTTTAATTTTAGATCGTGTTCAAAATGATAGTAGATTTAGTTTCAGAAGCATATGCACATTATTTTAGAGACACGTATATCTCGTTTTAGAAATAAATATGTATCTGTTTGTTTTTTTTTTTTAGAAGCAACAGATCTGATTTTCTAAGCCGATACGTCTCATTTTAGAAACATATAGGTATGTTTTTTACCGGCGTACACATGTGGTTTTTGAAGCAAATAATCAAGGATAAGCAAGCATATACATCTGGTTCTAAAAGAATATAAATATCATTTTAGATGCCTGTAGATCTTATTTTAAAAGCATATATATATATATTCTTTTGGAATACTGTGAACCTGATCAAAGAGACAAATAGATATAGTTTTATAAGCCTCTTGCTACAAGCATGCAAATCTGGTTCTATAAGCGTGTAGATCTGATTTTACAATCATATAGATTTGGTTTTAGAGGCATACAGTTCTGGTTGTGGAAGAATACAGAGCCGTTTTTAGAAGCACATAAATAGGATTTTATTAGCACCTAAATCTGCTTTTAAAAGCATATAGTTCTGGTTTAAGAAGCATATGAATGGGATTGGAGAAGTAAATAGATTTGGTTTAAAAAGACATATAGATCTGGTTTATCAAGCACAGAGACAGCATTTAGAGTTATCTAAATCTACTTTTACAATCGTACAGGTCTAATAAACCTATAGATCTAATTTTAGAGGTCTATACATACGGTTTTACATGCATTTAGGCCTGAATTTTGGAATCTTATAGACCTTGCTTTATAAACACAAATATTGATGAGATTTTTAAAAGAGAAAAGACCTTATTTTTAAAGTAAATGGATATTGTTTTAAGAAAATATAGGCCTGGTATTAGATAATTTTCAAAAGAAAATAAATATGTTTTTATAGATATATAGGTATAGTATTAGCTATTTTTGGAAGCAAATATATCTGATTTTATAAACATATTGACCTGATTTTAGATGGATACAATTTTAGGTTTATAAGAAGACTTGTAGGTTTTGTCTTATAAACACATCTATCTGGTTTTAAAATGATATATAGCTCACGTTTTAAAACTTCTATACATCTGATTTTAGATCTGTATTTATATTTATTTAGAAGCGTATAGATTAAATTTTAGAAACGTATATGACTGGTTTCAGAGATATACAGATCGAATCTTACTAGTATATACATATATCCTGTTTTACAAGTATGTGAAGCTGATTTTCAAGTATGTAAAAATATCATACTTTGCAAGAATATAACTTTTGTGCAAATAGTTCCGGTTATATAAATATGTACCACTTGATTTAGAAGCATATAGATTAGGTTTTAAAAGTGTACAGACAAGTTTATAATAGCATATATATATATCCTGTTCTAGAAGCAAATAGAACTGGTTTTAGAGGTGTATAGATCTGGTTTTATAATCATAAAGGTGTTATTTTAAAGGCAAGTATATGTTGTTATATAAGCCCGTGGGTCTCAATTAGAGGGATATAAATATGGTTTAAGACAGACGTAAATCAAGTTTGAAATATGGATTATTTACTAAGCATACAGACCAACTTTTAGAAACATATACACCTGACTCTAGAATCATATAGGTATAGCTATGGAATTATACAGGTTAGATTTTATAAGCATATATATATATATGATTTTACGGATACCTAATTCGAGGGAAGAAGCACATAGATCTCGATTGAGAAGTATATAGATAGGCTTTATAGATGTATAAATCTTCTTTTAAAGCATACTATTCTGGTTTTAGAATATCATAAATCTGGTTTCACAGAACGCACTTCAGAAGCTTGACAATTTATTCCTAGAGCCTATAGATTTGATTCTAGAGACATATAGATCTGGTTTCATGGACATATAGATCAGGTTTTATTTTCCTACATATGTGAATTTCAAAGAATATACATCCAGTTTTGGAGGCGTATTGCTTTACTTTTAGACATATAGAGCTCAATTTACAAACAGATAATTTTGGTCTTACAAGAGTACGAATATACTTTTTGAAGCATATATATGTGATCTAACATGCATATAGATCTGATTTTAAAAGCATTTCGATCTATTTTAAAAATTATATGGTTCTAGTATTAAATACAGTTAGATATCATATTACAAGCATATAAGCATTGTTTTAGAGAAGACTATATATATATATATATATATTAAATCACAGAGGCCAAGTTTTAGGAGTATGTTTACCTGGTTTTAAACATTTGTACAACAAAATTTATAAGCACATAAATTTTGTTCAGGAATACTATACATTCTGATTTTAAATATATATATACGTTTTTTAATAATAGTAGCATATAGAACTATCTTAATAAGCAAATAAAAATTACTTTACAAGCAAATATATCTCGTTTTAGAAGCGTGTAGACCACATTTTAAATAGATCCCGTTTTCGAGAAACATTTATCTAATTATTAAATCATACAGATATGATTTTTACCACCATATAGATTTGATTTTACTAGCATATATCTTTTGTTTTGTAAGAATATGGAACTGGTTTTAGACTTAGATAGAACTGCATTTAAAAGTACATAGATCTGTTTTCACAAATATATAGAACTCGTTTCACCAGCATATATATATATATATATATATACATGGATTTTTCGGTATATATAACCTGAGTTTAGAAGTATATAGGTTTAATATAAAAAGTATATAGACCTGACTGTATAGGCACATAAACATGATTTTTTATTCTTACAGATTTCAGTTTTGACACTTCTGCATCTTTTTATATAACAGTATTGGACTTATTTTAGAATAATGTAGATTGTGTTTTAAAAACAACACAGATATGAGTTATTAAACAAATAGATATGGTTTTAAAAGTAGTTATACCTGATATTGCAAACACAAAGATCTGTTTCATAATGATATAGGTCTGATTTTATAATTAAATAGTCTGGTTTGAGAAAAATACAGATCTGATTTTTAGAACTTGTACATCTGGTTTTAGGAGCAAATAGCTTTGTTTTTAGAATGACATATATGTTTTATTTTACATTTATATAGATCTGGTTGTAGAGAAATACAGATCTATTTTTAGAACTTGTACATCTGGTTTTAGGAGCAAATAGCTTTGTTTTTAGAATGACATACATGTTTTATTTTACATTTATATAGATCTGGTTGTAGAGAAATACAGATCTATTTTTAGAACTTGTACATCTGGTTTTAGGAGCAAATAGCTTTGTTTTTAGAATGACATACATGTTTTATTTTACATTTATATAGATCTGGTTGTAGAGAAATACAGATCTATTTTTAGAAGCATATAGGCATGATTTGCAAACATATAGATGTGCTTTTAAAAGCATATTAAGCTGGTTTTAGTGGCCTATGTGACTGGTTTTACAAGTGTACATGTTTTGTTTTTGAATTATTTTAGTTATTTTGTTTGTTTTTATGACAAGCACAAAGCTACACAACGAACTATCTGTGAAATGCTCACCACAGATATCGAAACCCAGTTTTTAGCCTCGTAAGTCCACAGACACACCGCTTTCGTAACCTTTTCTGTCTTATGTAAGTCTCTCTGTTAGTACTACATGAACGTAAATAGTAGTTTTAAAGGCCTTAAAATCGTAAATAAAAGTTAGTTTCAGTGCTGTCAGAAACAAAGTTTTGCGGTTTTTACTTCAGCTATTTCGTTTTACATAAATTATCAATAATTTGCTGAAAGATTTGCACAAGCAGTTAAATGATAATTGTTGTTTTCAATATTCTACACATGTAAAGGTACAAACTCTCTTATCAAAAAATATTAATGGCGCCACTGAGTTTATTTGTGTGTAAAACAATATTCAGGTGGGTAACCATGTGATCTGGCATGAAATATGGCGTTCATACCAACAAATACTTATTCGGTACTACAGAACTCGTAGCCTAATAAATTATTAAAAATCGTTTTGTTCACAAGGCGTATAGTAACCTCTAACACTAACACAAGTCGTGCATTGATAAAACATCCTTCCAATAGGTAATTTAATAAGCCTCTGAGGTAAAATGGCTCACTGATTCATCAGAATGGCTTGGAAGTGAATCATATGTTCAGTCAAATTCAAATCCGGTTAATGTACTGGCCAGTCAATCTAGTCAGCACCTTCATTTTTCTAGGAAATGGCTAACGTTTTTAATACAATGGGGCGTGCGTTATCATCCATTAAAATAAAGGTCTGACTGGCCTATGGCAAGAGTAACGGGGTAAAGTTTCATCTGTACGCCGTGATACCATGATATAACATGTAAAGGTCAGTATGACCACAGAAACTGTCTGGACGAAAATTCTACCATCGTATTCTGTATGTATGATTTTCTCCATGAAATTTGGGTTTGATCAGGTCCCGGATCCAAGTTCGTGCACGTCACCTATCTGCCTCTAGTGTAAAATGTGGTTCGTCTGTAAACAAGACGATCAACCAGAGGTCGTTTGACTAACCTACATGTTTTAGACACCACTAAAAACATATTCTGTTAAGTTTTGTGTGTTTTACGTGGGTTAGAGAAACTCGGCCATTGGTCATCTGGTATAAAGGTTAACATAATAAAGTTTGTTTCTGACCTATTCCTTCTGACTCATCTATCAGTTACTACATGAACTGTTGATTCATTTAGTAATCTGAGGTTCATAGGTGGCTTCTAGACCATATTATCAAGTACCAGTCATTTTACTCTGTTCAAACCCAAGGCCAGCTGTAATGGTATTCTTAAAGTGAATTTTCATCCTGCAACCCATTCTTTGTGAGACATCTAATCACTCAAAAATAACTTATTATATTTTGCCAACCTCTAGTTGCCTATTTATATCCCATCATGCAGCTGTCTCATATCCTTGTTGTAGGCATAATATATTTTTCTGTGAATCTGGAACTTTTCACTTTGGCTTATTCAAGCTGCTATAAAGAAACACATTGTGTTTTCTTCATTTTTATCTACTACTGCGATTTGTATATCAGGTGGCACGACTTAAATCT
Organism: Tachypleus tridentatus; assembly: GCF_004210375.1. Lineage (NCBI taxonomy): Eukaryota > Metazoa > Arthropoda > Merostomata > Xiphosura > Limulidae > Tachypleus > Tachypleus tridentatus. Next base: position 84,138,851 of record NC_134834.1, on the reverse strand, counting down.
GACTCTTGTTTTGGATGCAAAGAACTCAGAATTTCTATGGACTTTCCAGTAAGTTTGGGTATTTTTCGTATAGAAAACCCACATCAGGCTATCTGCTGAATTCACCTAGGAGACTCGAACCCGTGATCTTAGGATTGTAAATCCGTAGACTTAGCAATGTACCAGCGGAGGATCAGGAGATTTGCTTTGTCATTGTTAGAATATTGAAAATGCCGATTAATCCCTGTTTTATGCAGTGTAGAGGCATATTTATTATTATTCAAGTAAAATCAATGACGTAAAATAAACAAACGAAATATTTGTTGTTTTAAAAATAAAAAAAATATGTCGTTAATATTCTTAATACTTTTTGGATAAATATTGACTTCAAAATATTTTCTCTGTTAAGTTTGTTTGCTTCTTTAAAATAAAGCACAAAGCTACACAGTAAGTTATTCGTACTCTACCCACCACGAGTATCGAAACCCGATTTCTAGCTGTGTGAGTTCACAGATATGCTGCTGTCTGCTAGGGGACTTTTCTATAAAGAACCAATTACACACATTCGCGTTAATCAAGATCCATATATAGGAATAAAAAGCATAATAATAATTTAAGTTAGCTAGTAAAACGTTTAATTTCTATTGTGGTTGAGTAAGATTACGATGTTTTCATTGTTCGGTTTCTATTGTGGCTGAGTAAGATTACGATGTTTTTATTCTTCAGTTTCTATTGTGGCTAAGTAAGATTACAGCGTTTTTATTCTTCAGTTTCTAATGTGGCTAAGTAAGATTACAGCGTTTTTATTCTTCAGTTTTTAATGTGGCTGAGTAAGATTACAATGTTTTTATTGTTCAGTTTCTACTATGTTTGAGTGAGAATTCTGTTATTTTATTGTTCACTTTTTTCTACCTTTTTTTTTTATGAAGACCCCAACAGAAGTGAGGGAGAAGAGCCCGTGACCTCTATAGACAAAGTATGGCCATAACTCAATTCATGTGGAAGACATTTGCCGTTAAATGTTCTACAAATGATTGGGCTAACAATCTGCAGAACCTAGACACAGCTAGCTCAAAACCTTCAATAAAACTAGTTGAGCAGCTTTTAAGAATGTGAATATTCGCTCTGCAAATCAATATGAAAAAGTGATTACGTTCAGCTATGTCCTATACTAATATTCGCTTATTTCCCTCCCTTTTTAACGCAACCAGTTATAACCTGATACTAGTATAATTTTATTTGTAAAAAAATATCAAATATGATTTAAATTGTTTGAAGATAAGCACAAAGCTCTACAAGGGGTCATCTCTGCCCGCCAGCCAGAAGTATCGAAAGCCGGTTTCTAGGGTTGTAACTCCACAGATATACCGCTGTACCACTTTGGAGCCATGATTTAAATGGGCAATCACTTATTGTCATACACGCCTGTTCCTTTATTTTTTTAGCCCCCTGGTAAGTCTACGAATTTACAACACTAAAATAAAGATTCCCCTCGATGGGCTCAGCAGATAGCTACATGTGGCTATGCTACAAGAAAACACACATTCCTTTCTTTTTTTAGTTCGATATCTCTGTATAAGGGATATGTAACAACAGATAACTACATTTTTGTTTCATGTTGCTACACCATTTTATAAATAACCCCGACTAATTTGATATAAGGCCCTCTTTCACCATGATACCAGCCCGGATATAAGCTCAACAAGATGTCAGAAGCTGTCTTTCTCGGCTGTACCTCGTTCGTCTAGGATCTTGCTCCGAACTTTGTTCACAGATATCAACAGATGATTATAGAACGACTGCGACCTTCAAATTCTTTCAGAAATGCGTAAACGGCTTGAGGTCTAAAGTATGTTCAAGCAATACGGAACAGTAAACGAGGTGGGACATTATCTATCAGAATCAAAATAGAGTAAATAAGTGATTGGAAATGACGTTTAGGTGAACTGTGGATGTTAATTGACGTTTGTATGGAAACAAAATAACGCATACATAAAGACAAAATGAAGGCTGCTTTGCAAATCCAGAAAATCAGAATAGATAAAAATCTTCATTATTTTGGAATGATGAACAAATAATTTGCATCAGAGACATAAACATAAGCAGTTGTTCCTTATAAGACAAGAAAAGAATAAATTGGTGAGCAAAACTTCATTTTGTCTTCGGGCTCAGCGTGTGCGTGCTGAAAAAGCGAAAAGTGGATATTAGAAGTTTCACAATAATGAGTTAGTTTGTTTGTTTTCATTTTACACAAAGCTGTAGAGGGCTACCTGCGCTAGCCATCCTTAATTTAGCAGAGTAAGACTAGAAGGAAGGCACTAGTCATCACCACCCACCACCAACCCTTGAGCTATTCTTTTACCAACGAACAGTTGGATTTACCATAATATTATAACGGCTCCACGGCGAACATATTTGGTGTGACGAGGATTCGAACCCGTGACCCTCAGGTTACGAGTCGAGCGCCCAACCCACTTGGCCATGATGAGCAAGATAGTTAGTAAATCTGGTCATTTCGCTGTTTATAAGATTATTCTAGTACGCTATGCATGTATTTTAAAATAAATCTACACATTGAGCTATCTGAGAGAAATCGAACCCAGGATTTTAGTGCTGTAATTCCGCAAATTTACCATTGACCCAGTTAATACTGTATCAAATGAAATATAATCGCTTTCTAAAAAATCATAGACTCGATAAACGTGGTTGATCGTTAATTAACATGCTAGAATACTAAATATTTGTCTTCAATTAATTAATTAACTTTACTAAATTTAAAAGGGTAAAAAATCAAACTAGTTGGCATTAAGGTCGACTGTTCTTGTTGTGTTTTTTTTTGTAAGCCAGAAGTATTCCATCCGCTTCGTCAGTCCAGACGGCACCGTGGCTGACGAATATGTTCGGCGAAGGGAAAGGGTATTCGAACTCATGACCCTGACTAAAGCAGTATAAAACCTGTTATCACATTTTATCAGTTTTAACGTTAATTGTGCATATCTTAAATATTGTAATACTTGGAGCTATAAACATAAATATGATATATATATTTGAAGGATTATCACCATTGCACTGGTTCCCTGCTAATAGAGAGGTAAGTTTACAACGCTAAAATAAGGGGTTCGATTCCCGTCGGGCAATGAATTTCAATATAATGATGAGATACGACAGATGACCATAACTCAAGCTTCGTTTCAATCTTTGTTGTTAAACTGTTCGTTTGATGTAAAACAGGTTAAATAACTGTAGAATTCAGCAGTATACTCACATTGATAAAGTTACACAATAATTTAAGTTTATTGATTTTTACGTCGTGTCTACCTTGAAGCTGTTTATATTTACCTGTTATAAGTGTTTGTTTGTTATTTTATAGCAAAATTACGTTGGACTGTCCACCGGTGGGACAATGGTAAGTCTACGGATTTACAGCGCTAAAACCCGAGGTTCAGTTCCCCACTGTAGATACAGGGAGTTTGACCTAAAACTAACACCAACACACATACCAAGTATATTGAACTATCCACTGCGGCCAGTGCGGATAATCGAACCCCGGATTTTAGCTTGGTAGGCTTACTACCGTTAAGCGCGCGAGCGCCCTCTGTAATGGGATAGGAAGTATTATTAGTTCGGAAACATTTAAAAAATCATTAAAAATAATAATAAAAGTGAAGCCCTATCTATCTTTCACAAGAAGTAAGAAATTCCGCAATGTTCTTGAAATTTCTGTATAAATATATGATATTTGTGTCATTACACAATATCCCTAAACACGATATATACTTGAAGACGCAGTTAATACACAAAGCGCAAGCGTATATTATGTTAAATATTTATGAATCTCACATTGTGTTATTATACAGTTGTTATTTTTATATAAAACAATTTCAAGAAAACGTCAGCTTATCATGGATTTACTCCTCGGTATACTTACATATCTGTCTTTTTTCACGAAGTATGCAACATGTTTTTTCACCTTTCACTGTATTAGTATAACATGCTATTGCGAATATGTGTATACACATATACATTTCTAGTTTATTCACATAAAACTTTCGTGCGATTAAACTGAAGACATTTTGCGCAAAACAAAACAAAAAAATAGGATGCAAGCCACATTCGTGAAAAGAAAAGTTGGTCAATTATGCAAGAGGTATACATACACATGTATGTGTATATAACATACGTCATTAATGCTTTATAGAAAATATATAATAGGAATATTTTATTCAAACTACAAAAAGTACTATAACACAAACGCTAGTTGGTATAATAACGCTCAATGTTACACTATTATAAATAAATAATTATATAAATATAGATCGAATTCGGTCTAGACACCAATATCAACAAAGTTTTAATACATGTAAAATACACTATTTAAAAATATAGCTCTTCAGTGGCATAGCGGTATGTGTTGGGCAGAGCGCAGACAGCTAGCTCATCGTGTAGCTTTGTACTGAATTCAAATTAATCAATAAAATATATATATTGAAACTCTAACTGAAATTATTAATATATAAAAAGATATGCATTAAATAGAAAGAATTTACGCGTTTATGATCTACTGGTGTGCGAGTTTTAGAAAGGTCATGGCAGGACAATTGTGTTGGATACTCAAAAATAATGTTGGACAAATAAATAAATAATAATATATCTAAAGTATTTGCTTCCTCATTTCAGTTATGTTTATCTATTTCTAGTTTTAAAACAGGAAAATGGGTAAAGCAGAAAGACACTTTGATGTCAATGAGCATCATATTTTATTATATTTGTAAAGTCAAGTTATTTAATAGTCATCTAATAAATACAAGATATTTGCCACAGTAAAGCATTACAATTGTGTATAACACATAAATGCATGTAACGTGATAGCTAGAACGAACTTAAACAATATATCAGTAACTATGGATTTTATTTGTTGTACGATAACAGTGAATTCGGAAGAGTCATATTTGGATACAACGTTTAATTTGAAGACTTATCCTTGTATAAATTCCTCAAAATATTTTTTTTAAATATACTTATAATTTTATTGTAGTTGCTCTAACGCTCACTAGAACAAACTACAGGGTGGTCCGTAAGTCCCTATCCATCCATATATCTTATGTATCCAATGTATCTGTGTGCTGTCACCAGTATTCTAGCGCTCATGTACCCACGTACTTGTCACAATACGCTCTTCAAGTGTAAATGGGCTTACATCGGCCATATTTCTTTGAAAAAAAAAAAAGAAACAAATTTATAATGCATGCGTAATTGAATATAACATAATAACATATGGATGGGTGGGGACTTACGGGCCACCCTATAGACATGAGCTTCACTTCAACACAATGCAATACTAATTATTAACAGTAATAATGACTTTACGGATCCGAACTTACATAATGGTTATAGTAACCGGTATTTCAATACAAGAATGCATTTCATTGTTCGCTTCTCATTGCTGCACAAACCCGCTTTGCATTTTGTAACGTAACAGTGGGTACACTATAAGTGACTGTCAAATCTACTTTTTTCGTCTGAAAAGAGTAACCCAAAAGTTGACGGTAAGTGTTGTTGGTTGGCCACCTTCTCTTTAATCTCTCAGTTTAATGTTAGGGTTAACTATGTGCAAGTAGCACTAATGTAAGTTTAGGCAAAAGATCTAGAAACAAACGTTTTTGAGAAAGTATTTAAATATTAATGATCAATAGTTTTTTTTTATATTACGTCACAATAAGACCAAACTTATTTAGGCCTGGCATAGCCAGGTGGTTAACGCATTCGACTTGTAATCTGAGAGTCGCGAGTTTGAATCCCTGTCACACCAAATATACTCGCCCTTTCAGCCGTGGGGGTATTATAATGTGACAATCAATCCCACTATTTGTTGATAAAAGAGTAGCCCAAGAGTTGGCGGTGGGTGGTGATAACTAGCTGCACAAATATTCTCTACGCTACCAGTCATTAACTTGGAACTAATAGACTAGAGTTTCGATATGATTACTCGTATTCATAAAATTTTCTTTCTCACCACTTCACTATTGGTCAAAGTTACATTACATTATAAGACATCACATGTGGTGCAGGTTCATAAAGTAATTCCAAACAGATAACCTTCCAGTTGTACCTGAACTCTAAAGGTCGAAATTGCTTCATTTAAAATTTCACTTTCTAAACAAAAAATGTCCAAATACTTCACTGAAAGAACCAGCAAACCAGCGACATCTGTTCGATATTCCTTAATGTTTCATGTTCTTTATACGTATTTCCAAGTACGAAGAAATTGAAGTGTCTCCTCTCTCCTTAAATATTTTCCCATTTCACTTAAACAAATGCAGCTGAGTCAATGATTGTTTATTAAACAGGTTAATTTACATTTTCTATACTTTTTATTTCTGTTTATAAAAATAGTAGAATGACCCTCGTTTCTAGAGCCAGTTATTTGAATTTCCAAACTGAAAAAAATTACCGAAATGCCAAAGACACCTATAGAACAGTCACGTGACACCATGACAACTCACTCGGCCAGTGATGATGTCCGTAAATTTATCTTTTCTTTCTACTAATTCTGGATATCACACCAGCTAAACTAAAATGAACACAAATAACAAGCAGTTGATTGCAGCACAAGTCTAGCTTAAGCTGATAAACATATTTAATCGTATATTGATAACTTATTACAGTTGATCCTTCTTGTTATATTTCTATGATATGAATAGTGAGTGTTATGCAGTAACATAACAAAATAGAGAGCAAAGAGGGAGCCATGGACCTGTTTTGTTTCCCTTTAATCCACCTTTGATACGGATTAAACTTGTTATCCACATATTTAATAGGAAACAGCTTGTGAAGTTTAAACCTTAATGGTTGACGTGGTGAAACGTTTCCATCATAGATATTAAACTCTGTATAACCGTATAATTGAGATGACTAGTTGAAGTTGAGCACAAAGCTACACAATGAACCAACTGTGCTCCTCTCACCACGAGTATCGAAACTCGGTTTCTATTAATATAAATCCGCAGACATACTGCTGTGTCACTAGGTGGCCTTTTATTTGAGATACCTGTTAGCAAAATATGTTTTCAGCTTGTGTTATTTTCATTTAGATATACAATGAACAATGTAATCTTAACTAACGTTTTCCTTAATATTCGACTAGTAATTTCATCTTGTGAACATGTGTTAAACAGAAATGTCAAATTATGACACATGTGTAAAGAGCACCGTAATTTTAGGTTATAATACATATTAAACAAAAATACACAATATTTTAGTAAACAAATATAAAGAGAAGCATACTAAAAAAAATATATAATCCGTCAAATAACCAGTCGGATTTTTTGTATTTGTTCCAGGGCCTATGTGCTTGTTTGTTTCGTATATTCACACAAACTCACACAAGTCCATAAGTTTGGAGCTGACAGACTAAAGATAAGATAGCTAATCAACAGCACCCACCATCAACCCAAACAGGGGGTGTTTTCTTTTGTTTGTTTGTGGTTTTTTCTTATAGCAAAGCCACCTAGGGCTATCTCAATTTTCTACAGAGGGTAATCGAATCACTGATTTTAGCGTTATAAATCCGTAGACTTACCGTCGTTCAGTGGGGACTAAACAGTGGGATCTGACCACCATTCTTATAATTCATACAGGTTTTATGGCAATAGGTCAAGGTCTATGAATTCATACATTCACAGTCCAGCAAACATAGAACAAAACCCAATCCTGGATCTAAATGTATATAAGAAATGTATGAACAGAAAGCAACAATGCAATACCTTAATGTGTGATCTACAAGAAGTAACTTTTTCGACTACTTGAGACAGGAATTTTTAATTGTTCACGAGAGGTATTCCCATGGAATAACTAATAACAGATAGCAAAAGAACTTTGTCAGAAAATCATCTGTTCCGTGGTTCGTGTGGGTTGTTGTCAGAAAGAGGTGAAAAAGATTGATTTTAAAAATTCTCAAAAATACATTCTTATTGTTTTTTAAATATGTTTATTTAATTTAAATTTCAACAAATACTCTCGCCTTTAAACCACAGACAATGCCCACAACCTATAAAATCCAGATGTTGTTTGATCGCTTGCAAATGTGTCATTTGTAACAATCATTTTGTTAGTAAATTTCCCACCAATATCTTTTTACCAGATCGTAAACCACAAATAGCTAATTATAAGATATTTGTTGTGTTTGTTTGTTTAGAATTAAGCACAAAGCTACACAATGGGCTCTGTGCTCTCCCCACCCCGTCACGGGTATCGTGGCGTTTGACAGTACGAACATGGAGCGTAGTTAAAGTCCTCTTTGGTTAGTCCTAGCTATATAAGCAAGAATTTCTGGTTTGAAATACGAAACATTTACAAATAATTGTTGAAGCATAAGTGTTAGCTACATATTTCTGAATTTGTAAAATTCACGTTTATAAGGCATGGAAAACCGTTATGTTTCTTTTTTAAACTAGTACTCGCCACACTAGTTGCCAACTTGAAAAATGGCGGATTCTTCGAAAGTATTTGAAAAAGCTATTTTTCCGGCTGTGACGCTATCAGCTGCAGTTCCTTTCTCTCAATCTAGATCAGTCAATGAGTTCTGGAATCACTTTAATGAAATGGATTCACACTATTATTTTGGTCTCCGAGTTATCTGTGTAAATATAACAGTACTGTTTGTTGTATGTCCATGTAACTACTTCGCAGGTTATGGGTGGATCTTCATCAAAATCGGTATGGAGGTTCATCAAGTCAATGCAAGTACAAATGTTCAGTTTTGCATTTTGCGTTTTCTGGTTTTTATTTGCGTTTTCTCCCACTACTTCATCTCCTGTTAACAGTTTCACATTTTGCGTTCTTCGGTTTTAACGGGCGTTTCTGCGTTTTTAACAATCACATATAAGAGAAGCGACTTTCCATGTCCTAAGGCAACCCTCCATTGATGATGAATTTACATATTTTCCGTTCAGTGTACGGAGACTACAGCTATTTCAATAATAAGATTCCTTAGTATTTGTGCATGACAAGTAAAATATGGTTTTTAAAATACTAGTTTTACTTGGTTATTTTCAATTTAAAACTTTTAATTGGCTAACTAATAGTAGTGTAACTAAAGAACGAAACGTTTGCACTTAAGCGCATCTTTCACACTTAGGCCTAAAACTCTATTTCATTCACTACTTTAGATATTTTGTAACAAAGTATTGAAGTTAAGGATTGATAACTGTTATTCGTGGTGGCTAGTCACATGTTCAAGTTTACTTTTATCAGTGATATCTTAATCGTTTTCCAACAATAGAATTTTATTATTGTTGTTCTTACGGATTCCAAACAAAATTCATTTTTTGGAAAAATTCAGAGCTCACGTATAAATAAATTTATTTTGTCCACCTACAGGTTAAAATCAGAGTTTTCCTGACATATGAATCCTTAGCTGATTTGTATACGTATATGTTCGTCACCAAGAAAGAAACAGATCAATTATTTAATGCCATTACATTTTAGATAGCATATAGGCAGGTTCTTATTAGTTTTTGTTTTGTTTTATTGCTGTACCCTCTTTGATATTCTGAATCGTATAAATGTGGCTTTAATAGAAGCTAAAATATCAGTGCCCCTCACTTATGGAAGCTTAAATGATATAAATGGTTAATTCACCACTCTCCCAAGTAACTTAGTAATTAACACCACCCCTCAAAAACTATCTATTTTTATTTTACGATATCCATAAGAAAAGATGGTTTGTCTGTTTTCGTGTTAAGCACAAAGCTCTGCCCATCATAGGTATCGAAACCCATTTTCTAGCACCATAAGTCCGCAGACATACCGCTGTGCCACTGGGAAGCAATAATGGATGGACAGAGAATAATTTGTTCCAAAAGAATTCAGTCATTTTTGTACTTTTTTATTTTGGTCCGAAATTTAAATATTCCTAATCAAATCATTTCACTAATCGATTTTAACTTAGCATAGGAATTCAAAAATGGTCTCTCATCATTTTTTTAGAAAGTTAGTAATGATTTTAAACAGTTAATAAAATAAAAACTTACATCTGCACATCGTAAGATACGAAAATATAAAAGAAAAACAGGTGTTTTCTTCGCTATAGAATAATGGCTGAAAACACATGTAGAGATTGATGTTTGCATGCGGTTGGTTCCTAGAAACTACTATGGTCGTATGTACAAAACCCAAAACCAGGAAATCCTTGACTGCAACATGACCACAAAAAAAAAACTTCTTTTTTATAGTGATCTTTCTATATCTTTTTCGATCAATAAGACGACTTGCAAAATCGTTATAAAGTCTTGGCCTTTGAAACTGAAAATAAAGTTGGCCAATAGTTTCTCAACATAGTTTTACTAACAATGAACATTAAATTATTTTACCAAATGCGTCAATTCAAGGATTTAAAATTAAAGACTTATGAGGTGTATTTTCAAACAGACCAGTAACGAATAACAAATTATATAGTTGACAATCGACTAAACTTGCTAGTAACGTTAAAACCCGATGGCTTAGAAAGAGAAGAAATAAGACAAAGAAAATATTCACTTTCAATAACAAATCCAGATGTTATCAAACCGAATGAGGTCGAAGCTTTTGAGAATTTCTTTTGCACATGAGTTTACTACATTACTACGATTATTTTTAAGGTTAGGGTAATATTAATCTTCTGAATCGATATTGTTTTTTATATTTATTTTGAAGAAAAAATCAAATAATAAAAAAACATTTTAAAGTCAGTAACAACGTTTAGATTTTTGCTTCAACAGATTTGAGCTCAGATAATTTCTTCCAAGAGCCTACACTATAACTGACCGTTTAGATATATTTATTGTTAAATGGTAATAAAATCGTCGAATGGTTCAATAGCAATAAAATATAAATTGCGAAGATTCGTTAAAAAACGTTCTTGTTTGAATGACTCAATGACGTTAACAAGCAAATTAATCTAGTTGTAAAACCTTGAATTTGAAAGTAATAATTGTAAGATCCAATAGAGTCAAAGAAGGTTATTTATTAATATCATCTCACTGAATACTATTTATGAAATAGGATTAATGTCTAAAGAATAATTGAAGACCTTTGTGGACTATTAATACGAAAATATTTCGCCCCAACCTTTGCAAAGAGAAAATATAAAAAAATTAAAAAGCCAGTTTACGAAACTCGAAAGTGTATAAATGAATAAAGATTAAAATACACAAAGTTCTAGTAATTAGACATGTCCATCCTAAGATGATGACATATGTTTTTTTCCAAAAGTATCAAGTAATGTTAAGTAAAATTACTTTAATACCTCCTTTAGGCCCGACATGGCCAGGCGTGTTAAGGCGTGCGACTCGTAATCCGAGGGTCGCGGGTTCGTATCCCCGTCGCGCCAAAAAACATGCTCGCCACTTCAGCCGTGGGGGCGTTATAATGTGACGGTCAATCCCACTATTCGTTGGTAAAAGAGTAGCCCAAGAGTTGGCGGTGGGTGGTGATGACTAGCTGCCTTTCCTCTAGTCTTACACTGCTAAATTAGGGACGGCTAGCACAGATAGCTCTCGAGTAGCTTTGTGCGAAATTCAAAAAAACAAACAAACAGATCTCCTTTATCATACAGCAACATCATATTACCTAGTTCAAGGTTATCTTTATTGGTCATCCAACCATTACAGTGGTTTTAATTGTTTATTGATTAAACTATGTAACAAATTTTTAACTTTTTCGTGTTCCTAGGCATAATAAACTATGTAACAAATTTTTAACTTTTTCGTGTTCCTAGGCAGAAAGTGTTATCTCCAATTGTTTATGCCTAAAGTAAATGGAAAAGAACTATTTTTCTCTTCAAACTTTTGCTTTCTTGACCTGAGAGCGTATAACGAAAACATGATAGGAGACTATATAAGGGGGCTGATGCGCAAAAGTGATTTACATTACAGATGTAAAACTCGGAAAACTACTCACTTCTAAACATTTTTGTATAACTTTAGTATAAATACATGTAAATCTTGATTCATATGTTGTTTTATTCAGACATTATGTAAATGGAAATGTGCAAATTTGTCCGTTTTTACATAGAAAATAGGTTAATTTCTAAATTTCATTATCCAGGTCACAAAAAGCAAAGTTTGAAGGGAATAATGGCTATTTTCTGTACTTTTACAACATAAGCAATTAAGAACTAACACATACTATCCAGGAACAAAATTTGTGTTACATAGTGTTATTTGGAATTAATCACAAAGCTATAATGGGCTATCTCTGTTCGGCCCACCACGGTTTTTAGTAGTGTGAGTCAGTAGACATACCGCTGTGCCGCTGGGAGGGTCTAGTAGTTTGAAAATGCTAGCTAAGGATCTTACATTTTCTGATCATCAGGTATTTACAAAAGTTACATAACATCTAGTTTATAGTTGTATTGATTGAACATCCAACCATTACAGTGGTTGTAAATGCTAGTTAATTATGACCCTTTTCTAACCATCTAATACTTACAGAAGATTCATACTTCCTTCTTCAAGATTATCTTTATTAACCATCCAATACTTGCAGTAAATGAATAAGCCAATTGAGATTCTTCTACTTATAACCATCTAGTACTTGCAGAAGATTTATACGACCTAGTTCAATATTATTCTTACTTTCAAAACAAATTTAAAGTAGTTTGAAAATGCTAGTTAAGGGGATTTTTTGACCATCCAGTTCTTAAACTTGTTATTATCAAACTAATCTAAGATTATCTTTACTGGTCATCCATCTCTTACAGAGGTTTAAATATACCAGTTGAGAAACGTCTTTTTTCTAACCATTCCGTAATTGCAAGTGATTTCTAATCTCAAGTTTAAAATCATCTTTAGTGACCTTTCAGAATCTGGTTCATTACTTACAAAACGTTCACAATACCTAGATCAGAATAATGTTATTGGCTATACAAAAAATACAGTGGTTAGAAAATGCTTGACTGGGATTTACTTTTTATAACCATTCGATACTTCATAATACCAAGTTTAATACTATCTTTATTGACCATCTAACAATTACTGTAGTTTAAAAATACTTGTTGAGGATCATCTTTTTTTCTAACAATCTAGCAACAAGAAAAAGTTCATAATGACATTCATCTATTACAAATGTTAATGGTGGATCGTCTTTTATAATCAATCAGTTATTATAGAATTTCTATAATAAGTAGTTTAAGATTATCTTTATCGACTAATCAATTATTGTACTGTTTTAAAATTCTACTTAAAAAAACTACTATTTCATACTAATATATTGGTCTTTAACTATTGTAGTGATCTGCAATGGCTAATTGAGAATCTCCTTCCATAACCACCAATAAAGTAGAGGAAATCAATTATATGCAATGTAATATTGTCTTTATATGTCAACTAACTAATGCAGTAGTTTAAAATGTGAATTGAAAATCTTCTTTTTACAAACATCCAGTTCTGATTGGAGTTTTACGTTTAAAGCATTTTTATCGGCCATCTCATGTTTACGTGAATTGAAAACGCTAACTTATGATCTCTCATTTCTAACCCTTAATTCATACACAAGATTCATAGCACATAGTGTAAAACTATATTTATTAACCATCTAATCGTTACAGTAGTTCGAAAATATCCTATTGAAGATCTTCTATTTGGAATCATACAGTACATGGATCGTCTAGTTGATGATTTTTATTGCCATTTAGCACTTACAGAAGTTTTAAAATTCCTAATTTAGGATCATATTAACTGACTATTCAATGCAGAGATTTAAAATGCTTAATTCAAAATCATTTTTATTGGCCACCACCCTATGAAGACATTTCACAATACCTGATCCAAGATCATCTTTTTTGACCACCACCCTATAAAGACATTTTAAAATACCTAATTCAAAATCATCTTTAATGACCACCACCATGTGAAGACACTTTAAAATATCTGATTCAGGATAATCTTTATTAACCACCACCACCCTGTGAACACATTTTAAAATACCTAGTTCACGATTATCTTTATTAACCACCTAGTGAAAAGTTTTAAAATACCTACTCTACGATCATTTTTACTAACCATCCAGCACAGAAGCTATAAAATATTCACTTACTTTTCTTCCTATTCTCATCCTACATATTTTGACAAGTATATCATCATACTATGTAGCTACAATGAATAACATTTTAGTGATCATAATTTCAATTGAAAGTGTTTTAAAACAGCAATATGTGTATACGGAACTATTTAAAAACGAACTTTAAAGACACTGAATAAAATATTTTTTGACAAAGTTCTAAGTAGTACTTAGATATTTACTTTCTTCGACACAGTTTTTCTTGTGAAAAGTATTATGAAGCAATTATCAAAAACATATAAATCAGAACAAAATGTTAAGAATTAGAGAAAGAAAATATGTAGCAGTGAATTTAACTCACACAAATAAATTCTCGTTTCGAAGTTTTTAAAAGTACATAAATTACTTTAAATAATAAAATACAGTCATAAAATTTAATTGAACTGATCTAAAGTAAAACAGTAAGGTGATAGTTTGGTAAATAAAAATCAATAACGCTTGTTCTTGCGAAGACATCTTTTGGTAGGTTTTAGACCCTCGTATAAAGAATCGTCTAAATATTAATCATCTTGTGTGAAATATACAATATCAATATGCAAGGCCAACATCTGAACATTTCTTTTAGAGACACAAGTTTATGCGAAAAGGACTATCAAACGTTGATAACACATAAAACGTCAGGAAAAAAATATTATGAAATGAAAACAGTACGTCGGTTTATATTTCTGAACCACCAGGCTTTAATATTACTTATAATGTATGGAGCATAAAGAAAAATAACTTTCAATAACACATCCAGATATTATTAAATCGGATGAGGTCGAGATTTGGGGGAAATTATTTTACATACAAGCCTAGTGTGATATTTATCTTCTTAATCGATAAAGTTGTTACTTATTTCGGAGAAATAACAAAATAATCAATTATTTTAAAATCGGTAACAGCGTTGACGTTTCTCCCTCAACAGGTTTGAACTCAGATAATCAGTTCAGAGAGTCTACACTAGAACTGTTCGTTTAGATATATTCGTTGTTAAATGGTGATAAAACGACGAACTAGGTTACTTGGAATTAACGAAATATTTAAAACGTTTAAATATAAGTAACTAGGTTATTTGGAATTAACAAAATATTTAAAACGTTTAGAATATAAGTAATTAGGTTATTTGAAATTAACAAAATATTTAAAACGTTTAAAATATAAGTAACTAGGTTATTTCGAATTAACAAAATATTTAAAATGTTTAAAATATAAGTAACTAGGTTATTTGAAATTAACAAAATATTTAAAATGTTTAAAATATAAGTAACTAGGTTATTCGGAATTAACAAAATATATAAAATGTTTAGAATATAAGTAACTAGGTCATTTAAAATTAACAAAATATTTAAAACATTTAGAATATACGTAACTAGATTATTCAAAATTCACAAAAGCTAAATTATATCTCTTTTAAGGAGAAAGATTAAATAATATCAAAACTTCAAAAAATTATAGTAAGGAAGGAGAAAGATGAATTAAAATCCAAATTAATATATATATATACATATACAGCTAAACCTACAAGTAATATATATATATACAGCTAAACCTACAATAAATATATATATGCAGCTAAACCTACAATTCTTTTCGTTTTTCTCTTTTCTGTTATTTTATACTAGATTCGTGACATAAAAGGTGAAATTTTACAGATAATTATAATAAAAAGTTAAAATACCACTTTTTAACAAAACAAATTATCCGAACTAAATACTTATCAAAATGTACAAACATAAAATGTTTGTATAGTAAGAAAGAAGAATAATTAATTAAAATAAAAATTAATAAAACTATAGTAAGGATGAAGAAGGCTTGAATTAAATGGAAATGAGTAAAACTACAGTAAGGATGAAGAATGTTTGTTTTGAATTTTCGCACAAAGCTATTCGAGGGCTATCTGCGCTAGCCGTCCCTAATTTAGCAGTGTAAGACTAGAGGGAAGGCAGCTAGTCATCATCAACCACCGCCAACTCTTGGGCTACTCTTTTACCAACGAATAGTGAGATTGACCGTCATATTATAACGTCCCCACGGCTAAAAGGGCGAGCATGTTTGGTATGAACGGGATTCGAACCCGCGACCCTTGAATTACGAGTCGAACGCCTTAACACACTTGGCCATGCCGGGCCAGGATGAAGAAGGTTTGAATTAAATAGCAATGAGTAAAACTACAGTAAGGATGAAGAAGGCTTGAATAAAATAGAAATGAGTAAAACTACAGTAAGGATGAAGGGGGCCCTCAGATTACGAGTCTACCGCCTTAACCCACCTGGCCATGCCGAGCTATAATTCCATAACTATGATTTCTAAATAAATATTTCGTGATTCTGAAAGTAACCACCATAACCTTGTTTCTGAGAGACATTTTAGATAAAAATACGTTAAATGTTCAAAAGTTATTTAAAAATTAAAATGCCTATTTTACCATTCTAAGTAAGCTCGTAAAAGATTGTGTCAAAAAGCTGTTACGTATGCAAGACAGCACAGATGTGCGGAATTAACTCGTAGGTATGGATTGATTGGAACAACCTCTTGTGCAACAAAATTATAAGCTAATCACAGTTCACCTCAAGAATATTACTATATAGCTAATGTGTCAAATTCATGTTCTATTTCTTGAATCGTAAAATATAACTTACTGTATTTACAAGCTACTCTAAATATTGTTGTAATGTATGTTATTGTATGTAGTATTTTTCGCTAAACATGGTTCGTTTGACACAAGGAGGATTAAGAAATAAATCTGGTCGTTTAACATTCTGTTGAAAAGCAATTTCTGGAGGTTCCCTTTTTACACTTCACTCTTTAGTCAGTAAACTTGTCGTTAGTAAATATGAGTAGATAAAATAAGCAGTGAATGAAGTTTTATTAAGCTAATTTTAGTGAAGCAAAATTGAAAACGAAGTGTTTTTATTTTCTTTTGTTTACACATAAGCTTAGGACAAGAAGAGGTCCGTTGGTCCCTCTAAGCCATCCTATCCACAAAAGTAAACTTTAAAATGAAAATAAAAATAGCAAAATCATTCCTTATCATTCAAATATGTAACAATCATTCCCTCAAACCTTCTGAAATTAATTGCTTACACTACATCTGAATGTAATCCAATCGTCCTGTTAGAAAAATAAAGTTAGGTTAGCTGAAAATGACTCCTATTTTGCCAAAAGTTCGTCTTCGTATGTTCCTGCCATTCTTGCCATAATACTTGTTTTTCTAAGAGAAAACTATTTTAAAGCATACTTTCAATTATTGCGTTTACTGATATCTGCTCGTGCTGATAACAGTATTATCCAAGTTGTTTCTATATTCTTTACATTCGTGCCGCCCTTTAAACCTGCATCTATATACAGCTGCGGATGTAGTAGTATAACGCCCTAAAACAAGTGTTATGTATACATCTATGGACATCATGAAAGCAAAATACATTCAGTATCTGTTTACATTTTCTGTATACTTCAAAGACTGCAGTTATTCAGTAATTTCATCTTTTCCTGGTTGAAGAACCTTCACGTTGATCACTGTCCGTATGAAATAATAAAAACGATTTTATCGTTTTCTTTATTCAAAATACAAGTTTCATTAAACTAAATATTGATTCGTTTTTGTTGGTACGTTTTTCTTAGTAATTATATATTAGAGAAGAGATGTTTAAGCTATTTCTAGTTAGTGCATATGAATGTTATGTTTTACTTTACAAGCCTGTGATGGTTACTGCTTATGGTATGGCATTTTATTTTTGTGGTGTTGTGTTTATAGGTACGTAAAATAGGAAAAGGCGTATAACTCATGACTGGCTTGTCTCAAAATAACGAAGTATGGTAGGTGTGCACAAACTCCCATAACTTCCAAACATTATCAAGTGAAAAGGAAAATGACGTCATTATGCCAAAAATGACGTCATACCGACTGAAAATCGATTTCCACGAATTTTTATGGCGTTTTATTCGCCAAAAAGTATAGACGAGATATTCTGTTATTGCATTTTTAACCCAGATTGACGTCATACTTACTAGAATTAGATTCACTCACATTTCTATAGTTTTTTGTTGTTTTACTAGCGTATATATAGCTGAATATCACTGATTTTATTTCCGAACAAAAGTTACTTTGTACTTGATAAAATACTGTTTCAGCAATTTTAAAAACTAGATTTTCTGACAAGTCAGTTAACAGTACACTTTGTTATTATATTACCTTATACGTATAATGAATGCAATTGTTTTGGACTTATTATTTTTAATACATCACGAAATTAATTATGTTTGTTATGTTATTCTATAGTCCAATCAAATAATTTCTATAATCTTGAATATTTAACATATTTGTAACATGTAAGACTATGGTCTGCTTGCTAGCTTCCACTAAACATGGAGACTGTGATGTTATACTGCGCTGCTAACCACTTCTAAGAAAACAAACAACAACAGTAAAAGTTCTACGTATAATGCCCATTTTTGAGAAACCAAAATGCTTTCTGAGAAAGACTTCAGTATCGAGTCCATGAACAGAAAAGATAAAAAACAACTACACAAGTTATTTGCCTTTTCAAGCTGAGACATGCAAAAAATGTTACAATAGAGTGAACTACTATTATGTCTTTAATACTGACAATCTTCATATTAAAAGTGAGTAACTTTAATGCAAGTTATTTTTGCTATATTATAAAATATTACTCACCCGTTGCTGCCCTCCAGTGGCACAGCAGTATGTCTGCGGACTTGTAATACTAGAAACCTTGTTTTGATACCCGAGGAGGCCAGAGCACAGATAGCCCATTGTGCAGCCTTGAGTTTAATTTCAAACAAACAAATACCCACCACTTTTCCACATTTAAGTGGGAAGAAATAAACATTATACAAATATTGAAGCAAAGAACAGAAAATAGGTAAATGTTATAAGAGAAAATATTCGAAAATCTGAGGATTGCGGACTCGAATCTCTGTCGCACCAAACATACCTGCCCTTTCAGCCATGGAGGTGTTATAATGTGAGGGTCATTCCCACTATTAGTTGGTAAAAGAGTAGCCCAAGAGCTGGCGGTGGATGGTGATGACTAGTGACCTTCTCTCTAGTCTTACACTGCTAAATTAGGGACGGCTAGCGTATTTAGCCATCGGGTAGCTTTGCGCGAAATTCAAAAACAAACAATAAGGATGGCATTGCGAAGAGAGCCTTTCAATAAGTTGGCGCATAATGTTGAAACAATAAACAAATGGTCAGTTTAAGGCTGACCATATTTCAAAGAACACAAGGATCAAAGTTGAAGGCGTAAAGTTTGTTTGTTTTATAAATGCACTGGGCAAAGACATAATAAGTACGATTGCCATTTTACAATTTTCCGCTATTGTATAAGTTAAAATTACATTTAGAAAGACTATAATTGTGGTAATTATTATGAAACAAAACTAACAGTTTATCATCTTCAATTGAAAATAGCGAAGTTTATGCTTAAAATATTAAATTAAGATAAAATTGACAGTAAATAGTATGACAGAGAGCGCTATTAGCTGTCTACAAAATCCAACAATAATTTTATCTAAGGTCTAGTATATAGTCCTATCTACATCAGATTGATTAAGTTTCGCAAACGAAATAAATTGGACAATTTTGTAACTGAATAAACTTCTGTATTGAGACAGTTCTAGTTATATTCCTCAAGAAGGTAATCTTGGAAAATGAATGGAGATTCTATTCTCTAGTTCAGGATAAAGTAAGCAAGATTACTATTAATTAGTACTTCAGTGCGAATTAACTGACACCTACGCATCAATGATACCTTAGAGGTAAAGGTAAATAAGTTAGTGATTATTTGGTAATAAGTTGTTATGGAAAGTAATATACACTGCTGGCCAAAATCTTAAGGCCAATAAGCCCCCCGCTAGTACAGCGGTATGTCTCAGGATTTACAACGCTTAAATCAGGCGTTCGATTCCCTTCGGTGGACTGAGCAGATAGCCCCTTGTGTCTTTACTATACGAAAAACACACACACACACACTTAAGGCCAATAAACACAAAGAAAAAAAGACACATTTTACGTTGTTAGATTCAACCCCTTATTTGAGTAAAGCTTCGAAAGACGAAAATGAGAAAATAAAAATATTTTTTAGCATTTAATAGGGAAAATGTGAACATTATGAAATTAGCCTAAATACTAGTTGTTCAAAAGTTTAAGACCATACTGAAGCGTTAATCGGTAAACACGTAACGAAATTTTCTCATTTGTATTCAAATGAAAGTTAGATTAGAATTTTACTGTTAATCCACACGAATTTATATACATATATATAATCTAAAACAAAAGTAAAATATTTTGAAACTTTGTAAAAAGGTAAAACGTAAATTTGCAATTTTAATGATAAAATAACGAATACATTCATGCGCAGAATCTAAAAACCGACGGACAAATATTTTTAAAATCATAAAAAATAAAGACAAGATATGAATTTCGGCGGTTTAACTACGAATACATGTGTATACTATTCTCTCAAAACAATCTATTTGTATGCCTACTTATAATTGGAAAACCGCTGGACCGATTGTCATCAAACCCAGGTTGACATAAATAGATCTGCATTCGGATCTTAACCCTTATGTTACCTTCCCGGTTCTCTGTCTCCCCCGTGCATTGTGTCCACTTTTAAATAGCGAACAGCTGGACCCATTGTCACTAAACCTGGCATGTACCCTCAGAACCTCGAGGGGGTGGGGTGACATAGGCGAGTGGGTATCCGGATCTGACTTCTGACTTCCTCTCTAGCTTCCACCAGTATTAAATGGATATGCCATCTATACACATATATAAACTAAAAACTATTGATCAAATGTTCTGAAAGCATTATCATTATCACTCACCACGCTTCTCTTGCTACTTTTTCACAACGAAAAGTGTGATTGGGCATCCCATTACAACGCTTCAACGGCTGAAAGAATGACTATGTTCGATAAAAGGATTTAAACATGCTATTTGCAAATTGCAAATCGAGCGTCCTTAACCACAAAGCTATGCAACGCTTCCGCAAGATAATGATTTAAATTAATACATAAATTAAAACAATTTAAATGGTGAAGCGTAAAATAAGAACATTATCAAATGACGGACGAACAATCATTTTAGAAAAAAACGTAAAAGCTGAGGAATTAAATTATGTATGTGTGTGTGTGTATGAGGAATATATATATACAATCGTTTGTATTTGTCATTCAGCCTTTCCTATATATATATATATTTAGTGGTCTTACAAAACTGAGTCTCAGTTGACACTTTAAAGTGAGCCACAGGGCATTAAAATAATCCAAGTGTTTCGTAAACCATAGTTGGACCTTAAAAAAGACACCTAGATATTTCAATCGTGTAAAGAAACAACAGACAAATTTAAGCTACCTAATTAAAACAGCTTATTACGTGCTGGCTGTAAGTATTTCAAAGCGTCATTAATAAAATGTGGAACAGCTTACAAGTCAATGGTAATGTGTCTGGAACACCTAGACAAGGCAGATAATCGTTCATAATAATAGTACACAGCTGCTATCTGTCGATTACAGTTCGATATAATCTTGAGATACCTGTTCCAAGACTGAATCAGTTGTTCGTAGCCACAGCTGTACGCCATACAAGTCTACAGATAGTCACAAACAGACTTCATAAGGTAGGTATGCAAGCCCAGTGAGGTTCATTTCACAATAAGTCTTTTTTTTACAAACTGTTTGTGCTTCCTCATGCAATCACACAGCAAGCACACGTTCCCTATGAAGAAAACTTGGAACAAATTCACCATAATTTCATAAAAATAGCGTGATTCATGCGGTAATTTTGGAAGTATAGTGGAATGAGTAACGGTAGACTTGCCACTTTCTACATTATACAGGATTACAAGGAACACATCGTACGACCCTTTATACTTCCAAGAAGAAGTACAAATGGCCCTGACTTTGGCTTAATGAATGAACCAACGTAACACAGTGAACAATCTTCATCCTCATAGGGGCCTGGCATGGCCAAGCGCGTAAGGGGTGCGACTCGTAATCCGAGGGTCGCGGGTTCGCGACCGTGTCGCGCTAAACATGCTCACCCTCCCAGCCGTGGGGGCGTATAATGTGACGGTCAATCCCACTATTCGTTGGTAAAAGAGTAGCCCAAGAGTTGGCGGTGGGTGGTGATGACTAGCTGCCTTCCCTCTAGTCTTACACTGCTAAATTAGGGACGGCTAGCACAGATAGCCCTCGAGTAGCTTTGTGCGAAATTCAAAAAACAAACAAACAAATCATCCTCATAGAACACACACAGGATACTCTTAGACGATACTTCACGTTCCATCAGTATACTCCAGAATATCATAAGGTATAAACATGTAAAGCCATCACTATGAAACCTTCAACTACGAATTTAAACTAACTAATAAATTATTTGCATTTCAGATCAAAAAACGTGTCAACAGATATCCTAATCGCATATAAATGGTTTGGTGAAAGTTATCTACAGTATTTTATAATTATGGGTTTGTTTTTCTGTAGCTTAGTCATTGCAAATAACATTTATCCTTTCACAGGTTTGAGCTGCTTTCATCAGATAGAAAATAGAAAACGTTAACTTGCTAGTATCAGTTTTGCTTCTTCACGAAAGTCATTTGATTGAACTAAGCTTGCATATTCATAATAAAAGATTGGTTTGTTTGTTGTTTAAGAAAAAACAACAGAATGAGTTATCTGTGTTATGCCCCCCATGAGTAAAGAAACCAGGTTTTTAACATTATAAACCTTCAGAGTTACTGCTGAGTCACTGTGGGTCCATAGTTTGGTTTTAATCACAAAGATTCACAATGGGCTGTCAGTACTGTGCTCATCACAGGTATTGAGCCCCGAATTTTAGTGACTTAAGCTCGCAGACGTACTGATTACCGATGAGAGTGAGGAAAGCATAATATAAAGGAATTAATTAACTAACAAAAAAGTTTATTTTTGTGTTCATTTGATGATATAAGTGTGGATCATAGTTATAAGACTATGAGCGTCGGAGATGATAGATAGCAGATACTTTTGTAATTATTATAGCAAAATATATAGAAGTCAGTGACGGAAATTCTATTTAGATACTTTAATTCTTAAACCATGAAAAATAACCAAGTGAAATAATTGATACGATGAGACTGTTTCCATTTGAACGTAAAATAAGTAATTAGATGGCTAACTTGCAGTTACTACAGTAAAATAAAACTAGGTCGGGTATAAATTTGTATTTTTATTCATGTGGTTTTTCACTGCAAAACACGTAAACAAGAGTGTAGGAGCAAATCTTATATTCATGATGAGCTAAAAACACATACGTCCAAAAAGTCTTGATAAAACTGGAGCATATCTTATATTCATGATGTGCTAAAGACACATAAGTCGAAAAAGTCTTGATAAAACTGGAGCATATCTTATATTCATGATGTGCTAAAAACACGTAGGTCCCAAAAAGTCTTGATAAAACTGGAGCAAATCTTATATTCATTGTAGTAACGTGTATGAACATAAGAAATAATTATTTCATGCAATCCCTGAATATTTAAACATCACATTAATAGAAGTGAAAATTAGCTGTAAGCGTTTATATAGTAATTTCAAACATGTTACAATAACCTAAACATACATTCAAAAGTTTGATTTAACAGAGATTTTTATGTATTGTAATAGCAGACATGAACAGAAGGTATGAAGTGATGTCGAGAAAACCCACTTGTAGAGAAAATATATATGTGTAAAAACGGCTTGTTTGGGTTGAGAATTTTTTTTACGTAAAAAAATATATTCTCAACCCAAACAAGCCGTTTTTGCATATATAGAAGGTTGGAAGGTTTGTATGTATGTTACTCAACGACCTGAACATTATCTGTAAATGTTTGTTTATAGTGTTGTAAATAACAGAGTAACAACCCTAAACAACAGCTGTGAAGTTTGACAGTAATTGTGCATTTATAAAAGTAACACAGGTCAACATCTATCTGCTCGAAAGCTTCGATGGAAATTACGTATCTTATTAATGAACCCGCACATCAGACGTTAAAGTTCGTTTCTAATTTTGTATATATGAAGAAACAAATATTAACATTGTATTCAAAAATCCCACACTAATGATACTAACAAACCTGAAAATCAGCTATAAAAATATGTTAATAATTATTTATAAACATATGCGTGACATAACAAACCTGAGCATCAGCTATAATAACATGTTAATTATCATTTATAAACATATGCGTGACATAACAAACCTGAGCATCAGCTATAATAACATGTTAATTATTATTTATAAACATATGCGTGACATAACAAACCTGAGCATCAGCTATAATAACATGTTAATTATCATTTATAAACATATGCGTGACATAACAAACCTGAGCATCAGCTATAATAACATGTTAATTATTATTTATAAACATATGCGTGACATAACAAACCTGAACATTAGCTATAATAATATGTTAATTATCATTTATAAACATATGCGTGACATAACAAACCTGAGCATCAGCTATAATAATATGTTAAGAATTATTTATAAACATATGCGTGACATAACAAACCTGAGCATCAGCTATAATAACATGTTAATTATCATTTATAAACATATGCGTGACATAACAAACCTGAGCATCAGCTATAATAACATGTTAATTATCATTTATAAACATATGCGTGACATAACAAACCTGAGCATCAGCTATAATAACATGTTAATTATTATTTATAAACATATGCGTGACATAACAAACCTGAACATTAGCTATAATAATATGTTAATTATCATTTATAAACATATGCGTGACATAACAAACCTGAGCATCAGCTATAATAATATGTTAAGAATTATTTATAAACATATGCGTGACATAACAAACCTGAGCATCAGCTATAATAATATGTTAATTATCATTTATAAACATACACATAACAAACCTGAACATCAGCAACAAAACTCTGTTTATAATAATTTATAAACCTGTACGTGATATAACATATCTGGATATCAGCTATAATGATATGTTCATTATTTTTAAACATATAGTAAGATGACGAGCCTGAACATCAGCTATAATGATATGTTAATTACTTATAAACATATACGTGACATAACAAACCTGAACATTAGCTATAATATGTTAATTATTTATAAACATATACGTGACATAACAAACCTGAACATGAGCTATAATGAAATGTTAATTATTTATAAACATATATGTGACATAACAAACCTGAACATCAGCTATAATATGTTAATTATTTATAAACATATACGTGACATAACAAACCTGAACATCAGCTATAATGAAATGTTAATTATTTATAGTTATTTATAAAGATATACCTCACATAACAAACCTGAACATTAGCTATAATGATATGTTAGTTATTTATAAAGATATACCTCACATAACAAACCTGAACATTGGCTGTAGAAGTAATTTCGATAACGTTGTAGCGATCGGATATCAATCATTGTAATGCATGGTTAGTAGCCTATACAGTCAACACATTCTAATTATTAATTACTAGTTTTTGTTAATAGGTACTAATTACTTTGTGTCCTATATTTCGGATGTTGATATTCTCATGTTTTAAGGAAGTGCTGAGAAGAAATATATTTATTTTGGAGATGGCTGGGATATGATCCTGGATATTCTCCATAAAAACGTCTGGTGTGCTACATATTAAGATAAGACCAATTAAACTTTGAATTGAATAACTAATTGAATGGTTATCGAGGGGAATATCCAAATTTTATTGTATTTTACATTAAATTGACTGTATTTTCAGTTAAGCAAGTGTAAAAGCTTCTTTAATCTTTAGTTTTCTCTTGTTTGTTTCATATCCTATTATCTTCTTATTATTCTATTTCATTATATGATTGTTGTTTTATTTCATGATGGGCTATATTACACATAGATCGGTATCAAAACCCTTGTAGCCCTGTCATGTTTCTGTATTCTAGCTTTTGATTTCTTCTTATTTCTGTATTTTACTATAAGGAATGCTGTAAATGTACTCTCAGTTGGATTTTTAAGTAGTATAGTGTGTACTAATTGTAATTATATTGCGTTTTGGCTTCATAGAAGTTTTTGACTTTGGGAAATATGGCTTTGTGAATGTGTGTGTTTGTCTACCTGTAGTTTTCTTTCTGCTTGTTACTGGTTTTCGTATTTCTTTTTCTATTAGTAATCAAATGTTCAAGGTATTCATTGTGGAGGAGCATTTGTCTTCCTTTTTCTTACCATCTTTTGTATTAATAAGTTTGCTCATTCTGGAAGCTTGAAAGTCTATGGAATCTGTCTTTACACTGTTGTGGTGGCTTCTTACCCCTATCATAGCTAATGATCCATATTTTAACAGTATATAAGTTTTAAGTACTTAATATTATAAGGCAGCATTTATAAAACCTTGAATTTCCCCCA
Source organism: Tachypleus tridentatus (assembly GCF_004210375.1). Lineage (NCBI taxonomy): Eukaryota > Metazoa > Arthropoda > Merostomata > Xiphosura > Limulidae > Tachypleus > Tachypleus tridentatus. The sequence continues at coordinate 84,112,359 of NC_134834.1, read as the reverse complement.
GTGTGAGAAATGTGACACATTTTCTCTAGGTATTCCTTGTTTTTATAGCCCCCAAGTGACACAGCGATATATCTGCAGACTCAAATTGCTATAAACCAGGTTTCGATACCTGTGGTGGGGAGAGCACAGATAACCCAATGAATAGCTTTGCGCTTAAATTCAAACAATTAATCAACCTTCTTTCTATTTTATCCGTCATCCCCTCAATTAAGTACGAAATTAAATTTAAATTACTCTATAAAAGCGTCATTGCTCAGACGAACCATAATTTGTTTAGCTTTCAATGTTCTTTAATGAGTTACCAAATAGAAAATCAAACTCGCTACTTCCACCTGTCATATTCTCTCTTTCAAAATTTGTTAATAGTTTGAGAAATGAATTTCCTGTAAGTTCTTGTGTAGCATAAGATGCGTGTTAAGAATTATGAATTTGTTATCTTCTATTTGCATTGCTACTGAACGTTTTGAATCCAAGTGTATCATGATCATGTTTGAAGGGTATAACATTGTTTTGAGGGCATTATCCTCAAAATGTTCCATGTAGAAATAACAGAGTATTGAAGATATCAGGGGGCGCTACTCGAGGGTTGGCACAGTTTCTGTGGCATTTCAACACTGGGTGTATTAGTGTCGTGCTTGCCTTTATAATCTCTACAAAGTGGACTGTGGACTGAACGTGTGAACATGTTTTTATCTATTAATGGTAACATTATACCTATACCAAGAAAGGTATTGCATGGTAAATATCGGGAATTAACTATGAGATTAAGAAGATAACATATGTTAATGAATTTTAAATAGAACACGGATGTGTGATGTGGTATTGTTAGTTGTATGAATATTTCCGAACTAAGTTCTTCTTAAAACTGTGGTTTATCTTGTTAGTTTTCTCTTCTTTAAATGTTCAATTAGGCTTCATTGTTGTAAAACAGACACATTCAACTAGAATTTGGAATTTGGTGGAGTAATCCTCTTTGTCCATGTTGGAATTTTCAGGTGTTGTCTTTCTTTGTTTCTGGGGGCATTTTTTCTTATATTTGGATCGTATTATACATTTCATTAACGTATAGATATCTTACTTTATTTTGATTATAAATTATTCTTTGTGTTATTCTAATAGCCTGCAAATCGCGTCTTCTAGTGTAGTTTGTCATGTGGTAGGGCAAAATGTAGTCCTTTATTTATCACACTTTATTCGGGTTCTGCTAATTGTCGTTTACACAGGTTCATTAGTGAGAATTTAGTGGTGTTAAAAGGCTTCTTGTTTTCACCATCTGTGAATGAGTTTAGTTTCTTTTCGTGCGTTCCTTTAATACCTGACGGCGTATTTTTAGGATGAAGCTTGAATTGCCGTGTGAAGATGGCAACAGATTAGCATACGAAACATACGATATAAACTAATTAATCCTTAGTATATAGTATTAAAAATTAATAACTAATAACAAATTAGACATAGCGATTGTTTGATTTTTCTTTTGGAGCACAAAGGTACACAATGATTATCTATGTTATGCCCACCGATGGGCATTGAAACTCAATTTGTAGCGTTATAAGTCCACACTACCGCTAAACTACCGATAAGCAGATTTAGCAATAAAGTGATTATGGAATTTTGTATGTTTGTGAGTGTTTTGCTGTAGCTAAATCTCAGATGAGGGATTTGTTATATGGGAGGAACATAGTATGGTAATTTTTTATGTATATCTGTAGCTTTAGCTATGGTAATTTTGTACATGTACCCGTGACTTTAGTTATATCTAAGGTAGGTAATTTATTATGTGATATGGGCAGATTTAGTTGTAAGAATGTTGTGGTAATTTTATATATATCTTTGGCTGTAGCTATATTTAAGATGGGTAATTCGTTGCGTTGTAGGAGCAAATTTAGCTATAAAATTTTATGGTAATTTTGTATATGTATCTGTGGCTTTAGTTATATCTAAATGTTGTGATAATTATATATATATATATATCTATGACTGTAGCTATATCTAAGATGGGTAATTTGTTATGCTGTATGAGTATACTTAGCTATAGAAATATTATGGTAATTTTATATATGTATCTGTGGCTTTAGTTATATCTAAATGTTGTGGTAATTTTATGTATATATATCTGTGGCTTCAGTTATATCTAGGATAGGTAATTTGTTATGTGATACGGGCAAATTTAGTTGTAAGAATGTTGTGGTAATTTTGTATATATATCTATGGCTGTAGTTATATTTAAGATGGGTAATTTGTTGCGTTGTACGTGCATATTTAGCTATAAAAATATTATGGTAATTTTATATGTATACCTGTGGCTTTAGCTATATCTAAAGTAGGTAATTTTTATGTGATATTGGCAGATTTAGCTGTAAAAATGTTATGGTAATTTTGTATATATATCAGTGGCTACAGCTATATCTAAGATGAGTAACTTGTTACGCTGTAGGAGTATACTTAGCTATAGAAATATTATGGTAATTTTTTATATATATTTGTGGCTTTAATTATATCTAAATGTTGTGGTAATTTTATATATATATATATCAGTAGCTGTAGCTATATCTAAGATAAGTAATTTGTTGCGTTGTAGGGGCATATTTAGCTATGAAAATATTATGGTAATTTTTTATATGTATCTGTGGCTTTAGTTACTCTAAGGTAGGTAATTTGTTATGTGATATGGGCAGATTTAGCTATAATAATATTATGGTAATTTTTTACATATATCACTGGCTGTAGCTATATCTAAGGTAGGTAATTTGTTATGTGATATGGGTAGATTTAGCTGTGAAAATGTCATGGCATTTGTATATAGATATATATATATAACGAATGAAAATATCACTACAAAAGTTTAATAGTATTTGTTTTTATTTATCAAATTAAAACATATGAAAATAGAAATAAAAAGTAAACAGTAACATTTATATATTTTCAGTAAAAACAAAAAATATATATATATACAAATATCAACTATAAAGGACGGTTGTAAACCCTGTGTAAGATACGAAATTTGTGTGGTATTCATTGTATTTACCAATATTAAAAAGAAATATGAACACTACGCATATGATAGTATAACTGTAAACTTTAGAATAGTATACAGAAAGATATTTGTAGTAATGATGAAACTCTTCGTGTAACTCTTCTCATTATATTGTAAACTGCCAGTGATGCAATAAATCGATATATCATATCAAATGACATCAACGAAAATTATAAATATTAATTAAATCAATCAGAGTAGTATGAAAATTTGAGTGAGAGAAACAAAGACCTGTTTTTTTTTATTTTTCACGCTGACAAAACGTGAATGCGACATAAAATTATACTGTATTGTTTTGATTCCTGAATAGAACATAGAACCACCCAGAACGGGTTTTGAATAATATCATTGAAATAATAACAATAATGCAATATTTCAGTATTTTAAGATGAAGCGCATGTTTCTGTTTTTATTACAGTGGTCTGCCATAGCCAAGTGTTTAAAGCGTTTGACTCATAACCTAAGGGCCACGAGTTCGAATCTCCGTCCCACCAAACATCCTCCTCATTTCAGCCATAATGGCGTAATAATATTACGGTCAATCCCACTATTCGTTGGTAAAAAGAGTAGCCCAAGAGTTGACGGTAAATAGTGAGGACTAGTTGCCTTCTACTTAATCATGTAGTGCTAAATTAGGAACGGCTAGTGCAGGTATCCCTTGTGTAGCTTTGCGCGAAATTCAAAAACAAACAAATAATCTTATTACAGTAAAATATGTACATCAAATGTTAAGGCCTTACAAATAATTCTACTGTTAAAAATAGAAATAATTGTAATTATCATTGAAATGTGCGGCCTGTATAGAAAAACTTAGATATAAATGCTTGTGGTTGTCACAGTAAATCGTGTATGATTCGATTCAAAAAGTTAAATATAAATCTGTGTAGTTTATCATTGTAAAATTCATATAGTTTGATACAACAAATTAAATATAAATTATTGTGGATATAGTAGTAAAATGCGTATAATTCAATACAAAAATTTAAATGTATCTATCTTAGTAAAATGCGTGTAATTTGATCCAAAAGTTTTGTACTTATTATACTGTCAATATGATATAAAAGGTTAAATATCATTTTGTTCAGTTATTAAAGTGAAATGCGCACATTTCGAAACAAAAAGTCAAAAGATTTTTTTTAGGTTTATCGTTGTGAAATGCGCATAATTTGATACATTTGTCTCATTTATCATTATAAAAGGCGCGGCATGGTCAGATGGTTAAGGCGCTCGACTCGTACTCCGAGGGTCGTGGTTTCAAATCCCCCGTCACACCGAACATGCTCGCACTTTCAGCCGTGGGGGCGTTATAATTTGACGATAAATCCCACTATTCGTTGGTAAAAGAGTAGCCCAAGAGTTGGCGGTGGGTGGTGATGACTAGCTGCCTTCTCTCTAGCCTTACACTGCAAAATTAGGGACGGCTAGCGCAGGTAGCCCTCGTGTAGCTTTACGCGAAATACAAAACAAACAAAAATCGTTATAAAATGCGTATTATGAGATGAAGTAATATTTTTCTTCAAAGTAATAGTGATGCTTTTCTATGTGATTTCTATGTTTAGATCTAAAACCAGATCTATTTGCTTGTAAAGCCACTTTTATTGCTTCATAAGACAACTCTGTAAACTACAATTGTTCAAATGGCCTGGCATGGTCAGGTGGTTAGGGTGATTTACATGTAGTCTGAGGAGCGCGGTTTCGAATCCCCGTCACACCAAACATGCTCGTCTTTTTAGGCGTGGGGGCGTTATAATGTTACATTCAACACCCTTATTCGTTGGTAAAAGAGTAGCATTAGAATTGGCAGTGGGTGGTTATGACTATCTGCCTTCCCTCTAGTTTTTCACTTTGAAGTGAGGTACGGCTAGCACAGAGAGCCCTCTCTTAGCTTTACGTGAAATTCAAACCAAATGTTCAAGCGCTGTAGAGAGGCATAGAATGATAGCTAATAGTAAAAGTGTTTGTTCATAACTTACAGGTTAAATATTTAGTTAGATGTATTAGTAAATACTGGCATGTGTCCGTGAACGTCTGCCAGACAATACTAATGATACGACCGCTAAATATCAACCACACATGTTAATGGCATTTGCTGTTGTCAACCGAAATGGCTCCTTATGGGGCCCATGAGCTATATGGATAAGCCAAAGACCCAAAAATTCATTAATAACTATTCCACTTAACCACAGGGAGAACAACACGTCAAAAGCACTTGCACCTCACCAGATTATCATTAACAGAATATCGGGCTTCACGGTAACACTTATAACGTCCACAAAGCTTAAAAATACGGAGCATCTTCAGGGCTATGTCACAGCTTGAAAGTTGAACCTTGGTATGCAGCCCTAGCCAATAATAACATCTTAATATTCAGGAACCAGATGACCGAACGTTTTATAAAAAACACCACCTGATGAGCATGGTTGTTATATACTGTTGCATACTAAATGATTGACCAGTATCTTTTATCACTGTTTTTTGTTTGCTGGTTTGCTTTTGGAATTTCGGCCAAAGCTACACAAGAGCTATCTCGCAGAGTAACACTAGAGGGAAGGCAGCTTGTCATTATCACCCACCGCCAACTCTTTTCACTAACGAATAGTAGGAGTAACCGTCATATATAATGCCCCACAGCGAAAGGATGAGCATGTTTGGTGTGACAGGGATTTAAAACTGCGACCCTCAGATCACACCAGTCGAGCGCCCTAACCACCTGGCCATGCCGGTCCTTATCACTTGGTACATCTGTGAATTCTTTTCACAGCATATACAATACTGAGGTGAAGTATAAGTGAAAATATTAAGAAATAAGAATGCCATAATGTCGAGTATACATATTTATCACTTATGGCTTCAATTATTCAATTACAAATTATCGAATTTCCGTAGCTATCCCTTCACCAAAAAAACAAAACAGATGATTATCAGAAAGAAGGTCCAGGGATATTGAGAGAATAATGTTAGAAAGGCTGTCCATCTTTAACATAAAAAGTAAAGGAATTCAGAAAGTGCTAAGTTATTACATTTAATTACTCGTATTACTGAATCTGAAGAATTGGCTGTAAATTTAAGTTAAAAGAATACTAATTATAAGTCACACAAATAAAATGTACATTAAAAACGTTTCCTTTATTTATATTTCTCAGTTTTCTCAACTGACGTGTAAGTAAACTGTTGTATTTATTTATACAGACGGCATGCGTAACTACACATATAAATTATGAATAAACACGTATAAATACAACTTTTAATATGTATAAGCCTACTGTGTTCTTAAAGTAACTTCACTCATGTTCAGATTAAAAATAACAATCGAAGTTATTTAATTAATAAATTTCACGTCAACTTTCAGTATCTATTAGATAACAATATCTCATTGAGGACGAATATGAATAAAACTAGATAAAGCTATATTTCCAAAGTGATACGCGTGTCTCGTTTTTCGCCAAATGTTAACCGTCCTTTTTGCTATGTGTTGTGCTATTTTGCTTTAGAAAATTCAACTTTTATCAAGTTCAGTTCAACTGAATATTAATAGAATTGACTTCGGATTATTTGAACGCAATTAATTTTTTTTTTTCAGTTTAGATACAAATTAAACAAATGTCGATGCGCTTGTTCGATTATATAAGACATGATTAAATTAATGTCCAATTCAAGATAATCCTTGATACTTTAGTCGGAACTACATTTTTCTATGCATGTGTAAATGCACGATCTTTATTTATTTGGATATAAATTCTCTTTCATCTTCCAGTGTCTATAGCTTTATAAATTCACTTGCTATATTTCCTTCGTACAATTTAATATAAAAGTACACTGGTAAAATATACATATGTTTCTTTATGAATACAAAGAAATTATATCTTTCAAGAATTTGCAAAGGGTTGCGTAGATCTTTATTTAAAGAGGAGAAGCAGCAGCTATTTCCAAATACTAGCCTGTATTACCCGGTAATATAAAGATTAAAGCATGTTTATTTCATTGCTAAATCTAGCACAAAGTCTGTTAATTTTCAAGTAATTTCACTGCTGTGTGAAGTTTGTTTTCTTAAGTTATTAATTCATATAGAAATTCACATAGAAACATAGGTTATCCAAGTCAGCATCGGCTCAACATCTTGCGTTTCGGCCTTGAGCTAATGGCGCAGTAGCCGCCATTTTGTAGACCTGCTCCATACAGCTAAGAGACTGTCGTATACACGCTGGTTCATGAACATAAGCGTAGGCGGTTCAGTACTTATGACGGAAACAGGCCACTAATCAGAAGAGCATTCATCATGTTTGTGTGTGGCCTTTCTAGTACAAAATTTCACTTCTACGTATAAATGGCATAAAGATGCTTAAATGAATCGCTTATAAATTACTTTTAAACCCATGTTATACGTATTATACTTCAGTTAGCAACCAATTATCATTTTTTTCAAATCTGTATCACAAACATACTTTGGGATTTAAAAAAACAACAACATTTGTTACTAATGTGTACAAATGGAAACTACAGTGTAAAATATTGGATAGTAAAGAATAAATTGATATTTCTAAATAAAAAGTTTATCTGGTTTTATTTTGTGCGATATTTTGAGCAAACGCCCCCCCCCCTCACGTCAGGCAATAAAGGCCATGTTAAATAGAATGAGATTCAGAAGTAAACATTGTAAAATATTTATTAAGATTTATGTTTAGTGTCGCAGGCTGAATAGTAAACATAATACAATGGTTATAAACTGGAAAAAATTTGTAAAAATAATTTCTTTTTGTAACTATTAATAAAATAATATTTTTAAATATTATGTAATTATAGAGCAAACTTTATGAAATAATACCTCAACATATTACATTTATATTCTTATTTCCAGTTATTCTGTGACTGAAATGTTCATGTTTTGATGTATAAAAACTAAAAATTAAACTATTTAAGAACTAAAACTATCATAACATTTTTTTCTACACTTATCGATGGAAAATATTGATATATATAGTGTTTGTTAGAATAAAAAAAAAACATGGGAGGTAGCGATTCAGTCACGTTTTGTATATGTACCATCTTCGATTTTTTTCATTTAAATTGCATATAACTCTTATTTAATTTAAATGAGATGTAGTGCATTTCAAGACATTTTTACTCTTCGTTTAAAATTTAGAAACTATTACTTTTTTAAAATACGTTTTTTATAAAGGAATATAAAAACACTTATCTCTTTCTGCTTAAGGCATTCGAATGAAATAAATTACTTTAAAACATCAGTTTTATCTTAACTGTAAATTTACAAGTTATCACTTCATTGTTTATCATCAAAATTTTCAAGGCAGATTTTTTCTTTTTTTTTCATATTGTTATTTATGGTTCTCCAGAGGCAAAGCAGTAAATCTGAAGACTTACAACGTTACAAACTGGGTTTCGATACCGTGAGCAAAGCACAGGTAGTGCTTTATGTAACTTTGCGCTTATCAATAAATAAAACCATTCTTTTGTTGGAGCTTCCATTTCATAATAAATGATAATTCAATAAAGTTTAGTTTTGGCTACTTTTTACATTGTAATCTATAAGTGAGACATTCGCATTATTTCATTGGAATATTTATTATATAGTACGTTATTTCATTCAACATAAAAATAGTATATATTCTTTTTTGGTTAAATAACAAATAAATCAAATATTTATAATTCGTTTGTTTACGAATCAATGTTTCCTTAGAAGTCTCAAACAAGTCACGCCCGCTGGCACTACTTTCTGTGCTCGGAGGTATACACTGACGAGCTTGTGTAGTTGAGTAGGCCCATTTCCTGTGTGATCAAAGTTTTTGGTCCATTGGGAGTTTGGTGAGCTTGGACTAGTTTGTTTCGTCGTTAATGCGTCGTAAACCTCACAGACATGGTTAAAATAGGAATAGAACTGGAAGAAAATGACGGAAGGTAGTTTTGACGAGTAAGTAACATGTTTATTGTTGTAAATTTCAACATTTTCGGTTGTTTCTACGCAACAGTAATGGAGGTTCGTACTATAGCTGTTCATACTCGAAAGTCTGCCATGCGAGACGCGGCTTTCTGTGTTTTGCGTTGACCGTGAGGAAAGCTATTGCCGGTCGCTTCGTGCTATATTGAATAGCATACTGCTAACGTTGTTACGATAAGGATGTTTATTATAACTTATTTTCAGTACTCATTAATTATCCGAATTTGTATTGATTTAGAGCGATAAAACCCTAACTTTGAATATTAGAAAACAGAAAGATGTGTCATTATGAACATGTTAGAACGTAAAATTTAAAAGCACTTTTTACATCCTACAATTAGCAAGGAAGAATAAAAGTGTATTATGTAGCACTTTAATTTTAAACTTTAAGATGTATGATTTTATCGTATTATTTATAATTATGTTATTATTATTAATCTAATATTTAAGAAAAATGCGATAAACGTATTAAATAATGTCTGGTAAAAATCATATAGTTCAACGTAAAAATATAATTTTAAATATTACAGTAATGTTTAGGATTGAATCGAAAGAAAACAGTTATTGAATGTTTATATGTACGTATATACTTTATGGTATGAAATATATCCAATGAAAATTTCAACCTAATTAAGATGAGCTTAATCTACATGTGTGTTCGTATTATGAATAAACGATGTATTGTCTGTCATCCATAACAACAAAACGTTAATACATATCTTATTTATAATTACTGAACAAATAATTTTCTTTTGGGTGTACTCTACTGTCTATGCGACTGCTTTTTCACTGTGTGAATAGTGTTTATATGATTTTTTTTCTAAGGTACTATTATCTATTCTGGTTAAAGTCTTGTTAGAACAGCTTGTATAAAAACTGATTTTGAACTATTGACGTTTGTATGAACCTGGAATAACTAGAATAGTCTCATTATAATTTAGAATGTGAACAATTGCATTTATTATTGTTGAGCTGTAAATAAATCAGATTAGATTTTAAAACACATCTTAAAACCGTTACCTACATATCTGTCCTTATACTTCTATTATATAAAAATTGAACAAATGAGTGGGTTCCAAACTTTTGCACTAGCAAAATATATTTATCCTGTTACCTGTGAGCTGTCCTTATGAAGTTTAACTTAGCTTGACAAGAGAGATTGTATAAAATGTGGCATGATATTTATTTTAATCCATAGCAATTTTTCATACCTTTAAGACTGCTTTGTTTTACAGAAGAATTGTTTCATATCTTCGACTTGTGCTGTGGTATATGTGTTGGAAATATATCAATGTCTGATGTTTTGTTTTACTCTTATGTAAGGATAAGGGATTGTTCTGTAACTAATGTATTTTATTATACATACTTATGAGGTAAAAAGAAAAAAATGTTTACTTGCATTTGTACTTGCATGTGTTTTCTGCTATGAAAACCAAAATCACTACATGGTACAAAGTAAGTCTTAGCACACATTTCACATAAATTATCCCCATGTAATGTTTTATGTGCAAAGATTAGATTCCAGAATATCTGTCTAGATTTTGAGAGAATGTAGTACAAAATTCCATTTGCTATGAGAATTTGGCATAAATATTAATGTAGTTGTGCTATAAGATCAAAAGACTTGAAGTTTGTTAAGAATTTCAACTAAGAAATTTTGGAGTAAAAATAAATATTCCATATGATATGAAATCCTGTAATTTCTTTGTAGTTTTATAATTCAGTACAGGAAGTAGAAAGTTATAATTTAACACAGACATGCATGTTTTATTTTATTAATGTGTTAGAATGTTTATATCACATTTTTATTTACAAGTTATTGTTGTACTTTCAAAATAATATACCATATAAAATAAGTTGGCAAACAATGAGCTGTAAGCATAATGAAATGATTTATTGGGGGGGGGGGACATGTTTCATGTTTTGTCCAAACACTTAATGTTCCCCCAAAAATAAATCATTTCATTATGCTTATACATCATCATTTGTAAACTTATTATGATATTAACATAATGTACTTCCACACTCAAGAATGAATTATAAAGACTGTTTGACCTTGGAATTCATTAAGGTGAAGCTTGTTTTGAGAACTTGTTTGATTTATGCCTAGTTATGTAGAACATCTAAATTAAACTGAAAGCTTGAAGAAAACTCATTACAGTTGTTCTCAGATTTGTGTTTTCATGCTGTTAAACTTTTGAGGGACAATCATTTAAAGAAATAATAAATGTGGTAAAAAAACAGCGACTATTAATCATCATTGAACCCCCTTCTCAAATTTTAAAAGAAAATTAGAAACAATTCTGGAGTGATAGTACCAAGGTTGGACTCAAATTTGTGTGTTCATGCTGTAACATTTTTCAACAAGGATTTGTAAAGTGCTATACTCGTCTTGAGGATTTGAATCTTAAGCAATCTTTGGTTCATCTATATCCAAAAAACAAAGAATTTTTCACTTCTTTTTATTTTGTTTCGTTTATTAAGATAATCAGTCTAGTAGCTTTTCCTTAACCCCTTTTCACAGATTTGTTAGTTTTTCTACCCAAGTGTTGACAATGATGAACATAAATGTATGATTCAACATTCTAAGCAGTATGGAGAAAACTTCAGTTAATATTTTTTTTTGTTCACTTCCACCACAATTTCTCAACTTTAACACTTGCATGTATCTTTAACCTTCACTTTTCACATTAAATACAACTTCTTTCAATGTGTATCTAGGTAATTCTAAAGATAATGTGAAATGTTTTTTTGTACCTTAAGACGGCTAGTATGGTTATTAAAACTTTTATTAAAATAAAGTGGAGAACTACATTTCGACCTTCTTAGGTCATCTTCAGGTTTACAAAAATTCTAATCATTTTTTTTTTCCTTTGTTAACCTGAAGATGACCTAAGAAGGTCGAAATGTTGTTCTCTACTTTATTTTAATAAAAGTTTTAATACCCATACCAGCCATCTTGAGATACATTGTTACTCCAAGTGGGTTTCTCGTCATCATAAAACATTTTTTTAGCACAAACAGTATTGTGGTATAGTTATTAATAAGAACTGGGTGAAAGTAAAGAACATATAACTATATGTCAACCACAGTAGAGGTGTGTTTCTCAGCCAACTGTTAAGTTATTGTTATCACCAAAGTCTTGCAGTATCTTGGGTCTCTATGTGGAAATTTATAATCAGTTTCAGAAAGGTTAAAGTTAGTAATGAATGAGTATCTTAAGATAAACCATCACTTCTTAGTACACGTGTAGTAGTTTCTGAGTGTTTACAAGTGTTAAATAGATAAAATTAATGGTAACCAAATGTTAAGTGTAGGTACATGTACATGAACCATACATTGATTACCATTTCATGCATCAGTGTTGCTGTTAAGAACACAAGGAAGCTGTTATATGCCTCCTACAATAAGATTTACATTAAGTGGTATTATTTTACAATTAAACAACTGGAATATATAATAGCTTTACACTGTTTAAAAGACATTCTATACTTTTGTTTGTAAACTTTCTTAGGGTTGATTAGCTATTAACCTTTCCACACAGTAGTATATAGTATAAATAATGTATATTCTTCTTTTTTATAAATGTATCTGTCAAAAATATTATGCACTGATAGTGGATTCAAATAGGTTTAGCATTCTGAAATGTGAAGTCGAAGCAAGTTTACAATGAAAAATATGGTTGTGTGAAATAAATTGAAATTAAATAACATGTTAAACAAAAAGCACCTAAAACAAGGAATTGGTTGAACAAACATTAGGAATGAATATTGGGAATAAATACGATAATTATATTTTTATGCTGTCAATAATTTGTTTTCAGAAATAAAAATTAACCTGATAAATAATGTAACATATTTAATACACTGGTCTAACTTTGAGTATGAAATGACATGAAACAAGGATACATTGATGTGTCAGTAGAATACCCATTTGTTACTCATACTTGTGTTCATAATCCCAATGTTTTCAGAGGGAATTTACATTTTATAAAGGCTATCTACTTGTTAATTTTTGTATCTTACGTTTTGTTGTAAATGTTCCCAAGGTTTATCCAAATATCTTTTGCCCTTTTTAAATGCTTTTGGTGTTTCAAAATAAATGAATACAATTATTATTAAATAATTGAAAACCATGAAATTACCGTTTGAGACGAAAATTTTTATATTTTTTTTTACAAAAAATTGTATCATTTATTAAATGATTATTAAGTGTTTAGATGATAGATACTTGAAAAACAAATTTCTTTGTTTTTGTATGCGTAAGAAAAGTTTATATATTTAAGTCAGTATAGTATTACTATTTATTTGATCACTGTCTATTCAGCCGTCAGTGACACAGCAGCATGTCCGCGGACTAACACAGCTATAAATACTGGGTTTCGATACCCGTGGTGGGAAGAGTACAGATAACCCATTGTGTAGCTTTGTGCTTAATTCCAAACGAACATAAACCGTCCATTCAAAACTGTCCCTTACAATCGGAAGAGGTGTTGTTATTTATCTTATTGAACCTAAACCGTACCCTCGATTACCCAACTAGTCTTATCCTATTATCATATTGGTCGATAACTGTATTTCATAATAAAAACGTGCTTATCACCCTAGAGGTCGAGTTCTTCCACGTTGGAAGATGCCTTAAAACTGAAAAAATAAATAAATAGAGTGTTAAAGTAAAAACTTTTGAGTGTATTGTTTGATTAGGAAAAGAAAAAAAAAACTTAGTTTTGTATTAAATAGCTGTTTATTACAGACATTTTGATAACGTTGAGTGGTCCGTTGGAAGTTTGTCTGTGGTAAGCTATAGACTTTGTGTCTGGATTTTATTTTTCTATTTTTGGGTGGAGGGAGCTGTATGGGATATCATATTACCGATTTATATTGTGAGAAATAAGAAGATGGGAGAGCATAATAGTCAGTATTAACTTACGATCAGAGTAAGCTACCCGTTTAGAACGAAACTAAAAATTAATCCGGTAACGAGTATAGCTAATTACGTGTATATTTCTTCCATTCCTATTTTAAAGATTAGAATTCATTGTTTCATCAGTTATTTTGTATCCTTTCTGTTAACGGTATTTTCGGTCGTAAACCCAGTAATATCTTTTAAGGTTCGCCCAGCATTAAAAGATTTAGATTAGTCCTAAATTAATATATTGAGCTAAGAATGTAAAACGATCACAGTAATAAATGTATAACAGTGAACATTAAGACAGTACAATTACAGATATTGAACATTTTATACTGTTACTAAAGAAATAGCAGAGTATACTCATGTAACACGAAACTGACTTAGCTACAGGTGCTGTTGTATTTTTAATACACGTTGAACAACGAAACATCAGTATAATCACGTACATGCAGAACTTTCGATAAGTACATTTTTGGCACTTAAATCCCAATATATATATATATATTGTTATCAGTCAGATCCAATATTTTCATTTCGAACTATCGTTGGCGTTTGCATTTAATTTCCAGAAGCAAAAATGTGTTGGTATCTTATCTTTCATTTATTTGAGTGTTGTTTTCGTACATATATTTTAAAGTGAGTGACTGGGTGTGCGACTGCTATCTATCCCTTTTAAAGAAATTAGTAAACCCTAACCACGCCTTAGATTGTAGTTGTAGAAATCAACATATCAAGTTAACTTTTGAACTTGTAACACTGGATATGGTTGTAACTCGAAAATGTTTTTTAACGCCCAGCAGTACAAATTTGTCTATAATCTCTTACTACATTTACATATACAAGTGCTAGCCGTATTTTTTATCAACGCAAGTCAGCGAGATTTCTTAGTATTCATTGGTTCTGTACTTTACAACTTAAAACTGAGAAAGCAAACATCAGATGTAATTAAACCTGTGAATCTAATGAAATCCAGGTGGAGAGGCTAGAAACTAAGTATTTTATAGACGTGTTATTATAAGACATTTTTAATTCGCTTATTTTGATGGAAGATATAATTCTTTGTGTAAAATGTTTGTAATAATAATAACATATAAGGTGAGTTCATGATTTGTTGTTTATATTGTTTTAAATTGTTCACTTTATCCTCAAACCTTGCTGAAAGTGGTCTTTTCAAAAACTGCCTTGTGTCGGTACCAGTTTATAGCCCCCCGCTAGTACAGCGGTGTGTCTACGGAATGAGGGGTTCGATTCCCCTCGGTGGGCTCAGCAGATATAAATCTTGTTACGTACTGATATTTTGTTGGCAGTTTGAGAATATCTAGCTTATTAATCAAATCAATTTAGCAAGCATAGTTAATACAGTTAAAGTTCGAATGCTGGTGTCTAAAATTGCCATAAGTCCGAATTCAAACTTTAGGCTTTGTGTAGAAGTTTTTCGCGAAGCTCCGAATTTCTGGTTTAAACTGAATAACTGCTTCCTGCGCCTTAGAGTCCATATATGATTGAACACTATTATTTATGTGCTTTATAGAAGGGATTTTAGAAAGACTATCACAACAAAATTAAGACCTTATGTCTCCATGACATCATGTCCGGTATGATTAGGGACCGACTAAATAATTCGGACTTCATGTTATAAGATCAACCATGTTGCACGTAGAGAAATATAAACTCAACACTGGCCTTAACTAGCTGTCAAGGTCGATGAAACAAAACCGTTTACCTCACAACTCTGTAGTAATAAATTATGACATTAAATGACATTATAGTTTGCAAAGAGTTTTAAAGAATGTGTGCGTTTAACATGGATCTTCAAAGGTTTCCTCATGTAATGTATTGCTCAGTTCTACGTTTACATTCAACAGTGGTGAACATTACCACTGTACAAAAAAAGAGAGAGAGAGAGAGAAAATTCGTATTTGAATTGAATATTTGAATACAAGTAAATTTTAATATGAAAGTGACGTCAACAACGTTTTCATATGAGTGATTAAAAAAAAGACCAAGTATAATTTTTGATTATCCATTGAGCAATAGAGTACTGTTTGGTTGTTTGTTTTTTGAATTTCGCGCATAGCTACACGAGGGCTATTCGTCCCTAATTTAACAGTGTAAGACTAGAAGGAAGGCAGATAGTTATCACCACCCACCACCAACTCTTAGGCTACACTTTTACTAACGAATAGTAGGATTGACCGTCACTTATAATGACCCCATGGCTGAAAGAGCGAGCATGTTTGGTGCGACGGTGTTATAGCATCTTCATATCTCAAAATATAACACTATTTAGGACAATGCTGTGATTAGTGTATTTTCTTCAAAAACAAACGTCATTTATAAGCGTAAGTAAAAACATAAATATAAACCTTATTTCGTGATAACATAACTACCATTAATATTAATTTTGCCTCGTGAAATAGCGGACTGCCAACTGTTGTATGACACAGTTTCCCGTCCTTTGGGGAGCCGTAACGTCCGCGTGGGTAAATTAAAGCACTGAGTGAACGGTGGTAGCGATATCTGTGCATGTTGCAACTTGTGCGTTGGTTGAACGTATAGTACTTGTGATTTCAGGCCATAGAACATGCATACAATTTGCACGTAGATAGCGGCCGAACAGATTTATCAGTCACATGAATGAATCAGTGAGCGACTGTTCTGGGCATGTGTTGGCTATACAGGTATGGATTTTTCCTCCGAGATGCACGATACTAAGCGGTTAAGTTCTTTCATAACGTTTGTTATCAAACCAAGTACTCGTACGTGTGATATACAAGTCCCCTGACATCTGTCTTCCGAGACGTGTTAAGAAAATACCTGTACATTGATCGAAGTATAAGTGATGTCGCAACCCTTTTTTGTAGCTGTTAATTTGAGACTTCATCAGGTTCCTGTGGTGTGTGTATAAGAAACGTTGACAAAAATTTACGCATTCATTGAAGAGCTTTTGACAAATATTTTCTGAATACTTACGCTTTGTTCTGGATTACAGACGTAACATTGCATTTCCTGCAATGAAAATATGTAGTTCCTTGTGGATTTCGACTTTTACTTCAGTTGATGGCCCGGCATGGCCAAGCGTGTTAAGGCGTGCGACTCGTAATCTGAGAGTCACGGGTTCGCATTCCAGTCGCGCCAAATATGCTCGCCTTTTCAGCCGTGTGGGCATTATAATGTTACGGTCAATCCCACTATTCGTTGGTAAAAGAGTAGCCCAAGAGTTGGCGGTGGGTCGTGATGCCTAGCTGCCTTCCCTCTAGTCTTACTCTGCTAAATTAGGGACGGCTAGCACAGATAGCCCTCGAGTAGCTTTGTGCAAAATTCCAAAAACAAACAAACAAAACAAACTTCAGTTGACACGTACTTATTCACGCATGCGCTTTATTTAATAGTGTAATTACATTACTATACTAATTCATAAAATACCTGAAGCTTCAGTGAAAGGTGGACAGGTTTTGGGTAATTTGGATAACATGCTCATAATAAACATCAGGAACCATTTTGTGTCAAGCATGACGTAGTTTTTATCGTATAGTTAGAACTATTTCAATGTAGCACCTGTTTTACTATATGATTTTTCCAGCAAAAACTGTTTTAATCATTACACGTTGTGTATAACGAACATTTGATACGCGTTACGCCAGCTTGGAAACTTTCTATATTGATGAATGGAAAAAACAACGTATATAGCTCTAATTATATGTGATTGAGATTAATACATACGCATATGTGTGTCTTTTAATTTATCAGATTATCTGAATATGTGGCATATGTGTGATAGACCATATTATAACATATTCTTCTTTGTTTTCACTTGTGTGTTTTAGAGTCCTTACAAGTTATACTGAGGTTTAATTCTCTGTCACGTTTCTTTTACCAACAGTGACGTAAAGAACACACGTATCCATAAATAAACAATATACTTTTGGCTCGTGTAAGGTTCTTTACATGACGATACAGAAAAAAATGCAACAAATTATTTACTACATTGATTCTCTATCTGGGTGACCGGTTATTAGTATTTTTGCACCTGACATAATCCGGTGTTCAGTGTTTCCGGTTATACAATTGCATTTCAAAATTTACAATGATTCATTAGAACCTCTCTATATTTACACCTCTTAATACCCCATACATATTAACTGTTTGTTTGTTTTCTGTGAGATTCAATGTAAATTGAACATTTTGGTAGTTATGTTAGTGTATCAACCACTAAGATTATTTTAGCAAGTTCTCAGTTAAATACAAGATTTTGATCACACGTAATAAAATAATACGTAATTGGGTAGACATTTATTAGTAGAACAATAAAAGGGTGAAATTGTAATGACATGAATACGCTCGATCCGTTTTGTTTTATTTGTTTTTGTTTTTCGCGCATGAATATAGAAGATCCGTGTTATATTATCCGTTTAATATGACATCTGATAGTGAGGTGCATAAAATAAAAATTGTTCGATTTGATATATATATTGTTCATGTTGACATACTAATCGATGGGATAGTTACATGTGTTAGTGATATTGGTGGAATTTTTTTACCCCATGTAAATATTTTTGACACTAAACTCGTCTCAATTGTGCTTTTCATGTAGGCTCACAAAGAGTTGAGATTATAACTGAATATGCTTACATTTTATTGTAAAACGTACTAAAAGGTTTCATCCACCAGCACTATGTACTTAACTATATATTGTGCTTTTTTATTTTTGTTTTTACCGTATAACTATTTTGTATCTGTTGTGCTCGTTCTCAGTGAATCCATCTTCGTGGTTCAAGGGACCTTGCTTTTAAGCAACGTTTCTGTAATTTGCACGTGTTGACCATGTTTTCCAGCCTTGCGAGTTGCCCCAGTCTTAAGTGGGAAATGAGTGGAAAGTATTTTTGGGGGAAACACACTGCTTAGGAGCGAGCAGGAGGAGAAAAAGAGACGGGAAATAAGTCGTCAGTAGACGTCGTGGTTTAGAGATGATTAAATGTTCACCCGGAAGCTGCTCTGAAACTGATTAATTGCTAAAGCAACTTCCTCTGAAAGTCTATAGCGTCTTTTTTATGAGATATCCTGGAAGTTCGGTCGCCCAGCGAAACGAACTCAATTTCCCGCCGTGGACGACGCGCAGCGTGCGGGCCGTTACTCGGGTGACCGCTAGTTCTTTCTGTAGCCATGTGGTTCACAGCTGGAATATCTAGATAATTCTGGCATCCCAAAATACACCCTTTCAGACATCCTAAGATGCTAAAAAAAAAAAGTGTTAAATTCACACTGAAAATCTCTAGTAACTTAATGTCTGTGCGTTTTGGAAGTTTTGAAGTTTTAACGTTAGTACTAAATTAATAAAAATATATTGCAGAAAGATAATAAGTAGGGCTACTTCAAGCAGTTTATTATTAATATTAACTCTAACATTAAAGAGTCTTGTAGTCCTCTTTTATTGACGTATTTTTTTCAAAACGACTTTAGTCGCTGGTGTACATTGTATTCGTACATGCTTCTATTTTGTAAGTGTGAAGTTTTATTTTCATCGTAAGATATATTTTGATTTTTTAGCTCTTGTTTTTAAAAATTATTTTTACGCGTCTTCAGTGTAAAGAAAGTTTGTACAGTAAGAATGTATTGTTTTAATAAATATTTGTTAAAATATAAAGCTTGTTTTTTATATTTGTCAGTAGGTGGCGGTAAAAGTTGCTTGCAATTTATGTGGATCAGTGCGGTGTGACGTGAACTTTGAAGATAGTTCACGTACCTTATAAAGTATCGATCTGTCAATTGAATTCTCCTTTAGAATTTAAGAGTAAATATACATTTGTATAAACACACACACAAATCGTATGATATGTTGTTATATCTGTTATCTAACGACCCTGATTTTTCCAATTTTGTGAATGACAAGATAAGATTTGTAATTTTTCCGTATGAATGGACAAATTGGTAATGTAACAGAATAATCTCTAATTGTAGGCCTAATCTTGTACACGGTATTTTACATATGTAAATAATACGGTGTATTTCGGTTAAGAGTATTTGGCACTGATCTATATCTATTCTAAGGAATTTAAGTCTGTCTGTTCAGATAATAAATATAGTGAATTTGTAGTAAATTATCATATTGTTTTACATTATGGCATGTAGTTTCTTGATAATCGCCAATATCAATAAATCTATAGCACTTTTTTACTTCTTAAAACTGCACTTTTCTTTCCCTTAATGTCTCTCCCCCCTGTGGACTAACACCGCTAAAACCGAGTTTCGATATCCGTGGTGGACAGCAGATATAGCCCATTGTATAACTTTGTGCTTAATTCTAAACAAACAAACAAGTACTTAATGAGGGTCAAAGGGTGTTTTTGTGGTTTGTGTGCTAGACAGTTAAGCTGACAGTCTGTGGCTTACTTTTCTTTGCTGCAAAATCACGCTCTGCATTCTGGAACATTATAGCAGTGACTGTATAACTATAATATATTAGAGTTGTTGATGGATGCTTTTGACAGCTACCATTCCTCTAGCCTATCTCCTAGTGAAGATAGCCGGTATACAGCTTTCTGCAAATATCAGAAACAAACAATCATAATAGAAGGCCTCTTGTCCTATTCTCCTTTTAAATTCAGTTCAAAATTGACAGCTACCAAATCAAAAAGTACTATTCACAGACACAAATTTACAAAACTGATTTTTAAAACTTCATGTATTAAATATCTGTTGTCATCATGCACCACAGAATGTCCTGACATTACTGAGTTTCACCACCAACATATCATAATTGATATTTTTATTAACAGCATTGTTTTAAAATTTCCATAAAGTCTGGACCCCATATGTGTAAAAGTTTCATAAACATAAAACAGAATGTCCTGTAACAGACATTACTGTAAGAAAATACTGTGTAGAATAAACTTTGTGGACATTCACCTGAAAAGAAACAAGGCTTCAGTAAATCCAGATTCTTAAACTTATTTTTCTTTAGTGGTTCAAGCAAGGATATTACAGTTAATTTAAGGCACTGTTTCAAATATTCAGTATCTTCATTCACAACATGTTAAATTTAAACTATGTCAGTTAAAACATGAATTCAATGACACTTGTCATTTTATCAATTTAATGTAAATAAATTGTTAGTTTACACAATAAAAAAAAAGTTTAGTTGTTGCTTTATTCATTTTGAAGCTCAGATGCCCGTCAAGTTAAATAAAAAAACAAACCAATATTTTTCACGCTGCCATTGTTTACGAAAACAATTTTTGTTAAATTGCCGTATCTAGAATTGAAATTAATCATATAAAAATGAGTTATAAACTCCTACTATAGAAATTCATGTGAAGAATGGTCTGAAAATTGTATGTGCTTAAGAATGATGTAGTAGCAATATAGCTTCAACTGGTTTGAGTTGGATGAGTGAAAGAATTTGTTTTTATAAATGTTCTACATTTACTTTTGTATGATAAAGATTTTAAACTGTGGATTTTTATTTGTTTTACAGAATAGCCCTAAAACATATGTTGTTATGAAGTGGTACTTGTCTCAAGGTAATTAATACATGCATCACCAAAAGGAAGAAAGTCTTAATATATCCATTAAAATTATTTTAAAAATACGAAGATAAACTTAATTTGAATTTGGACAGTCACTGTGCAAGTGAAAGCTTTCAGGAAAAATCTGTCACTGGTTAAATTTAGTTTTTATTGTGATTTCATGATTTGTATAGTAGTTGTTGATGTGTTAACATTTTTGAGGAACATCTTGAGGATAGTAGGTAAGTTAGTTTGTAAAGATATGATCTTGCTAGTTCCTTGTAAGTCTAAGAACTGTTTTATCCAGTCTATCTGTGTACCTTAATAAGAAGGTATAGATGAACTTGAACCTGTTTGGGCATGTAGTAACAATGAGTCAATAAATGTTACTACTGCCTAATCATTTAATTCAAGAAATAATAGTAGGCCATCCTAGGCTAAAATTCATTGAATTATTCTGCTGACAGGAACTGATGATAAATAGAGCTGTTGTTATTACACGTGTGAATGTAATATTTCATATTATTTTATTATACAGGATTAGGGTTAAAAATATGGACACATGGAAGTGTTTAAAACTGTTAAACTGTATGAAATTAAACATCAGCACACGTCCAGATTTATTTTTGAGTCTTACTGTGTAAAAATATGCAAAGCTCTGCCCATGCAAGTTCCAAAGTTTTTTGTTTACATTTTTCTCTTGCAAATTTATAAAATTCAACTTGCTTCTTTGTTATGAAAAAAATATTATTGTATTCTTGTTAACAATTTATTGGATATAATTTCAATAGCAAAGACAGTTTTAGAAGCAGAATATCCAGTTATCCACACTTTAAGCAATTATATCTGATATTACTTACTGACAAACACTTTTCAACACTTGGTTTTGTCACAAGTTTCTAAAGTGAAAAACCAAATTTTTTTATGGATGGGAACCAGTAGAATCAAAGATTTGGTAGTTGTTTAAAATACTGTGTTTAAGTAAGCTAAAAATTATACATTATAATTTAATAGCTTTACATGTAACAGTTAGTTTGAACTTATCTAAGACTCTTATTAAAACATCTGTTCTGAAGCCATACAAATTTATATGGACATATGTAACCCATATTCTTAAGTTACACTTAATGAGAAGAGATCCTACACACATGCATATACTTTTTGTTGTTGTTGAAGGAATGGTCCAGTTATGAAGAGGGAAGTAAAACAAGTAATTTATTTAAGTACTGCACTTACATGTGATTTTACAAATACTAATGATTAGAAATGAAGTCAACACCAACAACACTTAAATATCCTTACTTCTAATATTTTTAACACATAATAAATGTTCTATGGAAATATTTCCTAAAGCTATCTTTTTTAACTAATGTTTTGGTCTGGGACAAGTTATCCCAAGACTATTTTTTTTTCTTAAATGGACATAGACAAGAATGTATTACATCCTGCCCACTCCAGATGATAGTAAAGAATAAATAATATTACTTTTAAATACTTAGAAAAAAGACATTGGGAAAAGTAAAAGTTCATATTTGTAATTTACTTTTATCATATCCATATCTATTATTGTATTCACTGATTTAAAGAAAACTAACCAAAAATCAACTGTTTATGACCAGGAGATTTTTGGAACATGCAATGAGAAAAGTCTTTGTAGAACAATTTATTTAAAACATTATCAGGGTTGAGTTAACTGTATTTTAGAATTTGTCAGGACAGTACTGTCTTCTTACAGATGTTTTAAATTAGCTGTGGAAGGAACATCTTTTGACATTTCTGTGGGAGGATGTATTGAAGTTGGTTGGATATAAAAATACACACTAATCTGTAGTGTGAGTTAAGCCTCAAATATTTCGTTGTCACCCTGTTCAGTATGAGCTTTGAGCATTAAAGGCACAAATGAAAATAACAAATTTTAAAGTACTTTTTCTTTATTGAAATACTGTAGGTATTTCAAACATGTGAAACTCCATATATCAAGTGCTCTTTTTAGGTCGTAGAGGCCCACTGTAACATAATGCACTTGTTAACAAAAGGTAAGTTTGAGATATCTCTGCATATCTTAAGACAAGAAAATAACATCTTACAGAAAGTATTATATTGAAAGATGTAGTTTCAAGGATACAATCCAATAAAAAACAGGAGGAACAAGACCAAAAATTATAAAGATATGATAAAAGCTAAAAATGGAGAACTTTAGTTTTAAGGCCTACTTTAAGACGTGGAGATGAAAATAATTCTATCCTTAAAAACACTAGTTCTTCAAAATGCATAGTTTTCTCAATACAGCAGAATCTGTTAAAAGAATATTGCATATTTGTAACTGATATGCAGTACGGTTATCTTATTGAGAAATAGGATATTATGAGAAGTCTTCCTTTCAAAAAGGACGTTAAGGTCACGTGCAGAAATGTTGTGCTTTCGTCATGGAAAAACCTCTCGGTTTGAAAATAAAGTTCACAGAAAGTTTCAGTATTTAGACAATGAAACTGAATTATAACCACATTGATAGTATGCATTTTTTTTTCAAATAAATACCACACACAGAGAAATATTTGTTTATATGTTGTGTCTAGAACCTCATTAGCAGGAAATGAACTGGGTTTAGATGTTTAGACGTGTGTCTATATATATACAGCGACACAACTAACATTTTGTGTTTGTACTTAAATTCTTACTTTAAGAGAAAAAGAGGTTAGTATTTCGTATTTGCGCACTTGTATAAGAGTTGATATTTTGTAATAATTCAAATTTTGAATCTAATATAGTCACTCACCTTGTCTCTCCCTCTCTGATGGATTTTTATCTGTAAGAAACGCTGTCAAGAGAGGATAGAATACGGTTATGTATACTGCTAGGATGCCAGGGGTGCACGTGCAAGAAGAACATATCATATGTACATGTGTATTTCTGTTAAATGATTCGCCTTGAACACCGGTTAAAAGCATGTATCCCACGAGGGGAGTGTAAGAAAGAAGGTGGATGAACTTTGAGAAAAGATACGGTGTGCGCTCGTACGTTACTGGTTTTGGCAAGCCTGACAACTTACAGCTGTCTTTCGTGCACCAGTTACTTCCGGTGTTGAATGCTCGCTATTCAGAGAACCAACAGGCCACTGGAAGCAAGGGTTCTTGTCTAATTTTGTGGTAGCTGTCCAAACTACTTATAAGGCCCATTGCAAACAAGGAATGAAGGGCAGTAACGTATCGTAGGTCAAAGTTCACGTGCTTTGTAAATATTTGTTTTGATAGTCATGCATTATATTGTACCACGTGATTTAACGTTTTCTCTGTCAACTGAGCGTTAACCTTTTTTAAGGGGAAGTTGGTGTCCCCACCAATAAACCGCGTTTTAATGCACAATTAATTTTGCTTTGTACCTCGTGCATATAAACTGTTGATTATTATATGTGTATTTATTTATATATATCAACATACATATGCATGTGGATTTTATAATTAACTACTAATAATACTTAAATGAAGAAAGAAATGCAAGTTCTTGTTTATCGTAAGTGGTGCTCGCACGTGAACTGCCGAGTGTGTTGAGCTTACGTTGTTTTCAAGGGCACGTGAAGTTCAACTACAGGATCATGTAACTTCAGCACCAGTGTTGCTTGTGTCGTATGTGGTGTTTGTAATCACAACTTTTACTTGTGATTGCTGACATATGTTAATAATTATTTTACAACGTTAATGAGTGACATTATATAAGGAGGAAATTGTTATTGATCAATATAAACGGCTACTATCATATAGGTGGGAGTTGTTATTGATCAACGTTAACGAGTACTATCATATAGATGGGCGTTGTTATTGATCAACGTTAACGAGTACCACCGTATAGATGCGCGTTGTTATTGATCAACGTTAACAGTACTATCGTATAGATGCGCGTTGTTATTGATCAACGTTAACAGTACTATCGTATAGATGGCCGTTGTTATTGATCAACGTTAACAGTACTATCGTATAGATGGGCGTTGTTACTGATAAACGTTAACGAGTACTATCATATAAGGGGGGTTGCTGTTCATTGTACTGTTTTTGTCAGTGTTCAGTGAATATGGATACGTACTAATACATGTAAGATAAGAATAATAAACTTGCACAATTAGATATTATAAATATAAACACTTTGAGTTCGACCCTGTTTTTACTACACTATTTTCACCTTTCCTGTACGTATGATAAATATTATAATTTAATAAACATACATGTTCTAATTAGTTATTGTGGCTGTGTATTACTGCTAGGTGGTTAATAGTAGTTTGATAATTGATCGGTGTTTTACTGTGTACGTGTTGGGAGGCAGATATGTATGCTATACCTTGAAGTAGTGATTAGGTATGTCGGTAACGTACTTTTATGTTCTACATAAATTGAACCGTTTATTTATATTTCAGCTGTGTAAACACGTCGTAGAGCTAAGTAATGAAATAGTCCACGAGAAAGCTGTAAATGATTTTAATCATGCGTGAAAGGCAAGAAAATGGATCCAATTATAGTTTGGAGGTTTGGTTGTAGGCTTAGTGAATAAAAACAAATTGAATCTTTTCGTTCTACTCAGAAGTCATAAACAATTAAAACTTACATTATTATTACCTCTTTTTATAAGACAGATTCAAGTCATGTTATAGTCAATACACCTGTAATTATTTCATCGTGTCAGTAGTAGTCAAATATCGCATTATCATGCTTCTTAAAGAGAATTATGGTCCTTTTAATAAATGACATTATTTAACAATGGACATAAGTAAACATACTGGAATTTCACACATTCCATCTTCAGTACGGAAAGCAAACTCAATAATTTAAATCAGTTCTTGGACATCAGTAAAATCATCGCTGTATTTAACGTAACTGTATTTATTATCAAACTTCATTTTCCTTCAAACATATTATTACTTCTTTCTGCAAAATACCTGCAAGTAATTATTTGATAACGAAAACATTTTATGTTAATTTTGATAGTGTATTCTGTCAACTATCTCTTACCTTAGCCTACAAATAACTTCTCATGGTTTTCCTAACTCCTTTGTCTCGTGAATTACCACAAATTCAACCTAAATAATGCCTGCAGTGTGTATTTTTCGGGAATAATCGTCTCGCTGAGCGCACGTGGTAGTACTTAATAGACGGACAGTCTTTAGGCTGATGTATATTTATACTTCTCAGGATTATTAGTGAACGCCAGTATGTAATTAGTAGTCTTTTGCCTGAAACTTAATAAAACAATTAATGATTTACTCTCACAACTGATATGTTACACAATAGCTAGTTTGAAGTACGAAAGTAAATAAAAGGTGTCATTTATAATTATTACCTTTAAACCTAAACTTAGAGTACGCGTGAAACTTGGCACTTAGAAACTGCGATTGCCTTCTGCTATTTACAACGTCAGTTACACTTATTATAACGTGTTACTTCAAATAATGTAACCTTTCCAGAATGAATGTTGAACTTGTGTAATGCTATAGTACACAGCTGTTACTAAGTGACTTTACATACGGTTTAAATCTGCACAGTTCCGTAAACTTTTTTTCTTATGAAATAAACACTGCTTCTCTTCCCCGAGCCGAAGTTATTCCATTAGTTTTAAAATATCATTGAATGCTTGTTATAAGTATTAAATATAGTTCTGCTATAGTGTTACGAGGCTAGTCAACGTTCGCTCTTGGCTGTGATATAAAATCACTTCGTAGCAAAACCTTCTTAAAATACCATACAAGCATGAACTCTGGAACTGGGTGCAGTGTACTTTAAACCTTGTCCGATCCTGAGCGACTCGGAGATACTCCTGTTACGTAGGGTAGATGTTTGGATTTATGTGAAACGTTTTTGGAGTGAAAAAAAAACCTTGAGGGGACTAAATATGTTACTTCTGTGTCAGTACAAGATGAAACTAACGTAATCATAAGCCTCGTATTTTAGAAAATGTTGTATAGTGATTCAAAAACGTTTTGTTTTGTTTTAGTTTCAATAGATATAAAACCCAAATTTATAAGAAGGGTATTGATTGTTTGAATTACATCAAATTTTGCTTTATTTAAGTTTATTATTGTAACGTGAAAAACAAAAATTGTTCAGTATTTTGTGTGTACGTGTCCGTTTATGTGGTTTCAAGAATGGTTCAAGTAAGGTAATCAAACTGCAATCATCGTAGTTTTATCTTCTGAAGAATTGGCGGTTTTTACTCATTCCTTGTAAATAATTAGTGTAAGTACTTTGATCCACATTTAAACATTGTTTGTCTCCGGATTTTTAAAAGCACTCCTCTGCTAAAGACGGACATCTCGAATGTCATCTCAAAAACGTCTTTTGTAACTGGTGGAGTAGATAACTGTTATAGACCTAGTTCATATTGATATAAATAATTAAAAATTCAGACAGTTAATTAGATGATAATTATTGTCTTTAACTGCAAGATTCCAATTATGTTTATAATTACGCTGTTGAAGTGAAAAATAAAACTAATTTTTAGTTTTGTGGACTCTTTTTTTTTTTTTACTGTCAACATTTTTCTTTACTGTAAATTTATTATGTTAGAATATATGGCACGTGGACTAGTACTTACGAATTCGATTTGTAATTATATTACAAATGTTTTGTTCCATGAAGTTCTTTTTTCGGCGGAACAGCGGGTAAGTCCTCGGATTTACAACACTCAAATCAGGGATTCGATTCTCCTCAGTGAAACACAGCAGATAGCCCGATGTGGCTTTGCTGTAAGATAACGCATCACGATTGTTCAGAATATAGGTCAGCAAACTAGTGTCAAAGAGAATAATATTTGTACAAGTTATAGTTGTTATTTAGTTGAAGATTTATATTAGGCAGAAATGCACGAAGCACGCGTTTCACAATTCGAAATGTTACTGGATTAATCATTTCGTTTCATGGCGTAAAATTGATCACATACGTCTGTACGTTTCAACAACGTGTGTACTTCAGTTTGTTCACTGATTATCCATTTTTACTAATATTAATTTAGTTTGCGTCCC
This sequence comes from Tachypleus tridentatus, assembly GCF_004210375.1. Lineage (NCBI taxonomy): Eukaryota > Metazoa > Arthropoda > Merostomata > Xiphosura > Limulidae > Tachypleus > Tachypleus tridentatus. The sequence continues at coordinate 84,083,953 of NC_134834.1, read as the reverse complement.
TTATGTTTACTAATACACCAGTATGAAAGTCTGTCAAAAGTGGCTGTAGCTAAATCACACCAAAATTGAATTATCCAGTGCACATCTGAAACTTTGCTACCCGTAAACAGACATAAGAAAAATAAAGTTCCTTCTACCTTCGAGAACCAAAGTCTATCATGAGCAACATTTACTTTACCTAAAGACTGTAAGTATCCTACCTATTGGTGCACTTGGATGAAAGATTGAAACATACGATGACCATACAGACCTATTCTTTTCAAGAAAACTCCTTCCTTAAAGATGATTGGTATTTTCATTCTGTTTTAACAAAGGCATTTTCGTAGTAATTCCCAAGCTCAGATTTGCGCAAATTTTTTATTATTTTTCACAGGCGTCTTCCCGGCTTTCCTATTCGGATTCTACCTATCTTGACCTCATAATGATGTGGTGTCACACACATAACGCTATGTCCGATCTGGTCCTGGGAACTCCCTCATTGACAGTCTTTTATATAGCAGAAAAAGTGCCTAAACTTAGGAGCTTTTTACGCCTGTGTTAAAGATTAAACTGAACTAAAATAGGGATGGAAAATCAATAATAGGAAGTATTGTAGAAGAAAAAGTGAAATTGGATTCTTGTAACTTACAAAATTCAGAGGAACCGAGCGACACTTGGCTTTCATATGTAGTCGCCAAATGTTTGTCTGTCACGCTCCTGTATCTCATGAATATTAAAACACAGAATATATATATACGTTTATGAAATGCATATTTTGAAGAGTACATCAACGGAAAATTATTTGCAATTCGTAAAATTTCGTAACGGTATAAATATTGATCAATCAGTCTTCGTGTGTGCTGAACGGTCAATTTGAGAAAACAAAAACTTAAGAGTGAAAATGTTTCTTTTTGTGACTGACTTTCACAAAAAAAAAAAAAACAGGACATCCTCTGCCGACTGATTAAAAATAAAAATTTCGAAGATAGAAGCATGAACAGAAAATCGCTCATAAAGGGAACATGATTGAATATGTATATCTGTTGTTGTTCGATTTAAATATATGTAATAAAAACTTTTGTAAATGTAAAATGATTGAAATTTAGTGTATTCTGTGAATATAATTTAATGTTATGGATATTGATTTTTTAACTCCTTCACTTCGTACATAATATATGGGTTGGCTCCCTAAAGACATCAATTGTATATTGTACAAAGTATTAAAGAAATACTAGATTTCTGTAATATAGCTAACTTCAAGGTGTAAGGTTAACATCGTTTACACTAATATTATGTTTGTTTTATTACTACTGGTCATTTTGACTAATTGATGACGTCATGCGTGTGTATTACCTTGATCATTCCTTCATAACAGAGTCTAGCCACTTTATGATATATATATTTCCATGTTGGTGTTATGTACACGCACGGCTTTATTGTACTATTCCGAAGACATTGATTTGAATTGAATATTTCTCCTTTGACATTTATTACAGAAATGACATCTGTCAAAATATGTTCACTTCGGTAGCTCTCTTCCTGTGCTCAGTTGAATGTGAAGGAGCGGTAACATCCAACGACAAAATTTCCCGCGGCTGTTATCGAACCTGAGCGCTGATTATAAACTTCTATCATAAAAAAACAACCCAAACATTTTTGCCAACATTAATAGATGCTAATTTTCAACGCTAGTAGATGCTCGTTGAAACATTTGTTGTGGTAAATAATGCATTGCTGCTCTTTCCATGGAAATAAAACTTTCAAAGACACTGTGCGGGTCTTGCGCACAGGGTTTTAAGAAAGTTTATTATTATGATAATTATGATATCTTTAAAAGTAACAAATTTGTCCACTTACAAACTTCAATGTGCAAATTGTGACCTTATGAAGAATCTAATTCGCCAGTATTCTGTCAACAAAAGATACATTAGTGAATAAAGTCATGTTAACTTACCTTTTATTCTTTCTCTTTCTCCCTCTTTAGTGGGAACTACCTGGTGCGGGTGCGCGCCCAGGTAATGACCCGGGACGATTCCTCCGGAGGCTGGGTGCCAATGGGCGGAGGCGGGCTCAGCAACGTGTCCGTGCGGAAGCGGGCCGTTCCTTCGGAAGATAATGTGAAACATGAGTATTTTATCTACGGCAAGAGGACAGCAGATCAATCAGTAAGCAAGGTCTTCAAGACCGAATGAGTTATTTATAAGTACTGGTCCATACGTGTAGCTCTGATTTTACAGGGTTATCAAAAACTACGAACTGTCGCGTTTTTCTGTTTGATCTTAATTTAACGTAACGTTTGAGCTTGAGATACGATTTTCAGGGGTGCGATTCAAATGGGCGATCGGTGACCAAATGCATAATGTAGTTATACAATTAGCATATGTGTGTTCATTTGTAATAATAGAACCGAACAAATCGAAGGTTATAAAATAAAGAAACTTGCCTCCTGGAGATAAAACGTCTTAAAAATATTTATTTCTATTTGTCTTTTTTCTTGCGACGTTCAGAGAAAACCCTCTTTTTCAAACCAAAACGATGTAGGATGTTTGGAAAGGAAGCAAATAATACACGAGGACGGTGTTAGGCAATAGATAAAACACAAAATTGAAACGATATAATAAAGTTAAATAAAATAGTGAAGAACTATTAGTTAAAACTAAGGAAATAAAGTACAGGAAGTATACATAGAATATATGAAAAACACTTCACGTAAAAATTAAAAAGAAAAAAACGTACGTTTATACCACAACTACTTGTACAGCGTAAGTTAAAAAACGATGTTTCTTTTTCGATGAAGACTCTCTGATTGATGTTTGAGGGGGCGCGTCATAGGGCACTTACTTTAGATACACTGGAATGTTACCAGCTTTGTTGTTCGTTAAAGTGCAGAACTTACCTTGATCATTAATTGGAATGCGTGACGTTCAGCGAGTAAGCATACGGCTGGACGTTTTTTGTGAAAATACGGTCACAGTTGTTACAAATAATACAATAAATTACGAACCCCGAGAATGTATTTTATGATCAATGTAAGGGCAAATGTTACGTCTGCTTTTCAGACATCTCTGTGTAACCAGTTTCAGTATCACGCAATGATTGTATGTTGTTACGGGGTCGACTGTATGCGAGCAAACCTCTTATGTCAGTGTTTCATTTATAAGAAATTAAAGATATAATAGGTAGCATATGAGCGACGGTATTGTTCTGTTTTATGATGTGAAATCTGTCAAACAGTATATAGTGTGTTGGTTAAAGTGAAGTTGGGCACATGTTGTTGGGTTCTGCAAGTCGTCCTGTTGCGTAGTGGCGTTATAATTACTGAAATGATTTTGAGCAACACTAGCACTGAAAAACCGAATTTGTGTGTGTGTCAGGCTTATCTTTAATATGGCGAAAATTATAAATAGGGTAATTACGTTTCTTGAAACAAAATGGAGGTGTTTCACAATTTTGTTGTAATCACCATTGTTACTATAATGTGTTGTGTTGTTATTTATGTATGTTACTCTGAGCATGTGAGGGATGATTAGAATATAAGTACCTACGTATGCCTGTAGGTTCTTATATATAAATGACACAAAATGATTACTTGAGACAGGGAAGTATTTCATCCATTACTTTCATTACACGATTTCTATTCCACGTCAAACCATCTCAGTTATTGCGTAACACCCACTCAAACACGCCCATTGATACACGTACAAGTTATCAACAATAGCAGATTAAAATATTTACAATGATATCTATACATACAACTTGTAATACCTGACGAAGTGCGTGGTAACATTGTGTACAATGTAAACGCACGTTCATTGATGACATCACTAGTTATTCAACGTTGTAATTCCATTTCTGGTCCTCTTATCGAAGCATCATTAACGTGTTCACTGACGGTTCATCAAGGGCGTGGGCTTAGTCTCCCACAGTCCGACCATGGCTACTGTATGTACACAAAATAATAAAAGAAAAATCCAGATAAGAAAGCATTTGTTACAAGAATAACACATGTTTTACTAATAGTAATAAATAACAGTATTCTAGATTGGACATTTTCTTTACTTTGTTTACTCCCCCATATAAACCAGCGTTTAGAAAAAATTCTCTTGATGACGAGAAACCCACGTGAAAAAAAAATGTATCTCAGAACGGCTGTTATGGGTATTAACACTTATTGATAAGGAAAGAACAACGTTTCGATCTTTCTAGGCCATCTTCAGGTTAACAAAGAGAGTTTGCAACTGATCGTTGCCAGGCACGTGTGTCATGGACGAGACTGTAAACGGGTACGGGATTGTAGGGGGCGTTGCAGTGGGATGTTAGGTTATTAATTAGTATAGGTATAAAGGTGTTCCTTTATATTGGTTTAATTTTGGTTTTAGTTGCGGTGTAAGTTGCTGTGTTGCTTCTTTGATTTGTTTGTTTGTTTGTTTGTTTCTCTACTTAATATCTGGGTGATTTTCTATAGTTGTATTTTTTTATTTGCAGTGTTCTAAAACGTGTGTTGTTTTTTTCTATTATTTGAATCTATTTTCCATGTTTCTACTATTTCTCCGATATAAAATCGTGGCAGTTGTTGCGTTGTATTTTATAAATTATGTTGGTGTTGTGTTTATAAATGTAATTTTTACATAGTATGGACTTTAGTTTTGTACATGACTTTTGAATAAATATGGTGTTTGCTGGAATGTTGTGTTTTGTTAGGAGTTTTTTTTTTCAAATGTTGGTTATTTTTTCGCTGATGTTGGGAACATATGGTATGCAGCAGTATAAAAAATATTAATAAGGCCCCCTGTTTTTTCAACTAAGACGATTTCAAATTCAGAAACAAATTCTGAGATTCACTACAACGTGTTTTAACAAAGTTTTCGGGCGCTATATGATTGAACATGTGATGAATCAAGCCCAGTGCCCAATCCAAAATGTTGTCTACATCCCAGTAGTGCACACGTGCCGCCTCTGCTATGTTTTTCAGATTATAAACGCCATTTTATCTGCGGAAAGGGAAGGGAGATTGCGTGGGTGAGGTAACAGTGGTATATAGCAGAAGTTTAGGTGGCACCTTGCACTTCAATAGTATATCGATCTATAGAGCTGCTGTGACAACACTAACCCCTGAAGTAATAATTTAGTTGCTTTGTACGAGTTGTGTAATGTTTTTGTTTTTTTACCCCACTGTTACTCCTCTCCGGATATTTATTCGTCATATTTTACTTTAGCAGATTTCTGTAAGAGTAGTTATTAACAATTTCAGAAAGTAAACAGTTAGATAATTTACATTTCCCTTATAACACGTTTTTTTATTCAGCATCTATAAAAAAATGGAATTTTCTTGGTTGAACTAATGTTTATCCGTATATTTCGAGATGTATTACAAAAAATATAACACTAAGTATATTGTTTCTCATTAAAGTTAAATTGAAAACATTAAAAAAAAATTGTCTACATGGAAGTTACTAGACTCAAGTACATTAAACGAGTTGGTTGTAAAGATATGATAAAAGTTACAGAAAAAAAACATAAGCTTGTGATGACGTCATTTTACTCTAGTTGACAGGATTTGTTGATTCACTCTAAAGACAAAGACCCATGAGGTGATTTACCCATCGTTCGAGAGAGAGTGGGATGGTTGAGCGGATAGGCACGCGACAGCACCAGCACAGTAGATGTGATTGTAAAAGTGGAAGCCCATTCATCTTTCCCAAGACTTTTCATTCACAACTTTCTGCCGCTACATGTCGCTAGAGTACCGGCGGAAGGGCGTGGCACGATTTAGCTACCTCGCAAGCAACAGACCAGCATATCGCGCCACTGTTTACATGCACCAGAATAAAACAAGTACCTGTACATAGCCTGCACTCCCAGCATGCACTGCCACGGTAGCGACATATTTAGATAGACATTCAACTTCCGTTCACTTCAGTCATCTAACTTTAAACGCTTGCCCAAAGTAAACACTCCATATGCACTAAAGGAAAAACTGATAAAAGCACTTGATAACATCCCATACGCAAGAGTCACATGTTAGCGATATTACCAGATGTACCTGTGTTTCAAAGAAGATAGATTTCCAAATTGGAAACCTATGTGTGATTACTAGTCGTTCCTCGTGGGCAATTTGTTTGTATCATTTATATTTTCAGCTTTGAAAAAGTAATTTGTTGTTAAACACAGTACAGCGATAACGCATTTGTATGTCTAAGAGTGAAATAAGCTTTTTTGTTATGACAATAGCCATTTTATTATTTCAAGTTGAACCCAGATATTCCTAAGTACATCTAAAGGTATTAAAAAAAAACGTCCATCAATTTGTCATTAAGAATCGAAATGTTTGAACACATGAACATGAAATTTAACATTTTTTTTTTCTTAATGCATCAGTAAAGTGTGAAATATCAATTCTCGGTGTGTTAAAGATTATTTTGAATGTATTTCGTCAGTTGTTTCCATTAATTATTTTATTTGAGTACTGCATGTGTGTGTTGAAGATTATTTTGAATGTATTTCGTCAGTTGTATTCATTAATTATTTTAGTTGAGTACTGCATATGTTCTAAATTATCTATACCCGTCAATTAAAAGACGTACGTATATCGTTTCTGACAGTTTTAACCCCATTGTTGTTGACTTCACTATTCGTATTTTTTTGAAGCCATGTGCTCGTGTTTCTTTTTGTTTGCTTTATAAATCCAGAATGAATGTAGTTTTATGTTTGAAATTCACTCGTCTATACGCGTATTTGAATATAGAAGAAACTCGATAAGATTGGGGTTTTGTTGTTGCTGAATATTTATTCGATATAGATTTCTCATTGTCTCACCAACAATGTTACTTCCAGGTCGTTAACGTTTATTTAGGTATTTTTAATAATATATATTTTACTACAATAGTATCGAATTCCTTCTGCTACAACCTTTGTTATATTCGTATATTCAGAATTATCAGGTTGAATAAGATATTTCAACGGAGGACAAGACTGTTTAAGAGTAAAATGGATTTGTATTTTTTTTCTAATTTAACGTTTAAACGTTGTTTAGCACTGGTTAGTTTTTTTTCCTTACCCCATGTTTATATTTGTTTTTTAGTTTGATTTATAACATCTTCGCCCTTTATTTTTCCTATATATATATTTTAAATTTTCACTTCCGTAGCATTTGGTTATTTGTTCTTGAATTCTACTCAAAGCTACATAAGGGCTATCTGCGCTAGCTGTTCCTAATTTTATCAGTGTAAGACTAGAGGGAAGGCAGCTAGTCATTGCCCCCCACCGCCAGCTCTTGGGCTACTCCCAACGAATAGTGGGATTGACCGTAACATTATAACGCCCCCACAGCTGAAGGGACGAGCATGTTTGGTGTGACGGGGATTCGAATCCACGATTTTCGTATTACGAATCGAGTGCCTTAACAACCTGGCCATACTGGGCCTCCGTAGCATTTGAGCTTGTTTACTCGTTTTATCTTGCCATTTTTCCTATCTTTATTTTTCTCATTTAATGGTTTTATTTATCACTTATTTAACACGTGTTTTTAGTGTTTTAGCTTTATTTTGCCATGCTTTACACTTTCAAACTTGTATTTAATAGGTTTTGTTTTGCAATTTTCCTGGTGTTTATCTCTTTTATTTTACTTCAGTCGTTATCCATCTTGTTTTGGGACTATATTATTCATTTTATTAGCATCTGCTTTTTTGTTTGGTTGTTTATTTTTAATTTTCCGCCTGTCTCTTGGTGAGACAGTGTTAATTCTTCGGATTAACAACGTTCAAACATGGGTCGATCCTCTCGGTGGACACAGCAGATAACCCGATTTGGTTTTGCTATAACATTAAATTCACGGGTTTTCTCTACTTTCCACTCTGTCTTTTTTATTAAATAGTTTTGTTTCATCATTCTTAACCATTATCCATCTGGTTCGTTGGTTTTATTTCGACACTTCCTTGTTCTTGGCTATTTCTATGTTTTTTCTTCTTTTTTGATGGCTCTATATTTTTACTTCATAAATCGTCACTCGTCTCATGTAAATATTAATTCACACAAATGTTACTTATTTATTTTTATTCTACAACTTTCAGAATTTGTTTACTCTGCTTAGAGGCACTTAGAGTAACAGTATTTAATGTTTTTATTGGTTTCATTTTGTCACTTCCTGACCGTGGTCCTGGAATGATGGACCATGCATGGTACGAGGCTAGAGCTCAATCAGTATATTTGTTACTCCTAAGTTCGGTTTTAATAACTCTTGAAACATAATTTTTGGGCCCGGCGGAAGTACATTTAGTTTTATATGTCAAATGTAATATATGTTTCGACAGTAGTATATTCAACGTTTCTTCTTTTGAACTTGTGTTGTTTTTCTCAGGTCGTCCTCAGCTGTATAATAAAGAAAGACTTTCAATGCAACAGGGTGATGCCAACCTTTTACCACTGGCGAACGGGAAACAAAAAGTTTGGCCTCACCTTTCAAACTGCAGCCGATGCCCGCGCATTTGACAAGGGAGTACGTCAGGCTATGGATGACCTTTTTGATGGTAAGCACCTATTTAGGCTTAGGCGTACTTCTGCGTTTTAACGGTTCCGACATGAACAAGGACGAGATCTTTTAACATCGTCAGAAGTTAATTGGAAGAATTTTCATGGAGAACTGTCAGTTAATTTTAATATATGTTTGAAGAAAAGATTTAATTATTCACAACACCTTTAACTTTAAAAAGCGGAGATTCGGAGCAATTTTAAATGAGAAACAATTTTCATAATTTTGTCACATCGTTCACCTCGCATATCAGTGAGAATTAGAAAATTTTTTCTTACACACTTGTTAAACATTGGAGTGATGTTGGAGCACCTCACATATTTCCACCAGAGGGCGCGTTTCGTCGAACAGACAAACTTTTGTCTTTGGGATATTGGCGAAAGTGATGACAAAATCAATCGTGCTGAACTAGTTGACGGCTTGTCTTGGAAGTAAGGATAATGAATGGTATGGGGCCAGGTGGTTTTTCATTCAAAGTAGATTAGTAGCTCTTTGTCATTAAAACGAGTTTTAGGTTTAGAAGACATGTCTGATTATAACACATCAGGGTATAGGTAAGCGGTATTATATCGATCTTATTACTCATGGAACCAAATTTTAAATGAGAGATTAAATAGTTAATTCAACATATATGACATATTTGTTTCGTAATATTTAGCAATGAATACTTGAGCTTGTATTTCACATAGGTAATCAACTTAAGGAAATGTTTAACTTTTGGTTTTAATTGCCAGAACGCGTTTGAATATTTAGTGATTCAGTCACTAGTCTAAAAAAATCACAAACAGATACAAAATAAATACGCTTATTTTCTTTTCTCTCTTCTAATTTCATTTGATCTTCGTTTCTTTCTTCCCGCCTTCCGATCTGTTGTCGAATATCGATCGGTTTTTACCACCATTGGCTTGTTTTACGTTCGGTATAGTTACAGCAGACGCGTAAAGTTACATTCGAGTGAATTGTCTAGTTATAGTTGTACAGTTCGAATTTCGCCCTAAACCCGCGTGAGTGTGTATGGTGTTTACATTCATTGAAGAAATACAGCAGTGCGACATTTCTCGGTCAGTTTCATTGATTACTTAATATAAGTAGGTCGCGTTTCCGTGAGCTAGCGGTTGTGAACAGAGAATTATCCACCATTCACAGATATGGAAAACTGGAACAATGGAGCTTATTGATGTAGTGGCGGCATCTGATGGTCGTATTTGTACCAAACATATATAGCATAAATTATATTATGAAATCGTTAATTTTTTGTATCGAGTAGAATATTTTAAATATTTTGTATAAGACCGATTTTGTAACTTGTTTTCTTCGTAATTATTACTAAGTTACGTGCGTACGAATTGTTATTGTGTTGCAAACGTTTATAGAATTACACTGTTTACAAAACATTGTCGTAAAATATTAAGTAAAAACTATGGTTAACAGCTGTTTCACATCATATTTTGCTAAAATGAGCTTGTATAAATCAAAATTAATGTATTAATTCTACGATCAATTGGTTATTAAAGGTCTCCAGCTAATTTTATGAAAACTGACGTATGTACAAAATAAAAGAATAGCATAAAAATGTATATAAATTATTGAGTTATTCCAAAATGCAATATATAGTTTAAGGTTTTTGAAATAAAAGAAATTTAGACAATATATATTTCTTAATTTTTATATATATTTTTTGTTTCCATTTCATTTTGCTTTTCAGTGTTAAAAATATTATACAACAGTTTATGTACTTTATTTATAGGAAAATACAAATATTTTGCCCTAAGTCACTACATAAGGACAAAATTGAAATTATTTTCCTCTTCCTTCACTGGGTTCTCATATAGAATAAGCAAAATTCTAAACCGTTTATGAGAATAATTCCTAAACAAAGATGAAGACTTATATTTAAGTTCTGTATATTGTGTTTGAGATGTATGTCTAAACAGGAATCCAAAGTATTCTTAATACAATGAATCATGATCAAACATTCAATGCCCTTTTAAAGTGCACTTTTGATTTTTGCTTAATTAAACTAATGTAGATATGTAGCTATATGAGGTATCAACTTTGGTTGGTTGAAACGTTGAATCCATAAGAACTGTGCTAAAGGACTGTATGTATATTTATGCATATATGCAAATAAATGGAAGATCATGTTAATATCTAAAGTTCTTGTGAAGTGTAAGGAAACAGAATGGAATTATAGTAGTGCAGAAATGTATATCCAGATTTGAAGTTCAAGAATTAGTATAGGTCAGTAATGTTCTAACAATTGGTGTAGAGCAGTAGAAGAACTTACAAAAAGTTCTAACAATTAGTGCAGTGCAATGGAAGAACTTACAAAATGTTCTAACAATTAGTGCAGTGCAATAGAAGAACTTACAAAAAGTTCTAACAATTAGTGCAGTGCAATAGAAGAACTTACAAAATGTTCTAACAATTAGTGCAATGCAATAGAAGAACTTACAAAATGTTCTAACAATTAGTGCAGTGCAATAGAAGAACTTACAAAATGTTCTAACAATTGGTGTAGAGCAACAGAAAAACTTACAAAATGTTGTAACAATTGGTGTTGGAGCAGTAGAACTTACAAAAGTTGTAACAATTAGTATTAGAGCAATAGAAGAACTTACAAACAAACTGTTATTCAACAGAAGTGCTGTAGGTGTAGAGACATTTTAAAGTAATTGTGTGATTGGTTATTTCTCATTCATTAATGTTATTGTTTCTTCAGTGAGGTATTGTAATCCTGAATACTGGATAAGAATTTTTAAAGTAAGAGTTATTGTTAAGGACCAAAATTAGCTTGTATTATATTTTGATGCAGATTTGCACAAATATGGTGATAGATTGTGTAAAGTGTTACATTCTTACCACATCATAAATCCCAAAATTTCAGCTACAAGTATTTGTGGAATTATATGTTAATCATAACATGTTTTCAGTTTAATTAATTTTGAATCAGTTACAGAAATGTTTATTTATTAATTAATTTTGTGATATATGTATATGTTTTTGTGTGTGTCTGTTTGCATATGGTAACAATAAGATGCATTTTTGTAGCTTATTATAATAGAATATGTATGTCAAGTATCAGTCTATTGCTGTATGTAATCAACCCAATAGGTGAATTAATTTGTAGCATTGCCACATAATTATCTGTATCATGTACATCACCTTTATCAGCAGAATCCTGTTTATGACCAGTTGGATCAAATACATACCACTTATGTGATACTGAAAATGGCTGAGATGTCTCCTGATGACAGTGGAAACCAGTTGTTGTGAAACAGATGCAACACGAGTCCAACATAGTATTGTCTTTGTCCCTGAAAAACAATGGTTATACTGGATGCATATGTGCTGGCCCAGGGTTGGTGAAAGAGGGGTTGTCCTGGGCCCCAGCAGTGAGATATTCAAAGCTCATTAGAAATGCATACTACTTAATGAGCTAAAATGGTGACTGTTTTTTCAAGGATTCATGAAGAAATTTGTCACCTAAAATTTTTAAAATGAACAATTAGCAAAAATCAATGACTATAATGATGGGGAGGACAATGATATTACTGACCCTGGGTCCTGGGCTGGCTCTCAATGCCTCTGTACTGACAGACTGATGCTCTGAACCACAGGGGTTCTATATGGAGTAACCCTTGCTGTAACTGGCATTAGGTCTGTAACAGATTATACTCTTGCTTAGACTTGAACACCAAATGGTGTACTGTCTTATATCAATGCTACTATCTTTATGTAATATGCCCAGTGCATGTGCTGTACCACTGTATGTCAGATGCAGGGGATGAGTTCAATCATTATCCATGTTCTTGTGATAACTGGAATGATTGGTGTCAATGTTGCTGGTTTGGGTTAGCTCTCCTCTCACTCTTTGTACCCTTTACTGAGATTACGTGAAAATTATTCTTTAGTATATGATCTCACCTGTTTCAGATGATAATTACTAGTGCATTGTTTCTCAACCAGGATGCAGTGAAATTTAAGCAAAACATTGACTCTCCATTTGATATATCTTGAGAAAAAAACAATTGATAAACTGCACTAGTGGTTAAATAAGACCATGCAGTAGAAGTTGTACATGAAAAATGCCATTGGCTTGTCTTTGCCTCAACAGCTATACAGCACCATGACATAGAAAAGATAGGACTATCCATATTGCTCATGATGTCAGAGAAGTTCTTTCTAGATGTAAATGCTGCTGGAAATGGTATCAGGCCAGATCTTTATGTTTTTTTGTTGTTTTTTTATTATTATTTTCCACAAAGCTACATGAGGGCTATCTGCTCTAGCTGTCCCTACTTTAGCAGTGTAAGACTAGAGGAAAGGCAGCTAGTCATCACCACCCACCACCAACTCTTGGGCTGCTCTTTTACCAAGGAATAGTGAAATTGACCATCACATTATAATGCCTCCATGGCTGAAAGGGTGAATATGTTTGGTGTGATGGGGATTCGAACCAGCGACCCTCAGATTACAAGTCAAATGCTTTAACACACCTGGCCATGTTGGGCCATCTTTTTATGGATCAACCAGTATGGATATGTTTAATATTGCTTACCTTCCACTATGATTTACCAGGTTACTTACATTTTGTATCATAAGTTTCTGAAAACTAAATCCTGCTCCTTAAAATATGTCTCCAACTTCAACATTTCCTGCAAGTGTCAACTGTATGTGCCATACAGTATCCTTCTAACTTAGGTCATATCATTCACTTCAGTATTTACTGTGTTATGTCATGCTAAGTAGTTATTGCTATTGTTTTTGAGAGAGAACATATTAAAAATTATCTGTAATTCTTCAAATAACATTTGCATCGTATTTTAGTGTTTCTGTTGAAATGGATCCTTTTACATGTAGGCCTCTAATGTAAGAGTCTCTTGAATTACCAATTTTCTCCAAATTAAAATATCAGATATAAAGTTTAAGGTAATGTAATATTTGCTTGTTGTTTAAAGTAGAATAAAGTACCTTATGAACCATGTGATGCCAGAGTTAATTAGAGTAATTTTGCTATTAATATAACCATTTGACATCAAACCACTTGTAGGGTTAAGTGTTTTTCTTCTTGCCAATAATTGTGGAGAAACAACTAATAAATATTTTTATATACATAGTTATTTTTTTTCAGGAAGTGGTGATCCGTCTCGGATTCATGAAACCAGTCTTGGCAATGATGATGTGTTTATGGTTAGTAAGACTTTTATTAAAAGTTAGATTTTAATTTCAAAAGTATTTATACAGTACTATTTATATTATGTGTGTAATAACATTTATAACTTGTTTTCCTTTGTTTATGATGTAAAACATTGCTTATAATTTTAAGATCAACCTGTTCTATTCACATTCACACAATACTAACATTCAGATGCTTTTAATTTGTACACTATTATAATTATGTTTCCAAACTAATTCATTTTCTGATTTTGGTATAAATAATTAAAAAAACAAACAATGTAGTCTTTTGTAATGCTGATACTATTGTTACGCATAAATTGACCAGAAAATATACAGAACATTCTCAGTAATTTTTTTCTACACTTTAAATAATATAGAGAACATACAAAACTGTATTTTAATAGAAGTTGTAGAAAATCTTTCTGTACAGTTTTCAAGCTTAAGCTATTATATTAAAAGCACAAGTGAAACTAAAGATGTGTCAGTTCCCCTGTTTTTACTGACTAAATATGTACTTTTTATTATCACAAAACTAATTATTTCTGTAATAAAAGCCAACTTGAGTGGTACATTTCACCTTTTTCTTTACCATCTTGTCTTTTGTCACAAATACTTGTTGTAGATGTTAACACATATGCTTAATCAAAACAGTTTTTCAAGCTCATGTGCTTAATTGCTTAGAAACTTTTGTTTTCATGTTTGAGGTCTCTTCTTAGACCACTGACTTCATCTGATAGGAGATAAAATATTACACATTCCAGTGATTGAGAAAAACTTTCATATTTACACGTTTCACGTATACAGAAATGATAATAGAACATCATTTGTTCGTAACCACAAGAGATGTTTCCTATAATATGACTAGATGCAAGCACGCACATAGCGTATGTTGACAAGTTTTTGCATTGAGTTACACGCCTTTTAAAATACCAAAATATTCTGATTTGTGATTGTTTTTTTTCTCTGTCACTAACCCTGTATTGATAACTCTGGGAATTTCTCATTAAGCTTGTATTTGTTATTTTGTTGAAAAATATAGCTTATACATATCAAACAGGTTTTGATCTAAAATGTTGCAATGGACAACGTGACTGGTGATCTTGTGATTAGTTAACATTTTTACCCACTCCTGTATAATTTTACAATGGAGGTAGACAGAAATGAATTAAAATATTGCTTAGTATGTTCAACTGGCAGATTGGTCCATTTCAACAACTTTCCAACTTTGTGCTACCCACTGTTTTTTAGACATTTATTTTATTGTGATCTTCCTTCCATTTTGATATGAGGATACCACTATAAACTTAAATTTTGTACAATTATAGTTATTTTAGCTCTATGTGATTTTGCTTTAGAATTTGATTGCAGTTCTAACTCTTTTTTTCCTTTTTTTTATTCCCTTTAAATTATATTCCTTCTTGCTTTATAACTGTGTAAGTAAGCTAAAGTGGCTCTCTCTCTCTCTCTCTCTTTTATGCTAGACACTGGACCTACCAGTTGATTCTCGTTCCTCTTCTGGATCTAGCACAACAAGTGGGAGTATGCCAGGAATCCCAAGACCTTCTTCCACTACAGCTAGCATCAGTGGAGACTTTTCATCTTCATCACCACCTTTCACACATCCTCATGCCAACCACCACTATTTACATAGGATACACTATATTCGTCCTGCTCGCTATGTTGGAGGTTCCAACAGTGGCAATGGAAATGGAAGTAGTGGTGTTGGAACATCTGGAGGGAGTGGTTCTCAACATGGGGACAAAGGTCACACAGAAGAAGTATGGACAAAGGATAAAACAAAAACCTTTTACAAAGAACAAATGCTGTTTGACAGTGATAAAATAGAAGTGATGTCTACTGAGCCCTATTCTTACATTACAGTTTGCTAAGGATAAGCCATCTAGGACTGAGCATGAATATTCTTATCCTGTGATGGACTCATTTAGACTTGGGAAACGGGACTCCATAAACAGTTTAAAAAACAGCAAAACATAATTGCTACACCACCTCCTTTGCTGCCAACAAAGTGTAAGAAGAAGAAAGATAGACATAAAGAATCAAGGAAACAATCGCCACTTACTAGAATTCAGTGTCGGTACTGTCAAGAGATGTATAATGAGGACGACAACAGGCGAGGTAGCTGCGAGTATGCCCCAGATGGTGTACTATCTTGTATCAATGCTACTACCTGTATTTCATGTGCTCAGTGCATGCTGTACCACTGTATGTCAGATGCAGAGGGTGACTTTAGTCATCATCCATGTTCTTGTGATGACTCGGATAACCAGTGTCGACGTCGCTGGTTTGGGTTGGCTCTCCTCTCGCTCCTTGTACCGTGTCTGTGGTGCTATATACCTCTTCAAGCATGCCACCGCTGTGGTGTTCGATGTAATTTATGTGGGGGCAAGCATGAAGCTGCCTAACTTACTCTCATTTTAGACAATGCAAGGAATTTGAGAAGAAAAATAATATACAAGCAAATTAAGTGTCAACATAATGAGTGCATGCTAAAATTGTGTGTGTGCATGCTCTGCTCTGCCTTGGAATACATTAAATATTGAATCTTTCTTCCAAGAGGCAATATCCACCTATCACCTTTGACCTTGTTATTAGTGAACAAGAACAAACTTAACTTTCCATTCTGTTGAGAAAGTAAAGCCAAACAAGCTGAATATTAACTGATTTCAGCATTGGCTAACAGTCTCTTTACAAGGTGCCCTTCCTGCCTACAGTTAATGTTATTTTTCATTCAGAGTTTTTGGATAGAATACAAAGAGATAGGGGCCAGTGACAGGTTCGTACATCTGTAACCTTCAAGAAAAAGTTTTAGTATCAGATCTATACTCCTCTTAATTTGCAAGTCATAGTAAACAAACATTTATGAGCATGAATTATTTACAAAAACAAATTTGATAACTGTACCCATAATCAGTGTGAAGCAAGGTGTAGACCTGAAACTAAGACAGTGGTGCTATAAATTTCACATGTGTGTTTTGACTGACACACATTGGTGCTGTGAGGGTATTTCTTCCTGACATCCATGATAATTCAAAGGTTTTCTAATACTCTGCATTTACTTGACCTAGCCATGGAGGTTACTGAAAAGTCTACATATTTTTATTAAATTGTATGAGGAAACTTGTCAGATCTCTTAGTAAAATGTCTAGTGTACTTTAGCTTCTTCACTGAACATTATTAACAGAAGAAATATGCTCTTTCTTTCTTTTCCACACAAAAGTGAAGTCAAAACCTTCATGTAACATTGTTACATGTGATAAACTGTAGAAACACTGTATAGTAAAGTTTTTGACTTGTTGACTGGTAAAATGTCAACATTATATAAGTATAATTTTTTATTAACTTAGAAGAACAGAAAATCAGTTGCATCTATGACGTAATTCAGATTATTTGAATAAAACAAGTTTCACAAAGAGCTTTTGTGAAAAAACAATTTCTGTAACCAAAGTCTATAACTTTTCAGTGTTCAATTTTTTCAATCATATATATAAAAATTTCAACTGAAAAATTGATACCCAATAGAGTTTGAAGTCCTGTTTAACAAAAGTATAAAGTGAGGTGTTGTCAGAATATTTTGTGATTAATGAATGTTAGAAAAAGACTATTAAGAGGTTATTATTGTGACAACCAACTCCTTTGAGTGTTATGGTACACTGAATGAAAGTTGTAACATTAGTTAACCACTGGTGTATTTTTATACAATCTTGTATATAGTTCGGTGGTCATGACAAAGGCCATGTTGAAATCAAAGTATACAATCATAGGCATGAAAAGCTAGATATAATGATTTTTATTCTGTTTAACACAAAGTATTTTTATGACCAGCTACCTTCTGATTTAGGCAGCGGGAAAAAAAAGTTGCTGTAATGTAGAATTTGGGTAGCATTTTTACCCATCTTAAAATTGTGTTATTAGATCCTAGCCTTCATTTAGTGTTTCATGACTGCTTTTAGAATTACCTCTGAATTTGCATAAGTTGTTTTTATTTGTATAATTTTTTAACTTCTACCCCCTCAAATGACCTGAAATAAAAAGGTCTGCTGAGTTTGTATATGCCTGTGCCTTACTTGTTTTGTCTGCATTCTTCTTATGTGATTATAGAAACTTTATGAAGAAATGTAAGCTAGAAATGCCAGTACTTCTACAATGAACTGAATCCTGTTCCATCTTTTAAGATATTGGAGCACTTCTTGAGAGACTAAATAAATTTAGCTACAACTTTGGAGCAAAAATGGTGGTTAACATCTCCATTGATGTGGAAGGTTTTTTACTGTTGAACGTGTTGCCATGAATGCTGTGGTGTGATGACCTTTTGAGGCACTTACATTTCTCTTCTCCAGATCTAGAAGAAGGAAGACACAAGTATCATGAAATGTCATTATCATATATTTAAGGCAAGATGTCTTGTTGTTAAATCCTTCCAGATAATGCCCTCTTGCAAATCATGTCTCTCAAATAACAAGTCCACTCATAGTTTTACTAGTGTAATGTGGTTCCCTTCATTTTCACAATCAAGAAGCAGAATTATCATTACTGGCACCTTTACATATATGAAACTAAGAACATACATAAAGTTTATCAAAAACGTTTGTACAAATAACTTTGTAGGCTTCAATAAAAATTTGGATCTTGCTTTTTTTTTTTTTACAACCCTTTGATTAAAATCTCAGGCTGTATACTTTCAGATATATCATTTGAAGTTGGTTGTTGTTGAGTTAACCAATGATATTTACTTTATAAATTTGTATAGTATAAGTCTGGTAGTTACATATATTTTTAAAAATAGATTTTAACAATTTCAAATCTGACTAATATTACTTGTCTAATACATTGTTTGTTATATTGGTAGTACTTGACTTTAAATTCGTTCAAACTTAATGAGTTGGATGTTTTCTCCACTCATACTTAGAATTTTATAGGTTTTATTATGATTGTACATCTTGTTTCTGTAGTTTTAGATACTTGTTTAATATTGGCTGAACTCTACCAAGATAAGTACATCCACATAGGGCACCCACCCACACAGGGTGCAAGTTTGAATCTTTGAAAGCAAGGATAGAGTAGATTCTTTTCAGGAGGCACATGATTTGTAGCTCACATAGGGCACCATCAATGAGTGATGTGACCCTGAAGGTTGGTTGATATACAGATCTAACATTTTTGTCACTAATATTGTTGTAAACTAGTGAAAGACATGCTTATCATCAGCTTGTCATTAAGGTTTGGTAAGTTAGTTTACTGATAGCAGAAATGTTTTACTTTCATTGGCTTTGAATTCTGCTCCTGAAGTTTTTTACTAGTTTTAACTTAAAACTGTACACTTCTTTTTAGAGAGTAGTGTTATTAATTTTAATCATTGTAGTATACAGTCTGTGTTGCAACTATAGTTAAACATTTTTTTTTTTATAAGTTATTATAAACTAAATTTATTTTCATCTTGTATTCCAATTAATTTGTGTTTCTTCTGGTTACTGTTCTTAAATTATATTAATCATAATTTGTAATTTTATTTAAAACTAAAAAGGTTAGGATTATAGTTATCTTTCCAATCAACTATGATAAAGCAGGAAATTTACAGTGTGAAGATCAAAAGGTAAACACTAACTTTGTAAAGTTAATATATGTGTTTACATACTAATAATCTTTGTATGTCATTTGATGCCTTACAAAAGAAGAAGCCCTTTTTTTTAAACAACAGAGGGCTATTTTTATTAACTTAGTCTATTTAACACTAAAACAGTTGTTTAAGTAATTGATGATATAAATAACATCACAACCAGTACTATGCCTGTCATATCCCACTTAGCTTGGTGAGCCCTGGTATTGTGCCTAAGGCCTTGTCGTCACTGGTTATAGCAGATGTAAGGTGGTTGACATATTATTGCATTATTATTTACTTTCATTCGTACATTTTTATAATTGTCCTCATGGAATATTTTAGGGTTATCCCCACACTATATCTTGTAGTTCGAAACAACTGACCATGTAACTATGTAAAGAATTGAAATATTATAACTGCATCTCATCACAAGTATTTGTTTTAGATGTAGAATAACATTTTATCATGTAAGTAAACATGGGATGGTACTATTCCACTAATATCCCAGCAAGACACTATTTGTTCTTAAATACCCATCTTTGTTAACATCAATTATTTACACTTGATGATTCAAGTAATCTAGAGTAACATGATACTTAACAAAATTCTGTTTGCTTTTCTTTCAATAATTACTAAAAGCACATTGTCCAAAGACAGACTCATGTTTTTTTACAACTCTTAATTATCCATCATATAACTTAGCAGCTCTTGAAACCACTAAAGCCTATTATTTGAGAAGTAGTTGTAGAAACATTGAATTTATTGAAAAGGCAATATTAATTTTCAATTGTTACAAATACTTCTTAGATCTGTTAAAGAAAGTTGATTGCCTAGTACTTTCATTTTTACATTGAAAGCTGATAGTCATTAAACCAACCCAAATTCTAAAGGTTTGTACTATCAACTTTATTCTTAAAAGCTTACATTACCCGGCAAGATCTCAAAACACCAAATCTGGTTGTTTGCAAGAACATGGTTAAACCATTCCTCAAATTTATTCCATAAGCCAAGCTCTAAAAACTTGTATTATTAGGTTTGTTCTGTAGAACATGCATTATTAGACCAATACTTTATAAACTTTGTAAGACGTGTATCAACAACTCAATGTGTAGAAACATATCTTTCAAATTGCATTATCAGACCAATCTCTTGAGACTGTGTTTGATGGAATTTGTTTTTTAAATCTTGTGTTATTCAAAAACATTTCTAGAAACTAATTCACAAGTTTGTTTCCTAGAAAAATTTATTTATTAGACATTTATGAGAAATTATGTTAGCAGGACATTTTTTCTGTGTTACATTATTTAGAAATATTACTTCTATGAAACATTTCTCAAAGTCAGACTATGAAAATCTGTAATTTTTGGTAACTTGTGATAAATGATGAACAAATCCTTTTGTCTTCTAGGGATTGTACAAAAGTGGTAATAGTGTCTTTCCCTTTACACTAGCTGTTAAATAGTGGCCAGTTATAAGCAGAGAGGTTTGGTATTATTTCTAAACCACTGCCATGATGAGTCAACTGTACATGATATCAAAGCTTAAATAAGTTAGCTCCCTGCTTATTACAAGTGTGTATAGTTCCAGATTTTTTCCATGCTTCTGCCTTTAGGCTAGTTGTACAGTGTTTTGTATATTATAAAATTGATTTGTAAAATGTTCCAGTTTACCTGCTTCTGTTCTCAGTCATTGTCTGAAGAAGAACCAATCAAGTAAGTACTCTGAAGTGCTTGGTTTATTACAAGAAGTCTGCAACAGTTAAGTCTGTACCAGTACTACCTAAGAAAGCTGGATTTCTGTTTCGAGATCTAGGCATGTGATATGAAGGATTTGTCTTTGGCAGCTACTTGTATTGCTCATCATTCATGTTTTATATCCAAAATGTTGAATTGTATATATATTTTAGTCAGTAAAAATTATAAGAATGTTACTGTTCTTGTTTTTCAAATTCAGTGTTTTCAGGCTTTAAAAAAATCCATCACTGTTTGGTCTTGTGTATTGATTGATTTATTATTTAACAGGTTCATGGGCACAAAAAAAGCTAAAAGCTGCTTGCAGTAAGAAATAAGTTAATGATTTAGCCTGACCTTGTTATTAGAAGCATACCAACTGTTGAGCACTTCCAGTTGGCAATCACAGTACCATCTAGAAGTTGGTCTACAGTGAACCATGAATATGTTAAATAAGAAAAATACATCTCTGCTGTATTATAGCCAGTTTGTGTTCTGTTGTTGAAGTTACTTGCCATACCTATTGGCATTCTAAACTTTTATTGAATCATTTTTGTTCACTGAAATAAGAAATAAATTAAATACTCTTACAAGCCTGAGAGAAATGTTTGTTCTAAAGATTGCACACAACCCTCATACTTGAGATTCAAGCATACAACTACAGAATTTGATCGCTTAAAAGACAAATGTAATATCTGTTTAAGAAACTGAAATTGTTAATTTATTTTAAGAAAAACGTTTATTAATAAAGTTTATCAACATATTGCATGAGTTGGGAAATGCAACAGTATCTACTTGAATTCACCTACAGTTTTTTGTTACAATTATATATAGTATGTATATGAATTAAATAATGGAATTAGTTTTGTAATGACAGATTAAATTTTCTGTCATAACTAAAATATTAATTAAATTCTCTTGTTCAAAGTTATATAAAATGAAATTGATGTAATTTTTAGCTATTTTGCTGTCTATTTGTTTCACAGTAAGGTTACAATTTCAATGACAAAATTTTCATTTAAGAGATAGAATTTTTTTCTAACATCACATGGTAAATCTCGGGTAATTAGTGGGTAAAACTTTAACACAATAGAGCTATTAATCAAGTCTCTAAACCTAATTTTTTAGTTCATAACTTGTCTATGGTTCACATATGACTGTATATGCAGTCATATACAGTCATATGTTCAAGCACATTCCAGCTGGTGTGGTGGAATGATCCAGGATACCACTGAATGTGCAATAGTACTTTCACCTGTGAGCATGTTATAAAAGAGAGACATTTAACTCCTGTTATTTGTAAAGAATCCGACAAAACCTTGTGGTGGGAAGTGCTTTTGGCTTGATGCCTCTCTTAAGTCAATAGCTCAAAATTAGGAATGGCTGAACATGAACTCATAGGTGCTCTTCAGGTTGAAAATCTTAAATAAAATTTTTAAATAATAAAAAACACAAGCAATAATTCAAATTGCTTTAACTCTGTAAAAGAAATTATATATTCAAATTTAATACTTTTTGAAATATTTTTGTTGAAACATGGATCTTTTAATTCATTGTCATTCATTTATCTGCTGAAGATCTAGATTTTTAGTTAAAACCACTTTTATAGATGTTGCATATAATACTTTACTGGAATATTCTTGAATTTCAATTTCAGAAATATCTTTCCATAAGTAAGTTCAAATCCTTTGAAATTCAAGACCAATATGTTTCAACATAAAAGGTTTTAAAAATGTAGTTAGGCGTAATTTTCAATTCTAACTTTGTGTTTACACTTTAACTGTAGCTTGAGCCATACA
This sequence comes from Tachypleus tridentatus, assembly GCF_004210375.1. NCBI lineage: Eukaryota > Metazoa > Arthropoda > Merostomata > Xiphosura > Limulidae > Tachypleus > Tachypleus tridentatus. The sequence continues at coordinate 84,061,120 of NC_134834.1, read as the reverse complement.
TTTTGTTCCATACTGTCGGGGGTTAAGTTAGGATTTTTGAAATAGGGGGAATTATTTTTGTGATCCACTTTGAAGTAGCAACAGACTTAGAGAACCTTGGACAGAATTTTTGGCACCATTTAACTTTTGAATTGGACATATATCTTTATATGTTAAGAAACTCCTGTGCCTGTATGTAAAACAGAAACCTTGCTGTTCAATTTCCATTGATAATTTTTTCATTTTTTCAATAATAGCTTGAAAAAAAAGACAATTTTATTTGAACCAAGTTTAACTCGTATATTTTGTTCTCTCATTGACATACTTAACACTTAATTTACCTAATTCTTACATACACTTTGCTATAAGAATCCAATAAAGATTGTTATGCAGACCTTACAACTTCAAATTAATGATGTTCTTCACTGTTTTGACAAAACCACAAACTCACTTGTTCACACATGACTATTTACTCATAACTTTACCACTAGCAGATAAATGGGTGATATTGCTGGTTTTTTGCTTTAAGTTACAAAATGATAAAGACAGTGATAAACTTGTAACATAAAGGTGATGAGCAAGTGAATTGTCACACCTTGATCAACAAAATTCAGATAATTATTTCCATTTAGGCTCAAAATCTATAAAAATGCATTATGATCATTTTACAGTCAGTAGTTCTCTATAGTTTGTGTGTTTATTTGGAAGTTAAGCACAACTACACAATGAGCTATCTGTGCTTGGCCCACCACCAGTGTTGAAACTCAGGGGGAGGGCATTATAATGTAACAGTTGATGCTACTCTTTTTGGGAAAGAGTCATCAAAACGTTGGCAGTGGGTGATGTTAACTAGCTGCTATCCCTCTAATATTTCACTTCCAAATTAGGCATGGTTAGTGCAAGTAGCTTTGCACAAGATTCAACGAATATTCTAATATTGTAATCTTTGTAAATCGTAATCATGGAAGAACACTTTTTAGGTCATGTGAACTTTACAGAGTATAAGAGAAAAAAACTACAGTTGAAATGAGGGTTAAGTCTTAAAATATGGCAATAACTGGAAGAAGAACTCTCTTACACTCGGAACATTTCACCTGTAACAGTGAGAGCATGTGTACCTTCTCATTCCATTCTCGGGACCATGATATTGATGGGAATCTAAGAAACAATCTCTGATTGTCATTTCCTTTGGCATGAAGCTTATGGTGGCAAAGAAAATTCAATATAACTCCAAGTCACTTATTAACAGGCCCTAGACAGTGGAAGATGCTGTTTTGAGTAACTCATGAACAAAGAGTGTGTGTTGGACAAAATTTGTTTCAACCCCATCAGGTAGAGCAAATTGTTAGTCAATCAGTAGCCTTCTAGACCAGAAAGGCACATTGGCAACATTTAAAGTCCATGTCCAACAGCAATGTGCAAACAATAACAAAAAGTTGTACAACAATCAACAATATCACAAGTTTTTGTTTGCCAGTTATCTCACAAGAGATTCAGCCCAAGAGGATAAAGTTCATTGAGATGCATGCATTTCTGGATATATAAAAGGAGAAGAGGGCTTCATGTGTACACTAACTCAGTTTCATAGTAGAAAAAAGGCAGTAGTAGATTTTTATCAGCACCACTACTTAACTGTGGGAGTTCTATAAAACCAGAAAATCCTCCAGAATTTAAACAGTTAACAGAAGAGGATTTTGGTCATTTTCTCAAGCATTTCAAGCACATTGTTCATTGGAATGAATAGACTTAGATGTAGGTAGTGTAACACTTAGAGAGTCCCATGCTTAATGCATTAGAACACTTGGACAATGGGCAGTTTGATAACTGAGAGAGTTCTCAATGAGCTGTATCAAAGGTTTGATCCTGTGGAGAACAGAGCAATCTATATTGCAAAGTTTAAACATCAAAGGCTACATCAGGAGATTGCATGGAAAGACATTCTCCAGAACATCTTCCACAAATCACTCAGTGATGAGTTCATTAAGGGGTTGTTCAGTAAACCCATGCTGAACCACATTAGTCTTAAATAACATTCTCTCAATGAAGCAGTTTCAGTAAAAATGCAGTTCGTAATGGCCACATAGATTCAAGTACTGTAAAAATTGAATGAATTATTGGCTTAGCTCCTAGAAAACCTCCAGGATTTCATGATCCCCAGACATAAGGAACATTTAAACCACCGGTTCCAAACTTGTAAGGCCTAGTGGTTAAGCTTCACTCACAATATGAAGGTTGCAGGATCAAATCTCCATCACCAAACATTCTTACCATTCCAACTTAGGAGGCATTATAGTGTGACTATTAATCCTATCATTCACTGGTAAAAGAGTGGCTCAATATTTGATGGTGGGTGGCACTCTGGTTTCATATGAGGCAATAAAATTCTTTTGATCAGACCCTTCTCTGAACTCTTTTTCAATGTTTCAATGTCTTTCCTATAAGAAGCCCAAGAATGAACACAGTATTTGAAATATAGCCTAACTTGTGACCTAGACAATGAAATTATAACATCGTTAATCTTGTTTTAAATATTTATTTAGACACAACCTAAAATTTTATTTGCCCTACCACTAGCAGCACACTTCTTGGGTGGCTTTAGGGACTGATCCACTATTACCACGATGATTTCTTTTTCATGACACTGTTAAGGTTATTCTAATCCAAATTATACTTGTAATTAAAATTATGATAGCCCACATGCATTATTTCACATTTATTGTAATTAAAACCCATTTGATATTTATATGCCCAACTAACTCACTGAATGATTTAAATCTTTTTGTAAATTAGCAGCATCCTCTTCACAGCTAGCAACACCCAATACCTTAATATAATCTGCAAATGTAAGTTATTTATTAATCATTCTTTCATCTATGTCATTAATGTAAATCAAAAAGAACAAAGGTCCCTCACTTGTGAAATTATTCCAGTTTTACTGAACTCTATTTGTAATAACCTTCTGCTTTCTTCCATTCAGCTATTCTTCTATCCAATTTGCTAACTTATCTTGCACAAGTGTTTTTTTTTTATTTAGATCAACAACTAAAAGGGTGTTGTGACTCTTACTTTCTGAGCTATCAAGCAGTATTTGGTTGTGATAATTGAAATCTATCTAATGTGTTGTAGCAAAATTTCATTGGAGCACCCATGAAGAACTTGATAGATACACAGTTTAAGTTGTAAGATAGGAACCTAAGAAAACTAAGATTTGGATTTAACTGTTAATAATTATTGGAAATTCTGATAAACCAACATGTTGAAGGGACCTTGTAATCTATGCTTTCTGAACAGCCATGTTAAGTTCTATGATAAATGATAGAGTACATTTGTACAGTATCAATGTACTGAACAAACTCTATATTCTGTGTAAACTGACATGACATTGTGTTGGGTTGCTATGCAAGATTATTCCCTAATGAAGATGTTACATACCAGTTTTTCTGGGGTACAGTTATGTGGCATTGTCAAATGCATTCTGAAAATCCAGATACACCACATCTTCATACATTCTTACCCTCATCTACATAAGCAGCAACCTTTTCAAAGATTGTCTAAAAGTATGTTAAGCAAAATTTTCCCTAAGTGAAACCATACTGACTATCCAATAAAGATCTAAATTTTATTAAATGACTTTGCAAAGCATCTTTACTGGGATTTTTCAAAAACGTTCCCACAACTGATGTAAGACTAATAGACCTATAACACTTATTATAATTTCCCTTCAAAAGAAAAATAATATTAGTCATCTTTCAATCTTCTGGCATCTGCCCATAATGTAAGGACTTACAAAAAAATAGTAGCAAGTGGCTCACACATCCAATCTTTAATCTCCTTCAAAACCCTTGGGGAAATTATCTGGCCCAGGAACCTTATCATGCTTTAAACTTCCCATTTTTTTCTTAACCAGCCCAGGATTAAGGCAGTCATTTTGTTTGATCTTGTTTCCATCTATTAGCTGTTCATGATGTGGATACTGTTTAAATCTTCATTATAAAAACTGAAGAAAGAACAAAATTTAATTAATAATCCAGCCATCTTATAATCATCAGCTTTGAGCCTTCCTTTATCATCCCTCAAGGGTCCTACCTTGACCTTAACATTTTGTTTACCCTTAATATACTGAATGAAATCTTTACTGTTAATCTTTACATTTCCAGCTAACATTTTTCATACAACCTTTCTGGTACCCCAATTTCCTGTTTGATCATCATTCTTGACCTTCTATATTATTATAAACCTGCTATTATACCAGTCAATTTGATTTTGTGATGTTTTTTTCTATAATTTTATTACTTTATGATATTTGAGCTTAACCTGGAATTTAATTGCAGCAACCCTATACAAGTAACAAGTTTATATTAAATATTTTAAAAAATTATTTTTTAAAATTTTCCAAACTTGAACATTATCCAAATAACATAGCTGTTCAATTCACAACAGACAATTCTTGTCACATCCATTCAAAAAATTTGCTCCTTTGAAATTTGTAACAAAAATATTATTTCTGATCCTCATTTACAACAAAACATTGCACCTAATGCAGCAATGCTGAGGAATGCAAATACCTAGACACCATTTAAGAGATGAGACAGTAATATGTCAGCAAATTTAGAGCTTGTTTAAAGAGGAACAAGCAAAATCATATACAAATACTTACAAGCATATCACATTCTTGTTTTATTTTTGGCTGGTTTGTCTGTATTTACCATATGTGTACAAAACACATTTTTTGAAAAAAAAAGGTAGAAAATAAGCAAAACAAAAATACATAACTAACATTTTTTTTTCTTACTTTCATTATTTAACATAACATTCTTTTTTACCCTGCTGAATCATTACAATGACCCTTGAAATTTCTGTATACTACTTGAAAATTCTAGTAACTATAAAAATATTTTAAGTGTATTAATGAGAAAAATATGGAAATATAAATATTATATACTGAAAATTAAGCAATGGGTACTGACAAGCATTTGGAACTATTAAAGATTTGATGGTACTGTTCTGTAAATAACAAATCAGTGTCCAAAATTACATGACAAATTTAGTAACAGTAATAAAAGAGGACATGAATTATGAGGATGAGCGATCAAACCGTTGGAACAATGATAACATCCTAAAGTACAATGCAATTCATAGTATAACATCTCTGGAACTCTGCACTTCTTAAATACAGAAACCACTTTTACTATTATTAGCCTAGGCACCAAACCACATGTTCATTTAAGTTGCAAGTCACTAAAGCTTCTGTGAATATTTAACAAATAAACAAAGTCATTAGTTTTGTATGTTTAGCATAGCAAATATGTAATAATAAAGTCTGATATGACATTTACATTCCACATTAAATTTTCTTTCCTTAATGTTCAAATTATAAACTATAATTTAAAGTATGTAAATCCTTTTATTCAGAATGGCATATATAGGCTCACCTCTACAAGTCGACTACCTTGTCTTAATCCAGCTTGCCAAGCAAATCCATAGCTCTCAACATCAGTCACAATTCCTTCGTACTGTACATGGAATCCTAACTGTCCAAGACTGTTTCGACGAAGAATCAGTTCCTGAGTCTGTGAGCAAAAAATGTTTTAATCATATCTTAATTTCAATACGAGGGAAGTACAAATAACATAGACATTATAAGAATCATCTTTCTACCATAACATGTAACCACTATCAATTCTACAACTTGAATACCTTGTCAGATTGTTGATTTAACAATTTGTGTACTTAAGAATGATTGCACCACTAACTAAAGCACTGTACCTGTTCTAAAAACAAATCTTCTTTACTGTTAGAGCTGTAATTTGTAATAAAATAGTTCTTATAATCTGCAAGTAAACTCCAAACAAAAATGTTTAACATTACCTAACACATCTACAGTTCAACATTTTTGTGCAAATATATTTAAATCCATAGAATCCAGAATCAGTATCAGGCATATTTTGATGTGCACACTTCAGATTCTAACAGAAATGTATTTCAGAATTATTACAATATACAGCCTTGTGCAAATTAATTGAAACAAAGCGGAAAATTACGATATTTTCAATTTTTTGCGTTTTATTTCTAAAAATCCAAAAATTACTCACAAATTAATAAATGATATAACTGTTTTTATTTTTAAGATCATTAACCTGCTTTGGCATCGAGTCCACAAGTTGGCTGCAATCTTTACTAATTTTTGGATCGCGGTACCACACCTCAATTATGGCCTCAATTAGCTTATCTTTCGTAGTACAGTCTTTTCCTCTTTTCACCAAAGTCTTTCTTCACAAATCGCCCAAAGATTTTCAATACGATTTAAGTCCGGAGAGTTTCCAGGCCAGTCCAGCATCTTTATTCTCGTTTTAGTCAAAAAATTCTTCACAAGTTTCGATGTGTTGCACGGAGCCAGATCTTGCTGAAAAATGCCAAATACAATCTGGATTTGGAAATCTCTTTTTCAATTCTGGAACAACTCTTCTCTGCAAACCTCGATGTACTATGGTCCTCGCACCATACCTTCTACAATATGTAAGCCTCCGACGCCACAGTAGCTGAAAAAAACCCCAAAACATCTTCAAGGGATGTTTTACGAACTGACTGATGTGAGATTTTCAAAGTTTCTCACCTGGAGATCTGCAAACATGCAGTCTTCTTTGACCCTGTATGAAGAAATGAGTCTCATCACTGAATAACACCTTCCTCTATTGTTCTTGCGTCCAGTTCTTGTATTTCAGACCCTATTGATACCGTTATTTCTTCACTGCATTGGTAAGAAATTGTTTTTTAACTGGTCTCCTTGCCCTTCTAATGCAATTTCAAATGACGTAATATTCCTCAAAATTTCGTCGTATATCCCAAAAATAGATCGACCATACTGCAAAACACAACTAATGACGCAGTCTGTGTGAAAAAAATGACTATTAAAGGAAATCAGCAGGTCCAGAGAGCCTACACCGGCCACCATGCTGGAAATATTGTAAAATGACCATTTGTTTCAATTAATTTGCACAACGGTGTATCTGTTTATCAATCCTTTGGTTTTGAAAACTGCCAAAATTGTGTGAAAGTATACACTATGCTTAAAGAACTGAAGAAGTAACATACAAACATGTTCATACTATATGATTTATGATGTTTACACTACTATGTCACTTTGAGATTAGTGCTAATTGCACTGCATGTTCACACTTTATCACCAGTAGCAGCAACTTCTGTATGTCTCCATTTTAGCAGAGGCAACACCATGTGTATTTCCCATTTTAGCATCAACAGCAGCAATATCTGTATGTTTACATTTTGGAAACAACAAAATCCATATTTTAGGTTTAGACTTCATAACCACAATCATCAACATCTGAATATTTCCACTTTAGCATAAGTAGCCACATTTTATATCTATATTTTAACAACAGAAGCAGCCATATTTGATCTGCATGTTTGCAACCACATTGTATGCCGACAGTTTGGGATTAGTACAAGTCCTATATAAAAGTCTTCATTTCAAGGGTAGTATAAGATGTTTCATTAACCATAGAAAAACTTACAGCTTTGTGGTTTATTCCTAAGTCTTCTAAACTTTCCATTAGATTCCACTGTTTTTTCTTGTTGGAGATTATATTTTTTCAAAAAAGTGACAAGCCTAATTACTTTTCAAGCCACCTTATTAACCATACTTTGATATAAATAATTAACAATCAGTTCTATCTAATGGCATTAAACTATTTTCATAGCCAAACTTCATCAGCAGTTGTTCACATCACATGTTGTGGAGACAACAGGGTGTACTAATACAATCAGTGAAAGACCACATGAGAGACAAAACAATAAATATTTTTTCTCAAGTGATGGTACTCTCCTAGCAAATATAAACTTCATGTCATGAGATATGCAGAAAATGTATTTTAAAAAATTGAAAACTTGTTTATAAGCAAGGCTCCTTGGAGCTAAGCAGAAATATTTTTCTTTTTGAATTAGACCAAGTAAACATTTCAAAATGTAATCACTTCTAATATGTTTTTGAGTTAAAAATTATTGAAATGTAAGAATTATTTATGTAAATTTGATATACATTCAACACCTGAACAGTACTCATCAATCATAATGTTAAACCATAAAATATCTTTATGCCAGAATATTTAAAAGTTACTTACCTCACATCCTTGGGTCACACAAGCCAGTCGACTCACTATCTCTTGAATTTCATCTACATCAGGGTCTTTGGTGCTTAAAACTAAACATTCACCTTGATGGTAAAAAATTTTCAAACTGGAAACAAAAAAATGTTAGTGCTTTTCACCACATACTAGACTTTAAATGGAGCATTACAAACGGCATACTTCAGAAGTTTTAAAATGACCTCAGTTTCTTCTTAAGTTGCATATACACTATATCTATTACATTATAACAATATTATTGCAAGTTCATAAAAATCTCTATACAAAATTTGAAGTAAACTACTTTTCATCTTTTTATAATCATAATACAAACTAACAGATAGTCACAATACACAAGCTTAGTTTGTTAAAATATGGTAGAAAATGTAACAGTTTGAAATTTTGTTAAATTTAATCATTGACTGCAATAATGAATGAAGACAAAACAAACTGAGTAAGATAAGATATCAACAAGCAGACCCAGAAGTGTTCAAGAGAAAGGTTTTAAACTATTTTTTTTTATAACAATCTTCTAATTTCTTTCAAATTATTTTTAAAGAAAAACAGTTTAATACATCTGTATTACTTACACTTAAGTAATATATATTACACTGAATGCATGCATGTATTTACTAGCACTGAACCGAGAAGCACGTAACATGTATGTTTCAAGTTTTTCATTAACATACTTGTCAATATATCTTATTTTAAAATAAAATCTAAAAATCAAAATGATACATGGTTAGTAGCTTTGTATACCTGCTAGTATGTGAAGACCAGCCAATCACAGAACTACATGGACATGTAAATATGACTTCTCTACTACTTTCTTCAATAAGAACTAACGTATCAATAGAAATGCCTAGAAGACAGTCCTCTATCATTCGAGATTGTCCGTGATCTTCAACCTATAAAAAATAAGAATGAAAACTTCAACTTACTATTACTTAAAACCAAACACATAAAACTGGAATGTTATAATACATTTTTTTATTGGAAAAATCAAAACAATGTGATGAAAATCACCATCAGATTTATCATGATATAGCATCACATCTATTGCCCGATAATTAATTTTTAAGTGTATTAAACTACAAGAAAAAAATAATAAACTATATTTGTAAATAATAGGTAGTAGGAACAGGCAATTATGTGAATTAATACAATCACTTTCAAATATTGATATCTGAAGTACAATAAAAATTTATATATAACAGAATACTTGGATATAAATTATTTCTGTCACAGTGTATTCAGAAAAAAAATCTAGGAAAAATTCTCTCCCATACAGCAATAAAGTTTTGATATACTCACAAGTAACTTTTTTTGTCAAACATTCTCACTGAATTATACGTGCCACAGGAACTCATATGCACAAGAGACAGTTTATAGAGCACAAAGTAGAGAAATTTTTACAAATGCTAACTGTGGAACATCTTTTACGAACGAATCAAACTAAAAAATATTAAAACAAAAAAGAACATTCCCTTTCACTGTTTTGTCTCTTACAAACTTACATGACCTCCAATTCTGTTATCATCCAACAGTCTGAATTTTTTTCAAGATTAGATTACTTGCATACACAGATGTGCTTATAAAAAAAATAAAACATCTGTATTTCTTATGAAATGTATTAAGAAAGAAAAGCTCTCATAATATTTACCTCACAACAGATAAACATCTAATTACTGCACCTTACTTTTCAGACATTTCTAATTATCATTATAAAAATATTGTTTAAAACACATTCATGCAATACTGTACTTTAGCAAAAGAAACACTATGTTAAATCTTATTTATAAACATAGACAATTAATACAACAAGTCAAGTGTTAAAAAGTGATGCAATTTAGTGCCCCACTTCAACATTTAACTTGGCTCATTATGAACAAAGAGTATTAGTACAAGTAAAGACAAATGTATTAATCATTCACATTAAAATGACTTAAAAGACATAATACCCTTATTATGATAATCACTAAACTGTTTATCAGTGTTGCTTCAAGCAACAACAGAAAAACTGCAGAAAGGAAGTGAAGCAATGTGTCAGGGCCAAATTGAAACTTTCACACATGGTTGCACAAACTTAATGAGATGGAACAACATGTGCTTTATGTTCTGGAGTGTAGAAAAACCTTGAGGAAATCTTCTATAATACCAGTCCTCACTCTGAACCTAATTACTTCTTCTGATTTGAAATTAAATATTTACAAGTAGACTGAAGGTTAGAAATCATTATAAAGATGTGGCCACAGGCTCCAGATAAATGAACTTTATTCATTCCAGTTTTTTAGCTTTAAGAATTAGGCCTCAAAAAAAAAGTTAAGGCAGAAGCACTAGGATCTGGAGTTTATGACTACATTAATGTGATATCCTATTTAAAAATATTATTTTGAAATTAAGTGAAAAAGATATGCATTCATCTGCAAGTATCTTCAGAGTCTACATTTTTCAGAATGAAATTTCAGCTACCATTTTCTGTATTGTCTTTTGGTTTACCAATATTTTATTATACCTATACCAAATTCCAGATCCAAAAAAACAAAGTATTATACATAATACAAGTTTTCAGGAAGAATGTACATTAGTTTACAGAGCTGAATTGGAATTCCTCTTAACAATAGGATGATTCTAAAGCACAACAATTATGCAACTAATAAAACAGAAGATTTCCTAAATCTGATATTTATGTGAGACAACTCAGTTGTGTAATAGTTTGTTACTTATATATACATATGTGGATATATACCCATGTATACAACTTGTTCACTTTTAAAATTATGTTCCATATTTGGGTTGTCCATTTTACACAAACACGCATGCACAATTTACAGCTTAAAGCAAAATACATCTTGTTCCTTAATTTATAATACAGGAATTATTCTTTCAAGCAGGTTACAACAATTTAACAAAGATCTTATCTTAAAGTAATAAGGTAAAATTATTTTTAAAGCCAAAACAAAACACATTAAAACTAAACAAAACATGCTGCATATTTTTAAAAAAGATTCTAGGTTACAAGCTACAATGTGGAATTATAAAATTTATCTTATGTTTTGGAGGTGACTATGGAAGTAGGACCCACATTGTGGTGGGGATACACTGTCTATCAGTCTTGCTCTCTAATTTGCTAGTCTTGCATAAGAAGATTAGAAATTAGGAGAGCGAGACGTGGGTGCTCAAGCCCACAACGTCCAACATCTGTATCACCCTTCACTGCCTGCAGACAGTTGTGGGAAAGTGACTGTCCTCCCAATTTCATATAATATAAACATCAAAAGATAAAAATAAAAAATAAGGAAATAAAATACTACCATCTGGGGGTAAGATTAAACTTACCTCTTGAAGTTAGCATTCCTGCCACAACTATGGTATAGGCACTAATTAACACAACATTGACCCATATCAGTATACTAAGTTTACTGTGACAGTCATGTTTTTGTATGTGGCTCAAGGTGTACATCTGTATAAAGTAGCACCAAGTTCTTAAGTTACCTCATTTTTAACTAAAAATAATTATTAGTAATTTTTAGTAAAATTTCTCTGATTTTTATTTCTGTGTATATATATAAACACAAGCATAATCTGATAGCAAGGTGTATGCTGGTTACAGTAAACGTGGATAGATAGATAGATAGTGATGTGGATATGCATGTGTATTCACAAACATGTTTGTGTAACTTGTAAAATAAACCTATCTTAGAATGCTACAGTTATTGACCATTTAATTTACTTTATGTTAATGTTTTTATTTCTTTGATCATTCTGTACTGACTGGAATAAGTAATAATGATTATATTCCTACACTGTGTTTTCAGTCAAATTATCAGTATTACTGTAGGTTCCAAATATCAAATCTTAAACTCACTAAACATCACAAACCTCTGACAACTTGAAGAACAGTTGGCTTGAATGAATATTTGAGAAAGGATACTTTGGAAAAAATTACTTAACAACATTGAATGGGTACTAGCAGTCTTTCCATTACACAAAAAAAAGATAGAAAAACATATGAACACTATAAATTTATAATTATATTAATTTTTTAATATCTGCAAAACAAATCTGATGGTGTGCAATAACAAAAACATTTACTAGGTAGACACATTATTCATATCAATTTGCTTAATACAGATATCACATTCAGAAATAATGTTTACCAGATAAAGAATGTAGAACAAATTGTACCTTTAAAAATTCCATAGCTTCTAACATTCTCATACATACAATTGTTGTTTCATTCCTAAACAATTAAAATTAACTTTGCAGGAACTACACCATCTTATCTACCCACAAGAACCACAAAAACTTGCCCCTGAAATGTAAATGTTATGAACATGTAGCAACACATCATGAAATTGTACCCTGCAGGCAGTTGTTAGGATTTATTTGTAGTTCTTAGCTGGAAATGTTACAAGATCTCACCTTGACCATAATGGTAAGGAATAAATTACAATAACTATTCATATATCAAGAGATGCTTTGAATGTACCAATACTGTGTGGGTTAAGGCTATTGTCTAAACAATGCCACAAAACTGCAATTAACATAACTGTAAATAATTCAGAAACTGCACCTTACAAATTCTTTTCAGACATAATATGTAATATTCACTGATACGTGCTTCAAGTCTCCCTCTAAATTTAACTGTCAAAAATGATTTTTAATATTAACCAGCATATAACATAATATTTCACTTTGAACATAGCTGTCAAGAATGTCTGTTACTTACCCATATATATATATATATACACACACACACACAGACCGTGAGAATGTGCTATAAACACATCTGTGTCAGGAATGATATCCAATACTCACCTGCACATGCCAGGATATTGCACCTTGAATGTAACTATCAGGAATGATATCCAATACTCACCTGCACATGCCAGGATATTGCACCTTGAATGTAACTATCAGGAATGATATCCAATACTCACCTGCACATGCCAGGATATTGCACCTTGAATGTAACTATCAGGAATGATATCCAATACTCACCTGCACATGCCAGGATATTGCACCTTGAATGTAACTATCAGGAATGAATCTTAATCGAATGCGCTCCTTCTTTTTTCCACCAAATGATAAGATAGCTGATAAGATAGAAATTAATTTCAAAGTTCTTTATCTTACAATAATAATGTTATCACATATTTTAATTAAATAATTAATTAACTATAGAGCAGTAGTTTTCAAACGTTAGTAACCTAAGAACCCATTTTAATTACAAAGCTTTTCATGGGCACCCAAACTTAACAATGCAGTTTTGTTTTGGAAAACAAAAAAAACGTATATGAAAAGCTGTATTCCAAAATTACATATTTTAATTCATAAAGTTTAATTTTATGAGAAGTACTTTTCATTCTGTAAAGTATTTTTTTAAAATAGGATTTTTTTTTTAAATAGGATGTAATTTTGGACATGTCTTGCATGCACCTGAAGTACCTTCACAGGCAAGTGTGGATATGTGGCTCAGTTTTGGAAGTGGTGTTATAGAGTACTGAAATACAATTCAATACTATCATAAGTAAACCCAGTATCACAATAAAGAAAAGTTATTATAACATTTTTTTTTGTTCATAACTACTAAATATAATGAAATTAATAACATAACACCAAATTCCTGCAATGCTACCTAATACAAGCTGGTTCTGCGTGCGTAACTTAGGTATTTCCAACTGTGCAATAAGAGGAAATACTTCTGTATTTATTATTTTTTTCAACTAGACTAGCATTTGTGGTTAAAGTTGAAATCTAGTATTAAAACAAAGAACTACATGCTACTATGAAATTACTTGAAAAAGGTAAAAGAAAAATTATTTCACTTACAGAATAAGGATCACAAATCAACTGAAATTATAGCAAAAAAACACACCTGTTTGGTGTTTCAGTTCAGACAAAAATCTGATTTTAGGTGAAACTCAACAACAAAATATTCATTACTATAAAAGAAAGTGAGGATTAAATAGCAAAGTTAAAAATTTTAACATAAATATACGTGCAACTGGAGTTGGAGCATAGAATTTGTTAGAAAGAATGAAACTGGAGTTATGATAATAGTATTACAAATACAACAAAACTTTATTTGATAAACAAAAGAGAAAAACTTAGTTTTAGCTTATTTTTAGTGCATTTCTAAATATGAAACAATATGTATAACACTTACAAAATTTTGGTCCTGAATCAATAGTTGTGGTTGTAATATAATTAGTTGCTAAGTCTTTCAGGTATTCATGCCTTGTTCTTTGTGCCATTGTGGCAAACTTTTCTGACCGGTGGGCAGCATTTTCAGCATTTATCACTGACAAAATAATACAAAATGTTTATACCACAAAAAGCCAAAAACATAATAAACAAGAAACTTGGTAGGTCAGTTTAAATTCTGTAAAAAACAAAATATTAGTTACTCCACAAATACAATACTAAATAACAAAACAATCAATAGAGACCTCCATTGTAAACAAGATAGATATCTAAATTTAACAAAATACCTTATTAGGTTCCAACAGATAACATTTGTCCACATCGTCTTAAACAGTTATATCTTAACTTAGCATATCCTTTGGTTTTCCGAGAATAAAATCTACGTATTTTTCACTTAAAAATGGCTTATTAATTGAGTTTCTAATTCATTTATAAATTTCAACTATTTTTTTTAATCTTTTACATTTTCTAAGAAACAAGAGATAATAATACAAATACATTTTAAAAGGAGTACAATATTAACATGTTGGGTCTCTCACAACCCACCAATGGGTTGTGACAGTCTTCTAGTAAGACCCACAAGACCAAACAGAGAGTTGTGCTCTATTTTATTTTTAAAAGGCCACTCATTAGCTGGGACACAACAGCTACATATACACACTTTCTAAAAAAAGTAATTCTAAAATGACTAGTGGCACCCCATAAAGTATCATCAAAATAGGCTTGGAAGTCAATGTGTTAAAATAATTGCACTATAAAAGTTTTAAGAACAGGGATCAGCCTTACAAAGAATACATGTTTTACTGTTCTCAAGATACCATCTTCAGCAATGTGGTATTAATTCATTTAAAATATAATAATGTATATTTTTAAATATGTCTTGTAACAACAAGGGTAAGTGAGGTAAAATGTTACCTTTTGCAAGTAAGAAATCAGCAAATGCTTTTGACTTAGGATATGTTCCTCCTTCTGGTATGGGAGGTCCAAAAACAGGAACATCTTTAGAACGACTGACAGCCACACTTGAGAACAGCAGAAAGTGTTGATCATTAGTGACATTTAAAATTTGAAAGAAGATAGAGATATTTATATAGTACAAGTGGCTTCACCATTTAATGATGATGAAATCACTACTTTTCCATGTTTTAATAGTCATTTTAAATTAATAACAAGTCCAAATACTATACAAAAGTTAGCTCTACACAAAAACAAAAAACGTTTTCTAAGAGTACACAAGAATACCACTATCATGCCTAAAACCAGTCAACTTTGCTACAGTTTCATTATTATAGTAAGTTCTTACCTGTAACGTGCGTTTTCAGTACATGGATTTATTGCCCGAACTACAATGAAGACATGTTGAAAGTGGGAACGTATGTTCTTTGGTGTAAAATGCAAGGCAGCAGGTTCTTGGAAAACAATAGTCACAATATCGTTCCCAATGTGTCTTTTTCGTAATAACTGCAGAATATCTTTTTTGTTAAAACTTTTGTTTTACGTATCATGTTTCAAACAAAAATATTTTTGCACATCATTAAAGAAACCAGTTTTCAAACTAAAGGCAACTTTTTGTTTTATAATTTTTAACATGATTTAATGAGAATTTTGGGTAAGAAAAAACCAAAACTTTCTTACATATTTTATTAAAATATACACACAGATTTTAAAAAGACTAAAATGGAAGTCTTGTGATTAATAACACTAGATCATACACTTATAGTATGAAATGACTCAAAAATTAAGCTAGTAATTATATTTAAACAGCAGGTTTACAATGATAAAACTATGTGTTTACCCACCTGTTGTCTGTTATTTGGAGTATAAGGTAACATTGTTGACACATGAAACATTATTTCACAATCTTCCAGTCTTGAGTACACAGAATAGAGACCTGTAGTGTCCACTGTTGTAAGAGTATTCAAGACATATCAATATGTTATTTATTATTATCATCAGGAAATAATTCTATAACAAACAAAAGTTTATTTTGTTTACTATTCCTTCACAACTTTTTGGAATGTTTCTACTTATTATTACAGAAAGTGAAACTAGTTTACAGGCCTATAGTCCTTAGCTTTGCATCTTCGAAAAGGTCAAATCCCATATTACTTTTGTAAAACATGTTTCACTTCTAAACAAAAAAAATTATAGATTAGTTTTTCTACAGCAAAATGACATACTTTTATTCATAAAGTGAAATAATTATCCAATAATAAAGTTACTAGGAAAAGACATATATAAGGGTCTAAATACAAATTAATACGACAGGAAAAATGTGAAAATGCTTATCAAAATTATGTTTACGAGACTATGTCAGAGAAAATCTGAAGTTTAGAGTCTGCTTTAGAATAAAAATGCTTACTGCAAAAACCAAGAATAGGAAAGATAAAGAAAAAAAAACAATGTTCATTTATTAAACTTTGAAAATTGGAATAACACTTATTAATAAAAATACTAATGAAACTTAAAATTCTGACTATATGATGTAGGTAAAAAGAGAGGATCAGAAATGGAGATAGCAAATGTAAAATATTGAGCTTGAGGATACGTTTAACGACTGACTTACATTTCACAAAAGAAAACTAAAAACACTTGGTTTTTTAAAGAGATAAAAATAATGAAGTTAGATTACTGAAACCTAGAAAACCAATATTAAAGATAGAAAATGCACATGACAAACAAGATAAAAAAAGATCTTCCTGCCGTAAAGTACTAACCAAATGTATAGCAATTGCCTCATGTGTAAATACTTAAGAATTTAACTGACACTTATTTACAATACAGGTTAAAGAAACAACACACAAAAGATGGATTCAATTATGTGACTTCTTCTGTTAGTATATCAGATGATTTTACCATATGAGAAACAGTTTAAGGACATAAATGAATTATAACTGTGGGACAAAAATAAAAACTACAAGTAAAAATTCACGTAATTAAAGTATAACAGAAACTTTGTTTGATGTCTAGTAAAAGGATATTCACACTAGCCATCCTTAATACTAAACTTGCAGATTAGATAAAGAGCAGCTAGTCAACAGCACTCAGTGCCAACTCTTGAGCTACTCTAGTCCAACAAAATAGTGGAACCTGACCATCACTTTTATTGTCTATTAATAACCCCAAAGTGTAAAGCAGTAATAATATGCAAACCATGGGCCCTCAGATTCATGACCTGGCATAACAGGCTCTAGACTAAAGAAAATAATTAATAACATTTATTGCAAATTAATGAGAGACTGACTTCGACTTGACTTGTTTAAGCAACTAAAGTTTTGAAATTGTTTGAATGCATTTTCCCTTTCTTTCTACTTACATTTAATTTTCTAATATTTATTAAAAAGTTTAATCAATAAACACCATTTTCACAATACCTGAGAAAGAACACTGAAAATTACATGTTTACAGATTGGAAGTTCACCTTAATGTTTACTTAACATCAACAAGAAAATAATATTGTTTTAGGGACAATAGACTGTTTTATTTGATATGCCATGAGTAAATATTGGCAAGTCAACTACAGTAGCAGAATTAAGCTACTTCCTCAGATTTATATTACAAACAAGAAATTGAAGCATTTTAAATAGTTCTATTTTGGACACTTAATATAAAATTATTACTTAATCAAAACAACAGAACTATGATGGATGTTTTATGTCCAAGTAATATTAAACATGAAATTAAAAAACTCAGTTACTGTAAAGAAGAGATTTAGGCTTTATCTTTGCACAAAGTAAGAGCTAATAATGGTTCACAGACAATAACATGTACATATTTAAACATCAGTGTTTTATCTGACAAGTAAACAATGAGTGTCAAAGCAAACAAGAAATAAAACAGTTAATGTCACATCATAATAAAAGGAACTAACAGACTGCACAAAACTAAGATCATATGGACAAGTCTAACCTCCTGTTCCATTTACTTTTGAATTATGAATAATCTCACAATTGATAATTTAAATAATTAATTCAATATATTCACAATTCAATTAATGAAGCTTTTCTACTGAATTCAACTACATATGTATATGTATGTAAAAAAACAAAAAGGTCAAGAGAACATGCCATCCTATTACAATAAAAGAATGAAAAGGAAACAAAGAAATGATGTTGGGATGACATATGAAGGCTAGTACTAAAATGTTTAAACTTCACAATTAATTAAAATAAAACTACATTAACAAAATTATGTTGTCAATTCTTCTAGCATCGTTAATAAATTACAAATGTAAGAAAGATACATTTCTTTAGTTTTTTCCTACAAAAATATCTGAACACAATGTTATAAAAACACCTAGCAGTAAAATCAATGTTCACAAAAAATATTCTAATGTGGTAAAAATCACTGAAATATACTTTTATTATCCAGTCCTGCTCGATACTTTTCAAAGCCTTTTAACCTTACACGCTGACCAATCAGATCCAGGAATTCTTCCAGTGCTGGTCCAGAAAGTTCTGGGAAAAAAAATCAATTAATAGTAAATTTTCACAATCATCCTTATGAATATATAATACACCTAAGATGAATCCAGTTATCATTGTAATAATACTGTTATTTATCAGTGACACACAATGTGTTTTAAGAATCTGAAAATGCAATTCACATAATGTACTTCCTGAAGGATTAAAAAAGCTAAAGAAGGAACCAAGTATACTCATGCTTACTTAAAGTTTTCATGGATTTATTACTTTAGTATATTTGCTATTTGTATTAAAAAAAACAGGGAGACCCAGAGTTTCTAAAAACTAACAAAGCATCAGTCTCATTACACATTATATAAAAACACCAAAAAAAAAGCACAGAGTTTCTTCACTGGAGTTAAGAAATACATTTTTATAATAAAACAATATGTTAAAATGCACTATTAACAAAACACAACCAATGTACTAGTCACAGTTAGAAAAATTGTTGCAAGTGGCCTCATTTAATGCTTTGATTAGATAAAGATGCTATCCAGATAAATTGCCAGGATATTAAAAAGAAATGCATTTAGATATGAAACCTTATCATTTTTTCCATAAAAATTGGAGAAAAAAATACAATTTAATGTACAATACCCATTATCTATGGCTGAACCAAACAGTAACTGATACTATAAACAAGCTTGCCTTACATTGTACATTTTGGAATTTGTGTTCAAATGAAAATATTTTAAATTAATAAAGAAACTACTAGAATAAATATTCTAAGTTTGAATCACTCAAACATAAGTAAGAAAAACAGTGAATTACATAAAAAATATTTTGTTTTTTACAAACCACCTGTTTCTAACATTCCTAGAGTTTTTAGAGAATTACTCTCTCTTACAAGTAGAATCCAAAACTGAAGTATCTTTACTAACACTAGAAAGAAAACTATGACTGTAAATTCTACCATTATTGTACATGTCCTCTTCTGTAGATTGTCCAGCTTTACAGTACATCACTCCAACTTTATACCTATTGGTTACCTAAGTTAAAACATCAAATGATTATTACATGTAAATTACAACTTTAACCTAGATAAGGTAACCAAAACTCCAACAAAAACCTATCACTACAAATAAATATCAAGAGAAATGTTACTTAAGATGTCTACTACTTAACATAGCTGAAAATATTTCATTAAAAACATTTCTAGAGAAATTTGAATATTTATTTTTATAGCTTCAACACGGCAAATTTGTGAAATACAATTTAATGGTAGTCTAAGAAGTGTATTGGTCAGTGGAGACCAATCTAAAGGAATAAGTGCTAATATACACAAGAGAATAACAAATGAAAATCCTTACATGTGTAGTGAATGGCAACAAGAAACTACAAATTTTTGATTTCTGTTTATTGTTAACCAGCACAGTAAAAATGACTTAGCAGCTCATTGCTAATCATGGTTTTCACTGGTAGCTAGATTTGGACAATTACTGGTATTTACTAATCAATTAACTGACAACCCCATTAACCAATTGTATTTGATTAACTGTGTTCCTCAAACCATGGCACATACAAGCATAAAACAAAAAAATATTTGGTGATGGAGTGCTACCAGGCAGTTGTCTACCCTCTAGTCAGCAGTTAAAAATTAAGGGCAGTGACAAACAGCCTTAGTAATTTTGCCACAACAAAGAGTTAATTAGGTAACAACTTGAATCAAACTCAAAGCCCCTGATTTACAAAACATGAACAATCTTGATATAAACAAATATAACAGCAATATATGTATTACTTTTATAGTTGGAATGTTTGGGAATCGTAACTTAATTAGATGATCATTTTCATAACAGTTAACTGAAAACTATTACAAAAAATCAATTAATCAAAATCATGTTTAATTATTTAATCATAATTTTGATTAACTGATTAGATCTCCCATTCAAACTTAGCTATTTATTAAATACGACCTAAGAAGACACATCATGCTTGCAGTGCAATGACAAAATTAATGGATTAAAACCACCACACAAACCAGGCAAAACAAACAAAACTCCACATTTACACAGCCTGTACTGAACACATAAAAAACCAATTTGTTGCATGTTACCTGTAATCTATTTGGTTCAAAACTATATATTACATATTTCACCAGATGGTTATGTAAACAAGAAATGAAAAACATTTAACTAAGATCTGAAAACTTCATAACATGAAATATTTTCTTTTTCATTGTTGTAAAAGAATAATTTTTCACATATGAATATAAATATTAAAAAAAAAAAAAATGGTTCTTATGAGAGCATGAAAACCAAATAATATTTACCACAAACTAAATTTTGATTTTAAGAAAAGGTTTTCAACTCACTCCTTGCTCATCCAACTTCATGAGTAGTTCTTCAGTCTGTTGTCCTGGTACAGCAAGCCTCAAACAAGACACCTGTAACTCAGGAGCAACATATTCTAACACTTCTCGGGCAAAAGACCCTTTAACTGGGTTGGACCGCCCAAGAGAAGGAATGGCTTCTTCTAATACAGTTCCTCGTAACACCACCAACTACGTGCATGTATTAATTTAAAAAGTTGATTCAGTAATACTGTTCAAAGCATAAGTTACAGTAAATGAAATTCAATGACATTTTAAAAACACTCAAATACTCTTCTAATTGTACACATTTTAACTGAACTAAAATGCAAGTTAACTTAGAAAACTTCTACAAAAAAAAAAAAAAAAGGTAATGAAAGGATTTAGAAATATCCTTATTCATAAAAAGAAGTAATATTATGTTTAAAATGAATTATTAACTTAATTACTTATGAACTTCAATCATATTGAGTAGTGTCACATAAAAGAAACTGAAAAAAAAGTTTCAGGTTATTTCAGTTATCCAAATAATCAATATACCAGCATTATGGTTTATTGATATTTTAAGATTAATTCAACATTGTTCAGCTTAATTAAATTCACAATACATGAAAATAATTAATTAATCAAAATTAGCATTTCTAATTACTACTATTTTCAATTACTCCTATCCAAATCTCGTAGGAGAATCATTGATTAGCTGAATGTCATTAATAAATGAAATCAATGATCAATTTATTAGCAAATTCCACTAATCATCCACATTTTTCCCCTGATTAAAAATGTACTTTGCACTTCACAAAGTTACCTTTTCAGTATAATAATACAACAGTATCAGGATTTACTAAAAACAGGTACTTGTTTCACTTTATAAATACATTTGAATTATGTAAAGATGATGGTTACAGTTTTACTTTATTACTTCAAAATAAAACCTTTATTAAATGGTCTTAACCTATTTGAAAAAATAATTCATATCTTGCAAATTAAGGAGCCAGATGTACTTCTCTTTAAGTTATAAACAGTGCATGTATGCTTGTTAATAACAAGCAATCCAAGTATGAAACAGCATTTTAAAAATGAACTCTAAGTTATATACATATGTATATGTAAATAGCAAACTATTACACTAATGAGTTGTCTTACTCAAACTTCGAAATCATGTTTCGAAGGAACAATAATCCTGGGTAAATAGCAGTAGCCCACACAAGAGTTCTTATTCAAAGTGATACTTGCATAATTGTTTTAACATCATATTACTAAGAGAAATCCCAGTCCAGGTCTGTAATAGCATATGGAGCTTATTTCTTTTTTTTTCCTGATAACTTGCATTGCATATAGTGTATTCAGTTGTTGTTTTTGTTTTTAAATCATAGGTATAACAAAATAACAGTAAATTAAAAGGCAAAAGTATGGAAAAAATGGCACCTGAAATTCCATTCTGAAAAATGTTGGCTGACAAGTTTGTTTGTTTTTGTTAACCTCTAAAAAAGTCTCAAGTCAAGGAATAAAGAGATGTTTAAGAATGATAGTCAGGACAGATGTCCTAATAAGAATGTATCTGAAGTCAAGAAAAACAATATTACAGTTCTCAGGTCAAAATAAAAAATTATTTTAATGAACTAACTGGCATTTGTGAAAAAATATCAAAAAGGTGTTCCCTACAGTAAAGAATGACTGACGGGAAGGGTGAATATACCCTCAAAGGTTCATAACAATAAATATGTGGAATCATTTCCCAAAAAACTATTCTTGACCTCAAGTATTGATTTACTATTCTAAGACTTTGTTGCTTATAGTTTTGTGTTTATTTAAATTCATTTATTTGTGCAAATCTATGTAAAGCCTACCTGCACTAGCCATTCCAAATTGTGAACTAAGAGACTAGAAAGGAGACAATTTTTCCAAGAACATCCACCACTCTGACTGAATAACAGTATTTGACCCTTAGAACGTACCTTCAGTTCCAAAGTGCTGAGACTTTTTTGTTGTTGGCTTTTTATCTAGTGATAAAATGCAAACAATAGACCTCCACATACTGCAGTTTACCTAACATTCATGGGAATTATCTTCCTCAATTTTCACTAAAATTTGTTTTGCAGGTTTTAAACTTTTGCATGTAAATGAAATTGGAAGCATATCAATGTTCCATTACACAAATTTAGAAAAATATGATTTGGGACATTCCATTTTTCTAAGCAACATTTTTCATATAATAAACCTATGCAATCACACTGTGCAACTGAACTAACATGTTAATAATCAACCTATTCAAACAGGTGTGAACATGATACCAGGGGGACAACTAGATAGAGAAGAGAATAGCTCTACTCACAGTGAACAAGTTGAAGAGATATTACAACTGCAGTTGATGTACACTGGCAAAACAAACAGATACCATCTAAAGACTGACTTTCCCAGTCATATACCATGCACACCAAGACACTCTGGTCAACTGATGAAACTATACTGAGATACATTGACAAGGTAATCATCCCCTACTTCAATGGTGCTCACAAACCCTGAAATTACTGTCAATACAGAAGTTCCTAGCCATTGTTTGTGGTTTTAAAGCTCACCAGGGCAAAAATCTGCAAGCCAAACTATGCCAAAACAACATTTACATAGTGTTATGCTTCATGAACGTGATAACTAATAAATAATATTTACAGGTGTAATGCGTGCAGCGTATATTTGGGTTTTATTTATCACTCAAAGACTTTTTATGTCACCAGAATTATCATTCACAGAAATGTATATCCTGCCAAAACAGCAAAAGTTCACTCCACATGAATAATAAGTAGTTTATAGTACTCACATTCTAGTGCAGTAACCCCTTGCCCATTTTCAGCCCCATTTTGTATTTAACTGTAATAAATTGAAAGCATAGCTAGGTAATGTGCTTCTCACTCACCTCACTTGTCCTCACAATCAACCTGTATTGGTACATTGCCTGTGAAGATGAGCTACTGCCTGACCCATAAGCCAGCCCCGTGTCTTCAATTCTCTCTCTTTTTTAAGCTAATTGCAACTGGTCCCAAAGTTTCATCTACACCTATCCAATTCTGATGATCTGAAAAATAGAAATCCCAGAGTTTCATTAGGTGACAGATTTAAAATTCTAAACGTTTCCTAGTGTTGTTGTCACAGGTATTTTCCTTCTTAAATTATACCTTTTGTTTACCATTGTGATTGCAAAGACCCTTTTAATACTATGTAATACACACATTTCCCATGTTCAAAACGACCATTCCCTTCTTAATTAGTAGTATAATGCTTTCAAAATGTAATTTCCAAAAAAAAATTAAAAAAAATTATAGTTAAGCAAATAATCATAACTCCTTAAGCATATACTCTTAGCAAAGTGTAGTATGAAACTAAATCAGTATGAAAAAAACTTTGAATAACACCTTGAATGCACATCTATCATAAAGTTCTCAACCTCTTGTGTCTTTAAGCTTTGAACATTTCAGAGCTATTTCAACAGAAAAGATTTTATTTTTATTTCAGTAAAAGCATCTTTCCACATTATAGATTTTATAGTAAAACAATCATTAATTCAGTTCTCCAACTATACTTTACCCATTCTGTAAACTGTTTACAATTGCAGCTCAACTTAACATTAACTCTTAGTATCTGTTGTATAAACTACACTCTAATGGTTAACTTTAACTTTTGCAGACACTGGATAAAACTAACTACACTGTCTTCTTCTAAGAAAAAAAAGAGTTACAATTTATAAATTCCATACACAATAATCATATATGAAAAAAACTTTACAAAACGTATGCTCAGTGCTTCCTACTTATATCAGACTTTACTGTTTTTATGAAGATAGTTCTTTAAACAACATAATTAAAAATTGTGTTGCAAATTTCAGTACTATTTTTCATGATATTATTATTGTTAGATAACTTAGACCAGGTATGTAAGTGTACAATTATCACACCAACTATAAGGGCCTATTTATTTAGTACTTGCAATACAGAACTAAACACCAAGTATGAATTCATATAACATATATTCTGCTTATACTAAGTAGATACATACAAAACTGAAATCCATTCTCATGCCATGTCTAATGCTACAAGCCTCAGTTTTTACTTTACTGATTGTTAAATAGGGAAATAACAGAACTATTGAGCTTCATTAACAACTAGCTTGTAAGATTCAGAATTTTCAATCTGCTAATTCTTTTCATTAATTGCACAATCAAGTAGTTAGCAAAAGAAATTTAGATTGGTCCATGAATCCACATTACCACATTACAGTTGTGCCCAATCTCAATTTTAAATTCTTCACATGACAAAGTACCACTTTTAAGACCTCTGGAATTTCAAACAAACACCGGCTTCCTTCTAGCTGGTAAATACTAAACAAACAACTAGTGCATGTTGTTCTTAGGTTAAAATTAACACAAGTAATTTCTGCTACACAAGTATGAATAATGGAAGTTGTCATACTATCCATTCAATTTCTGTATTCTTTAACAGGTAAAAAACAACCTGCTTATAACTTTGAACTCATTCACTGCCACATTTATAAGCAACTCTCAAAGTCCAAGGTTTATTTTTATATAGGTAATAAAAAATGAAAACACATGTTAATATACAATTACTTATCTGAACTTTGAAACTAGTAAACTTTAGTATTTTGAAGGGCAATAACCTTTCTTGAAAGTTGTGTAAAATTTCAAACTTGCTAATGGTTAATATTTTCCAAGCTCGAAACAAAAGTTATGTAGCGTATCCCACATATACACCCATGCCAATGAGAGAATAAATACAAATTTTCAGTGACTTGTTGGTTTTAATTACTAAATTTCAGTATTTGTAATGTAATTCCTCAAATGTTTATTTTTAATGTTTCATACAAACTACCAGAAACAACAAATGGAATATTTCTGAATATCTCAGAGAGCAAGTAACTTTAACCTAATACTGAAAATAATTTTACAACACTTAAATTATCTGAAGTTATATTTTTCACAATTTGGAATTTTATCAATAGCATTTTTCCTCAATATCTTTTTTTCTTGTCTATGTAAACTTGATTTTACTACTACTTTTTCCAAAAGAAAGAAAAAGAAAAAAAAAAGGACCAACACAAAATTAACCAGAAAAACATAAAACCCTCACCTTGATTATGAAAGAAAGTTCTGTAATACATTGCTCCTAAATCTCTGCCATCTAATTGTAAATGTGAACGTTGATATGGGCATATAGGCTGTTTTCCTCTGTGGGCACTAGCATTCTCTAATACAGAAAGTCCACATGCTATGCTAGGTTGGTGTAGTGTTGGTAATGTTTTCCCAACTGATTCTTGGTGCTTTTGTTTTGTTGATGTTATTCTGTTAAGGCTGACAAGTCTTTCTTCTTCTCCTCCTAGTTCATTACGAAAAA
Source organism: Tachypleus tridentatus (assembly GCF_004210375.1). Classification (NCBI taxonomy): domain Eukaryota; kingdom Metazoa; phylum Arthropoda; class Merostomata; order Xiphosura; family Limulidae; genus Tachypleus; species Tachypleus tridentatus. The sequence goes on along the minus strand of NC_134834.1, from coordinate 84,034,614 downwards.
AAGGACAACTGAGAACCAAACTGTTGCTTTTGTCATCTCCAGGATCTGGCTCATCGACAGCCACACCTTCTATACAATCATTAGGAGCTCTACTAATCAAAGAAGCTGCTGAAGCACCCGTTGTTGTATTTCTTCTTTTATTTAACAAGTTTCTTAAACATGATGCGTAACTTAAATTAGCAGTGATGCTTTGGCAGTCATAGTGAGCCAAAGCTTTTTTCCGCAACTTATCCTCAAATCTACTTTCTGCATCTAGAGAATTATCTGAACCTTTACTGTTAAATTCAGCAGCAATTTCAGATTTCCCTCGCAACTTTTTAAAAAGGGAGGGCTCACTGCCAAGCAACTTTTTTTTTTCAGTTTTTTTGTCTTTAACCTCCCAAAATTTGTGTAATTTGGTTTTCAATCTAGGGCTTTGAGAATCTTCAAAGCTTTCTGGTCCATTAGCTAAAGCATTGGATGCATTCTGTGTAGCTGGTGCTGGATCAACTTTACCTCTCAAATACTCATGAATTTTGGCAGGTCCTGGGCTACGTTGATCAATATGATCAGATTTGTACTCCTTGAGCATTGCAAAAAAACTTTGAGTTTCTCCAGTTGTACTTATCACATCAAGGGAAGAAGCACTCCCATAATCCCGACGAAGAACACCCGTTCTACTGTCTATATTTTCCTCAGCGTGTTCGAGGTCTAAACTACTATTACTGCGATATATTCCAACACGACTAGCAGAGCCCATATGGTTTGTAGCTCCTGAAACATTTTCTCCTGAAACTCGATTTGCACGCTCACTGTGTGTTCTATGTGGACGGTCATTACGTGGATAAGGAGGAGGAAGAGGCCTATCAACACTCTGTGGAGTAGGATGACCATTAGAAGGAAGTCTAATGGCAGGTAATCCAAGAGAAAGTGGTACGTTCACTCCATTCACTATACCATTTAAGCGAGTCATACTTCCACTTTTGTATAAAGTGCCTTCTTGTATGCCACGTTGATGAGACTGGGGTACACAATTGTTATAATATTCAATCGTACGTGCTCGCAAAACGTCCGAGGTAAGACCATTTCCAATTGAGGACCCATTGCTTTCTCTTTTCCTAGCAACTTGGGCCATGTTGTAGTTTCAACTTCTTGGCTACCTCTGACAAACTGCATAAAAAAGAGCTTGACATATACATAAAAACTTCTGTGTTAGTACAAAAGTCTTCATGGTATATGTACTAACCACTAGCAGGAATCACTAAAAATAATGTGGGGTTGACTGACCATCTGGAAAATAGAAAAAAAAAAGAAGGAAGGTTTACTAAAGAAAATGACATTTTGAATGGAATATTTTTCTTTCAAGAAAACTTTCTGGTAGCTTCAAACAAGTGCATGCATGCATAACATTTCTATATATTACTTGGAGGTCTAATGTAACATCACTAAGGACAGGAAACAGAGAAATAAGTAAACCACCATACAAACAATACAACTTCAACTGCTCTATAATCTCTCTCTCTTTAGATATTCATTAAAATGGTCTCTTACCTTTAGAAGTGTTAAAATCAAAGAGCAAGAATGAGCTTTTTTAATTACTGAAAAAGTCTAAGACAGCACATGCCATGAAATTATTAAGCAGATTGATGCTACATATTACTACAAAACTCTTAATTTATATAGTTTGGCATCAACTTCAAAATGTTTATTTTAGCATGATAAAAGTTTTAGGAACTTGTATATAGTATGCATTTTAGTTATTGGTTATACTTATTTCAACAAGCTCTTAAATACACTACCCAACTGAAAATAACCTGCAGTAAAAGGCTTTTAATCTAGTACAGCAAAAAAAAAAAAATGTTCATGCTCCGTTAACTTTTTAGGATAATGTACAAGTATTTCAAAATATTTATAAAACATATTAATTTGCACTTTTATTATTTATTAAAATGTTTTTGCATTCTTTTTTTCTTAACCTGGTTGCATCTATTATTAAATACTACTCTTCAAGAACTAAAGGTAAAGAAAACCACAAAGGAAATCCCGAGCTCCTGTACTATACAATTTTCAGAACTTGATTTTGACAGGCCTTAATTACAAAGCCACAGGGCCCTAAAAATTTCTAATTTTAGAAAGATTTTTTTTTTCTTAAACATACCATTTGAATGTATTACAGTACAAAAAAGGATGTTTATAAACTTGCTCTTATCAGGATTTCAGCCTAGAACTTCAGCTCACACATTATAATAAGACAAATGATTCACAAAGATCTATTGTTTAGGGCCTAAGTGCACAATTACCTAGATTGGTCATAACAATCAATGTCTAACCTTTAATTTTAGAGTGTTTTGACTAGATGAAGGGGTTCATAAGATCAAATGGGCACACACAACAGATAACAGGCCTTATAACTATGTACTTAACAACAGTCTTACCCCTAAATGTTATTATAAGTTATAACAGCCTGGAATTCAAACATGAATATTGCACTCCACATTGAAAATTTTACAAGTTAACTTGGTATTATACCTTAACTTGCCCTTATTAATCTTCTAGTTTCAAATCATAAAACTTTAATTATCTACAAGTTCTTAAAAAAATATTACATTAATAATAAACAATTTTCTTATATAAATAATTTGTGAGTTCCTACTACAGCAGAACAATTAAGAATAACAATCAATAAATAGCATAAAGATAATTGACATTATTAAGTAAAAACTAGTTATGACTCATGAGTAATTACAGAGAGGTCACTTTAATATTTAAATTTTTTTGCTATATCTTATGCAAAAAGTCATTTTACTTTAACAGTTCGCTAGAGAAATATTATATAAATACTTATTAAAGTACACAGACAGTTGCTGAAGTTTCAGCTGATTTACGCAGGAAATGTGATAAATAATTTTAAAACTGTTTGAATATATTTTCTTAAAGAATAAATGATAATAGCCTTACTTGTGAGAAAATACTGTTAATGCCATTATCTTGTTAATGGATAAGCTCTTGCAAATCTATTTTCATTATACTTGTTGCAGATAGCCCTTGTATCACTTTGCACAAAATCCAAAAAACAAACAAACAAATTGTATTCCATTTCCATGTATATCACTTTTTGTAGTTTATATCATGTTTTCTATTAATAACACAAGAACAAGAAGAAGCATGATTTAACTAAAGAATTTTCTTATTTTACAAACTTAATAGGGTTCATTGTTGTATGAGGCAAACCAATAGAAATTTTCTTTACTTTCAAGAAATTGGGATGCCTTACCTTAAGCCACTCTACAGACACCTTACACTGTTATGAAATATCTGATATGCATTTACATTTTGTTTAAAATTATGTGTGTGCAATGTTCTTACAGAAGTAATGACTTAAACTTGTTTAACAATACAAACAACAAAGAATACATTTCTTGAATCTGATGAAATAAAACTTAATAAATAACGAAATTATTGAAAAAATAGCCTTTTACCACTCAAAATTAAAGAGGACAGAGCTCCAAAAATGAACTCAAAATATTTGCAAACTAATACAATGATTATTGGTGTAAAAATTAGTTGTGTTTTTAAACTGTTCATTGAAGATAGGAGGAGGCAGAAGAAAAACGTTCTACAAAGTACAATTGTAAGTGATCTCTAATAAAAACAAGGAAAGTAGATTTCTGCAAAAATACAATATTGAACATTGGCTTTGGTATAACTAATGAATGCTATGATGAAACGTAAGTACAAGTTTTTAATCACTGAATTAGGAAGTTCTAACATATACACATGTAAGAAATAAGAAATAGTACATCGTTTTTAAGGATTATATAACGTTGAGTTATAGAGTAAATATTATTGAGTATAATAGAGTTATAATAGTTATAGAGTAAAGTTTGTAATATTAGGTCTAACATTAAGTTTTCAATCAAAGTAAGATTTATATTTGGTAAAAATGTACAATTATACAGTAAAATTTGTAAGTTAATAGCTGTTTACTTCCTTAAGTCGACACAAAAGTTTTCTCCGATCTCCTCGGTCTGTTAAAAAATTCATGTTTTTAGTTGGTCTCTATTGAACCTTATATATCAACAATATATTAGCTAAACTTCATAATCATGCCTAAATCTACACCATGCTAAAAAAAAAAAAAAAATCACCTGACAAATCAGTGACGTACCAGCACACCTGCTTCAACCCTACCATTACTAACGTTCAACGTACCGAAACAGTGATAATATTAACCAACTTACCTATTATTAGCTATTCAAGTATTTCATGATGTTACGATCGCTAAGAAACAGTTTATCGCTTAAATCTATCTGTTATCTCAAGAAGTTAATACTTGAAAAGGAAACAACTACATAAACAGTCACAATTAAATAAATAGTTTACTACATACAAGTAAATTCTACACATAACTACTAAAACCGCCACAAACTCGAATACTATACAGGTATGGCTATATCGAAAGTACGTAATTTCCTATCACGTGACATAGGTAAGTTAGACACGCAACTAGCTACCTTTCAAAGCACAATCCCACTGTATTTGATGGCGCAATGCATGTTGGGATATTTAACAAAACGACAAAGACCTGCTAACCTCGCTTATCCACTTTCTAGACAACACCCTCTCTCTCCTTCGCTCGTACCGGTACCTAATCTCTTAACTACTGAGTTGCTATGCCCGCCTTGACCTCCACGTTTAGCTAGGGAGTAATGTAACTGGACTCCAAATTGTAGTTATCCAACTTTTTACTGTCCGATGAGATAGGTTTACACCACTTGAGCGCTGAGTTATGCGCCTATAGCTATATTTGACTGCAAAGTAGCAGTACAATAACAAACATGACCCTTACTCTGGAGTTGAATTTCTAAGATTTGGAAGACAATACATACTTTTTAGCACCTGTTATTATTTAGCCCAAATGAATATAACTACATCCTCATCCTAATCCATGTGAATTAGAAATCTGAAATTAATATAAATTAATTACATAGGCTTAATTATTGTGTTTTTTTTTAATTATCTATGTAAATATAATATTACTGTCTATTGTACGTCCACGTAACTACTTCGTGTATACAGATGAATCTTCACCAAAATTAGTACGGAGGTTTATTAGATCCATGCGGGGTACATGAAAATACTCAATTCTGCATTGTGTTTTACGGACCCTCGCTAGTACAGCGGTACGTCTACGGATTTCCAACGCTAAAATCAGGGGTTCGATTCCACTCGGTGGGCTCAGCAGACAGTAGATGGGGCTCTGCTATAAGAAAAACACACACACACGCAAATACGCGTTCTACGACGCGTTTTTTACCACTATTTCACCTCTTGTAGATAATCTTCAGAAAATTTGGTAGAGTGATTCCATAGAGTCCATGGAGAGAGACATGCACATTTTTAGTTTTGCATTTTGCGGTTTGGATGGGCGTTTTTTACCCCTAGCTCATCTCCTGTGGATGAATCTTCAAAATTTGTATGTTTTTTTTTTTTTTATCCATTGGGACATACATGTAAACTTGCCGTTTCATAATTTGTGCTGTGGTTTGGTTCGCTTTGAATTTGGCGCAAAGCTACGCGAGGGCTATCTGCGCTAGCCATCCCTAATTTACCAATGTAAGACTAGAGGGAAGACAGCTAGTCATCACCACCCACCCTTGGGCTACTCTTTTACCAACGAATAGTGGGATTGACCGTCACATTATAACGCCCCCACGGCTGAAATGGCATGTTTGGTGAAACGGGAATTCGAACCCGCGACCCTCAGATTACGAGTCGAACGCCTTAACCCACCTGGCCATTTGTGCTGTGCAATGTTTATGGCCTTTTTTTTTTTTTTTTTACAATTACAAATAAGGGAAGTAACGTTTTAAGTCCGAAGATAACCTGTCATTAATCATAAATTTATATAACTTCCGTCCAATGGACGGATACCTCCAGCTAATCATGTAATAAGAATGAAGAAGAACAAGAAATTCAAACTTTTTATAATGATATTAACTGATATTCCGAGAATTTGTCAGTCAATCATTACATAGATATTGTTATAAACGGAAACGCTATAACACTGTAAAGTTCTGATGACCTATTGGGGAGATATTTAAAATAATACTTCGATGAACAATCCAGTACTAACACCTGTCTAATTACAACGAATTTTACCTCAAGCTGACGTATTAATAAATTTATAAATAAAAAAAAATGTACAAATATACGTTCAAAATAAGACATGCAATAAATATATTATTAATTCAATAGAAATACATTCTTATTTGTCCATACTGCTTAATTTATCAGCATTAACAAAATAAATGATATACAACATTTCATGTTAAATTAATTATAAGGTAACATAACCGTAATAAGCCTAATACATAAGAAATTAAATATCAACAAGAATTACAAAAAATTATAAAATAGTTACATATACATGTTTGGAAACCATCTATAACCTGTTTTAAGCATGTGCATGTCATACATTTGAATAATAAATTGTTCAAACTAATCTTAAAATTCTGAAGGAAAAAACCTGAGAAATGAAAAGAGAGATTGGGGGTTTGTTTGTAGTTAAACACAAAGCTACACAACTGGCTACCTGTGTTCTGCTCACAAGGGGTATTTAAACCCGGTTTCTAATGTTGTATGTCCGTAGACATATAGTTGTGCCACTGCGGAGCAAGAATGAGGGAAAACAAGGAAAACCAAGACAGGCGATATTAAATTATTAAGACAACAAAACTGTGGTATTCTTGAAACGGTTTCTATTGTTAGGTGGATTATTTTTTAGAATTATTCGGCAAAAAAGAACAAGATATATCCATTGAATAATAAATAAAAGGACATAATTTCTTCGGATATAAATCCTAAAGTTTACAAGTTCACCAATTTATATAACTAACCATAGGCCCAACTTTACAAATAAAAAACGAATAAACAGAAAATCTACTTCCTTGATAGTTTCTCGTTTTTTGTGGCAAACATCAACAAAGTGAATAGGTTCTGCATTCATTAGTCCTTAACTAACAATCAGACGCCTTTGCTAACTGTAGCACAGACTTTATACATGCTCAAACTGCTCTAAGCCAACAGCTGATCACGTGCCGCAAAACGTCCCTTCATACAAACAGCAATAAAAACATAAATTAAAAACACATCATACAAAACAGCGACTTCTCTGAAACGTGAAGACCTTACGGCACAAAAACAACAACAAGGATATACTACTTAGATTTTCATAATTAACCAAAAGGTTATGCTTTACAATTTAACAGCAATAATATTATTAAATACAGACATTAATGCCATTAACCTATTAGTGAAATTAAAAAAAAAGCACGATAAAAATTTGATTAATAAATTCTTCAACAGCTATTTTTACACCGTCCAATTAAAATATCGCTTTAGCGCTGTATATGGTATGAAGACAACTTCTTGTCATGTAGCATTACTCACTAACTTGTCAGTTGTCTTCAAACAGACCATGGAGGTAGTGCAACAGTTGTTCTGCCTTTGGTGATATAATGGTCTCGACAGAACCACGAGATTTTCAGAAGGTTGGTGTACCTCCAATAAAGTCTTCTTTGAAGCTAGCCAGTTGATCTTTTTCTCGCCAACATATTCTACAGAATCACGGTAGATGACCTTCAGTCTAGATCACATGTCTTTACGTATTCGACAAACATCATTAGTCCTTCTGATGGCTGGGCAGGATCCTTTTCAGTATTTATTTAACTTTGAATATCGACCTCTCTTTCGGCGAAGATTGTACAGCCATTCCATGTCATCACCAAGAAATCCAGTCTTATCTGAACTTACGTCACAAAGACTTTTCATTCTGTCACAGGCTGACTTAACTCTTTCTTAGATAGGGCTATCTATAGCAGCAATGGTGTTCGTTAGTGTTACTGGATATTCTATTAGACGCTGTTGACTGATGATCTTCAGAGTGACACTAGTGAATGACCAATGGCACAGTTTTCTTCCAAACATCACTGACGTCACTGTGTTGTCTTAATCTTTATGTATCATTGCTCCGTAGTTCGTGGGTAGGTACAAATATTGATTCCTTGTTCTCCGACTTCAAGTCACATAACTGATCGATTTTAAAATTCACAGTTGTATCTTTCCATTGTTCCTTCAGAGAAAGAGACTGTTCTCCTGGACTTCTTTTATTCGAAGACATTTACAATTAAAAACAATTATTAAATCTGTTTGTCCAACAGAGAGTAAACATCTAGGAGCAGCAGTAGTAGAAACAAAACCAGATTTAACAAAACAAAATAACCAAATAATCCAAATAAACGGACGTCTCAGCTGCTGATATAAAACAAAACTTACTAAAATGGAATGATTACTAAAGAATCTATTTTCTTTAGCAAATGGTTAAACATCTGGCGGTAGAACCAAAACCAGGTTTTGCCCTATCAAGTTGTAGGAAAATTAAGATAGACAACACTTTTTCTTTCCATTTTGTAACATTTTCAATTATTATGTAACAATTCATATTTTTGTTTGTACTTTAGTAACTTAATATTTATAAGGCGTTGCCAGATGGTTAGGGCACTAGACTCGTAATCCGAGGGCCGCGGGTTCGAATCCCTGTCGCACCAAACATGCTCACCCTTTCAACCATGGGAACGTTATAATGTTACGGTTAATTCCGATGTTTGTTAGTTAAAGGATAGTCCAAGGGTTAGCGGTGGGTGGTGATGACAAACTGCCTTCCTTCTGGCCTTACAATGCTAAAGTAGGGATGGCTAGCGCAGATAGCCCCCGTGTAGCTATGCTCAAAGTTTAAAAAAGAAGCAAAACAATATTCACAAAGAATAAGTGTATTTAAACAGGAATACCGGGAAACATCAATATTTAATCATTTTTCTGTCGACTCCTTAGGCCCAGCAGAAAGAGTAAACCAGGTGATTCGTAATTCTTCGTACAAGTAAACAGTCCTATTCCAAAAAATACGGTTGGAAAGACGTTTTTACCATAGTAGGCAATGAAAACTTAATACCACACTAGACTTCCGGAGTAGAAACCAGGTGTAGTGGTATCGTCATTTTTAGAAGTACTTGTGGCTACTATAAACTGAATGAAGCCTGAACTTATAAATACAGTGTTTATATTAACAATTCCACTTTAAAAAAGAACATGATGAAATTACGTTTGAAAATAACCAAAATAAATTTGATTTTTTTTTCTCCCAGTATAAAAATAACATTCTTCATAAAGCCTAAATATTAGGACATTATACCCAAAACCGTCCACAATATAATAAACTATTTTGGCGTACGTAGTAATTCACCAGGCGTTCACTCTCTATAGGCTACGCAAAAATCATAAATTAGATTGTCAAGTTCAATCTTTTTTCTTTGTCTGTTGAAACTTGCAGTTAATCTAACGAAAACTTGTTCCTATTGTTAAACATTTCTAAAATTATTTCATTCTTCCTTCCGAAATTTCAATTAAACCTCCTAGGATAATCATTATGTTATGGTTTATCTAACCATAGATTCCCTGTATACTAATATTAAAACTATCCTACGAACTTCCTCCTGCCCTTTTCCAAAACAAGCTGACTTTCCCTCGTGGATTCAACAGAAAATAATTCAACGAACTTCTCACCCGCGCCGTGAAGTTGAATAATTTCGTTTTCACGACGTACTTTAAGACCAAATACACACGATCGTCACAAGTTCCCCTTTAAAACCAACCTTGCCAATAGCTTCTTTGTTATCACAAGCACTTATGGTCAGACAAGTGCCCACCTGATTTCAATACAGTGTAATTTACAGAGGCGTTACACCGCCATGTCCTTTTTGAAGAAATGTTTATCTTTGTTCTAGTTACACCCATCTACACGAAGAAATTACGTTCACGCATAAGCGTTTTAAACAAAATAGCAAACCATTCAACTTTAAAACTAACGTCACACGTAATTACATTAACAACAAATTTAAGCCTGGTACCAAACAATGTACCATCTTTAAATTTCGTCACGTTATATGTCACGTTCATAGATTCTCAAAAATATACAGACTAAAAACAAATATATAGTTTGATAATAAACTTATACCCTCAGATTCGACGCAGATTTACCTGTACATACTTTCCAAATTAAAAACTTCTTTCGGTATAAGGGCCAACAATCTTTCATTTTCAGTTCATATACAAAGGTGGTGACTGTGAGGTCACATATAATGGCAAAACTGAAACCTAGAGTAAATGAGAACTTAGAGGTATCAAAGACAACCGGTTTTCATTTAGTCAAATTTTCTTAATCGACAGTTCCATTATATAAACCACAGGCTACAATATATCAGTTATAATTTTTCCGTCACCACATATCTACAAATCTTGTACTTGCCATTAAACAAAGCCATTTAAATGTAAAAAATCATCCCGATTTAACAAACCAACACACATTCTTTCAATTAAAACTGTTGTAATCAGTATAATGATTGTTTGTTTGTTTGGAAATTTCGCACAAAGCTACTCGAGGGCTATCTGTGCTAGCCGTCCCTAATTTAGCAGTGTAAGACTAGAGGGAAGGCAGCTAGTCATCACCACCCACCGCCAACTCTTGGGCTACTCTTTACCAACGAATAGTGGGATTGACTGTCACATTATACACCCCCACGGCTGGGAGGGCGAGCATGTTTGGCGTATAATGACAAACATATGTATTTCACGTGCACTAAGTCGTGACTGGTGTATTCATAGTTTATTTTCTTGTTTGTGCTTTTATTTACACTTGATCGTGTTTGCCCTACTGCATTCTAATGTTAATGTTTTGGTAGTATTAATTAATTTACTTCATGGTTTGCATGTTTTAATTCTACTGATCATTATTTCCTAGTGTTTTCCAATATGATTAATAATTTACTTAATTTGTACCGATACAGAAGATTAAGTTCATTAAACTAAAATGATACTGGTGCCTCACCACGTCCGGTTATGCTCTGTTTGACGACCATGGTAATAGATCCGCAATGTACTTCCGTTGTAAGGCTGTCATGTCAAAAACACGCTTCTCCCTGATGCCTTCCACAATCCATCAAATGCGCGAAAAAGACGGTTTCATTGATCCCGTTTGAGCAATTCAGTCGCATAGAAATCCATAGGCGCTGCATTATACTAAACAGCACGAATACTCTGTTCATTCCCCAGTAATGTTAGGTATGGGAGAGTTGAGCGGAAAATATGATTTGAAGCCTTATCTTGGTGAATCCATAGCCAACTGGCCTCATTTCTAGATAGAAATCTTGACTATGTTGAACATTACTGCCTCAGGCAAGTGGGAATCCTCCCCACACACACACATTAAGCTACGTGTTTTTGGATTCTTACCTCTCACGAGCTACCAGGAGTATGACTAGGTGCAGGTCTCTTTCTGGATGGTACAAGTGTTCCAAGTTGATCCATATTCCATCGTTTACCAATGTAATTATGTACAAGAGATGTCCACGTCTTGGAAATACTAAATTTCGGATCTGAACATATCTTTATGAATGAGTATCAAAATGTATTGCAAGACTGTTACGTACCCTTAAAAGTGATTCATTTTCGGTGGCCTCTCACTACCTGTCAAAAGCAAACATCAAAATGTGTAGTTGTAATATACAGGGTGTCAGAAAAAGAATATACCAAAAATAAAGTTGAATAACTTATTTGAAACAACAACCGAAATTGAATATAAATACAAGTGATAGGATTTTAAATATTTTGTGGTGTTAATATTTGTTTTGTTTCTTTGGCAAGGTGTTACTGGAAACTGGTATCTACACATGCTACAATAAGTATTTGGCGAGGTGTTACTGGAAACTGGTATCTACACATGCTACAATAAGTATTTGGCGAGGTGTTACTGGAAACTGGTATCTACACATGCTACAATAAGTATTTATTCCACAACTTTGATAAATTCCTGGTTTGTTAAAAAGAGCTACAAGATGGATCACGACCGTACTTTAAAAACAATTTAACAATTGTAACAAACCCAACTTTGCCAAATCATTGGATTCGTAGGAGGAGGACCTATCAAAAGACCCACTCGTTCGCCCAATTTAACCCCTTTAGATTTCCATCTTGGGGTGTTTTTTTTTTTAATTCTACCATAACAAACAGAACGACCTTGAGGAACTGAAACATATGATTCATGATGTCATCCATATTGATGTGTTGGAAAATGTTTTCTCAGAATTTGAACGAAGAATTAGATTAATTATAGCGCATGATGGAAGAGATACAGAAGTCTATTATTTATTCAAAACTTACAAGCCTATGACTTGTCTTTATAATCAAGTTTTATTGTTATCTAAAATAGCAAAAGTTATTCGACGTTTATTTTTGGTATATTTATTTTCAGATACCTTGTACATCTTTCCATCGCAACTGTATATCTACTGTGGTTGCCACAACGCTTACTGATTTCGGTATTCAGCATTGTTTCTTGTTTTTTTTTTATAATCTACTCAGTACCATGCGCGTGCAACAAACGGTGGCGTCTATCCGAGAGTTCGTTTGTTTTCAGTTTGAAAGTTGCGCACGCAAAGTTCAACATTCACTTTCGAAAGGAAGGGAAAACAGGAACGAATAATGTTTATGTCAAATTTTATTTCACAAGCAAGATATCTTGCAATAATAAGATCATCATTCACATTTCAAATTGTGACGTAGCTTACAGAATAAAAATATAGATTTACTGTATGTTATTGTGTAGTGGATCTTAGCACGAGTGAAATGCTCAACAATTACTTTTCATAGTAGATGGTATAAGTAGTTTAGAGCTATGGCTCTGAGTGAAACCAAGAATGCATCACAGTTAATCTTTTTTAATGTCCATGATTTAATGCAAATTCACATATTAACTTAAACGTTTCCCGTAACTGGAAATGGAGTGTTTTACTTGATTAACTTAAAACATTTTTTTGTCACTGGGGACGGGTACTTTTACTTGTGTGTGTCGTACAGACTGTTGGTCTGGGTATTAAAACTTAAAAAAAAAGCGTAAAACAAGTAACGTTTCGACCTTCTAGGTCATCACCAGGTTAAGAATGACATTTTTCACGGCGCATAATAGTCCACAGTGTAGCTTTCCTAAAAGTTTTAACACCTCTTCGAACGATAAAACTAAAAATAATCAAACACTACTGTTAACGATGTTTAGACAAAATTATCATTTTCATTTGCTTGTGTGTCTGTTATAACAATGGTTTCCTGAAGCAACACGTTAGGTTACAAGACGATGTGCATATGATCAAAGACTAATACATAATTTATTTTTAAATGTCATATTACGTGTTGTCTCACAAACTTCATCGAGTATTATTTTGACCGGAATTACTTTATAAATTAGCATTCTCAAAAGTAATACTAATAACAAAAAAGTGGCGCCTTTCAGATTCTTTTGGCGGGAAGCCAAGTTGGAAACAAGCCCTACACATGAGTGGGTGTAGTTATATTAATTTCATACACTTACTCAGCTGGATGGCCACGTTTTAAGGCGAGATGGACTAGTTCGACCGCACACGCAGGCCAATCCCATCAGTTCGGTGTCGTGAACTTGAAGCATTTCGCTTAACAACTTTCCTAATGCTATTTTATTTTAAAAACCCTTAGTTTTAATAACGCTAGAAATAATGATATATTTGGCGGACTACTACACTTTTTAATCTAACCGTTATACAGTAGTTTGTATGTGTTTAATAGTTGTTGGATTTCGCTCAGTTTCTCCAGAGCTATCTATGCTAGAAGTAACATGTTAGAGAGAGGACAGCTAGTCAACACCACTCGCCGCCAACTCTTGGGCTACTCTTTATCAACGAATAATGGGATTGGCTGTAACATTATAACGGTGATGGGATTCGAGCCAGCAACCTAGATTGTGAGTCAAGTGTCTTAACCACCAGGCCACGTTTAACATATATTTAAACGACAGCTGAATGTTCTATATGAACTATGTATAAAACGTGCAACTAGAACTAGTGTGTATGTACACAAAATAAAACACTTTTACATAAACAAGGTGTATTTCAATTGAAAATTAAACACGTATTCGTGTTTTCAAAGTCACATTGGCATATGATGTAACGGTCGAAACTCATTAGGCGATTTATTTTGTTTGTAATTAAGCACAAAGCTACACAATAGGTTATTTGTGCTACGCCCACCACGGGTATCGAAACGCGGTTTCTATAGGTACGAATCCGCCACTGTGGCACTGGGGGTTTGGTTTGTTTTGAATTACGCGCAAAGCTACTCAAGGGCTATCTGCGCTAGCCGTCCCTACTTTAGCAGTATAAGACTAGAGAGAAGCCAGCTAGTTATCACCACCCACCGCCAACTCTTGGGCTACTCTTTTTACCAAAAAATAGTGGGATTGACCGCCAAATTATAACGCCCACACGGCTGAAGGGGCGAGCATGTTTGGGGCGATTGGGATTCGAACCCGTGATCCTCAGATTACGAGTCGAACGCCTTAACCTACTTGGCCATGCCGGGCCACCACTGAGGGGCTAATAAAGTGAATATTGAACCAACGCATTTACAAAACTAGAATTCGCACCTCGAAACACTTGTAAAATACATACAGCCAGCAAGCAAAATATAGAAAAATATCAATACAATTTTAGCTGTACATTTGCAAATGAACTAACTGCGTGTATTTTTATCATAAATATAACAAACCTGATACTTATTAAGAAAAGGTTTGTCGTTGAACAAAATCTCAGCCTGTATATATAATTTTACTCTATTTCTACAGAGTTAAACTCGTTTTAATATTTTTCTCTCCAGCTTTGTTTGTGTATGTGCGTGCGCATGCAGGTATTGCATTTTCCTTTTTGTTTCTGGATCTACGTTCTTGTTAAAACACTGGTTTGCATTTCTCAGTTCCACTTTTACCTTTTCTTTTCTTATGTTTAAATTTAAACATGTTTTTAATGATAAAGCAAATTTCATTGCAATTTTTGTGTGTTATTACCAACAGCAACGTTATTTACATTTGCCGTAGGGTTTTGCTGAACGTAGAACGAGTACATTACAAAACAAACACGTTCTTCTTTGTCACGTCCGGCATTACACAAAGATTCTCACTTCACGAATCTGCTGCCAGTTATGTTAATTATAATATATGAAAAGGAAACTGAGCGTAAAAAATAGCACTTACTTACCTTTGTTAATATTTTATTACAACTATTAAAATAACAAAAATAAAAAGCGTGCGTATAAAAAATGAATCAAACAATGATAGAATGCAAGTATGTCTATCCACGGAAGTCGGACTCACAAAACAGTAGCCATATATCGTCTATGATAATTAACCTGTCTCCTATGACTTACGCCTTTTGTTATTTATTTGTGTAGAACTGTACAATGGTTTGTTTCTGAAGTAATGTTCTGGGGGATTGTCTGTGTAAGCCTTCAGATTTACCATTGAGGTGACATGTTCAATGAGAAGGGTGAATGAAATCTAACTTCATTACGAATTACGTGAGCCCTTTGTGCAAATAAGGTATATAAGGATTAAACTGTCGTAAGTTTAAATATTATCTAATCCAAAATCCCTTTATGTGTGAGATCGGGTTTTAGATATTGTTGGCTTGGATGGGTTCATTCGTTTATTTTGGAATTTCGCGCAAAGTTACATGAGGGCTATCTGCGCTAGTCATCCCTGATTCAGCACTGTAAGACTACAGAGAAGGCATTTAATCATCACCACCCACCGCCAACTCTTTGACTACTCTTAATAACAAATAGTGGGATTGACCGTCACATTATAACGTTCCTACGGCTGACGCATATTTGGTGTGACGTGGATTGGAACCTGCGACCTTCAGATTGAGAGTCGAGCGTCATAACCACCTGACTGACTCGACTATTGTTTTAATAGAGACTTGTACTAGTTTCTTTCTTTTCGTTACAATTACCCTTTACAGAGTCACGTTCATGAATTTTATCCTACGACTGCTGTAAGTTCCGATATTGGGCGACTTTTATTTTACTTAACTTTATATAATTGATGACTTGTCTGTGAAATATTGATGTTCGTGAATAGATGGATTGTGTGGTATTAGAGGTATAACGTTATTTAGCTGTTTATGTTGACTAACAAAAATACCCGCCCTCAAGGCAAATATAACCGGTTATTCCTGCAAGAGACTACTAGGCTTGCGGTCTTTTCTGAAACTATCTAACAGTTCTACAATAATGTTCCTATACCTTTCTTTCAATAATGTTCACAGTCCATGGAAAAAGGATTCTATTCAAATGTAAGTTTTAAAAAAGAGCTAACATCACAGCATTACATTACAGAGTATATTTTACTTAAGTGTTCTTTACAGACAGTTATCAATGAAAGTGCCTTGTTTTTCTGTTGCAACTCCCATAAGATATTTACTACATGAACATAAATTTTCTAAGTGAGAAATTTACCACCCCTCTTCTTGTAATTTTTATTTGGCTAAATCTAGAGTACATTATTTTCATGGAAATTTCAATTGCTTTATTTACTTATTGTTCAGCTATAAAAATATTACCCTGTTGTGACTGGGGCGGTAGTTTTGTGATCCGAGTTTTGGGTGTGTACATCGCAAGTTCTATTGTAACAAGATAGTGTCTGCATTGTTTTACCCTTTCTCTACTGTTCTACGAAATCCACGAATGTATTTTTAACAGCTTCGAAGATAAGATTTACTTCTGGATTGTTTGGTTGGTTACAAATGTATTCGATTGAAGGCTTTCTGTGCTTTTGATTTCTTGTCTCTTTGAACTATTTGGTTATTTCTCGACTTTTTTGGTTGGTTTTTGTGGTTGTGACCGCGCTGCCTCAGTGTAGAGGTATTGTAGTCTGTACAGGTACATTCTTGTGTATCTGGTGTAGGTAATAGTGGTGTTTATTTCTGGATTGTGTGCCTTTATTTCAGTTTGATTTAACTAACTGTGTATATTATACATTCTAATTTTTTTGTCCTCATATTAGAATATCCTTTACAAGTAGCGGTGTGTTGCTCTTGGCAATTACAGGAATGTAGGTTACGATATCTCTTTTGGTATTGTGTTATGATAGTCTCCACTATATTCTACATATAGTGCATGAGATTTAACACTGCACCACCGTGTCCGTATCATTGTCAGTGGTAAAACTAGGTTACGACTACAGTGGATATATTTACTTCTTCCACCCTAAATCTCTGGTACTACAATATAATACCCTCAGTTATTATACTCTGGATGTCTTGTAACTGGTTTGGTTTGAGTTTCGCGCAAAGCTACATGCGGTCTATCTGCGCTAGCCGTCCCTAATTTAGCAGTATAAGACTAAAGGGAAGGCAGCTAGTCATTACCACCCACCGTCAACTCTTGGGCTACTTTTTTACGAACGAATAGTGGGATTGATCGTGACATTATAACTCCCCCACAGCTGAAAGGACAAGCATGTTTGGTGTGACAGGGGTTCGAACTCGCGACTCTCAGATTATGAGTTGAATGGCTTAACCACCTGGCCATGCCAGGCCGTCCTGCAACTGATACTTTTGTCCAGCTTGAGCGCAGGTCAAACTGGTAACTGTATTGGTAGCACTGATAGTAATTTTACAACAAATATTTATTCACTAGTTAGCCAGGCCTCGCATTTTGTTTTACCCGATATTATACCCAAAGTTGAACAAGAACACAACCTGGCTAACTAAAATAATAAATATTTGCTGTAAAATTCCTTAACAATGCTACAAGTGCCGTTACCGATTTGGTCACCAATTTTGATTTAATTCATTCAAGTTGTACACTCAATCCTTTTACTTTTGGTCGCACGTTTTTTCAGACCTAAAGTGTTTTTGATTACATACTCGTCAATACACACCAACAATCTACAGCAAGTAAGAAAGTGACACTCAGTAGCAATCATTATTAGCTTTAGAATCGCAAACCCTATAATTCATAACAGACATGTACTTTACAGAGACAACCATATATATTTTTTAAAATGCATGTCGGTAGTCCTTCTCTAAAACAGTTTATAAAACTTTCTTAATAGTAACGCTATGGAATCTAGATCAACAGCTTCTTATCGTGCGCATGCACTCGGGTTCTATATCAAGCGTAATTATTTAAGCTATTTATTCAAACCAATATATCGTACATTAAAGGAATTGAACAACATTTAGCAAATTTGTGCTTCAAAGTTCACAATGAATAATAATTGTACACCCTTATGATTCGTTTAAAACCTTTACTAGAAACTGCTAATGTAGTGGGTTTGGCCTAACCAATACTTATTCATCCGCACGTCTTTTAATTCTGTAGTTTTACGGCTCCAAATTAGTAGTCTTTAATTTAAAAAACAAAACTAAAAATGATCCAGTTTTACTCGTGCCAAAGTGTAGTGAAAATTTTAGAATGATAGTTCACGACGTTTTGTATATGCATGCGCAAAAATTTTGTCTAATTTGAGAGCTGTTGTTGAATATATTTATAAATTTGACACCTGACTGTAGGTTGTAAAGATGTATCAGCGAACTACAGTCGAAAAAACGTCTATGCTTTTATATCAAACGTTGTTTTTTTTACTTTCTGTACGAAGAAAATTTAAAAAGGGAAAAAGCGAAATAAAAAATTTAAAGTTTTTATATCTTGTGTATTTCTTGATAGATTATCTTGAAATATGGTGTGTGAAGTAGAAACCCCCATTAGAGCACATCCACTGTAAATATGCGAGTTTGTATTACCACAGTCCAAGCTACAGAAGCCCGACATGTCTAGGTAGTTAAGGCATTCGACTCGTAACCTGAGGGTCGCGGGTTCGAATCCCTGTCGCACCAACTATGCTCGCCCTTTCAGCCGTGGGGGCGTTATAATTTAAAGGTCAATCCCACTATTCTTTTAAAAAGAGTAGCCCAAGAGTTGGCGGTGGGTGGTTATGATTAGTTGCCTTCCCTCTGGTTTTACACTACTAAATTAGGGATGGCTCTCGCAGATAGACCTCGTGTAGGTTTGCGCGATATTCGCAAACAAGCTATAGAAATTGGAAAATCGCTTCTGTTAATAAAGCAGTGTCTCCTACAGTTTGGTTTGGCCGCACAACACATTCCTGTGCGTCTTAGTTGTTTGTATATTTTGTTTATTGAATTTCGCGCAAAGCTGCACGAGAGCTATCTGCGCTAGCCGTCCCTAATTCAGCAGTGTAAGACTATAAGAGAAGGCACCTAATCATCACCACTCACCGCTAACTCTTGGACTAATCTTTTACTAACAAATAGTGGGATTGAGCGTTACATTATAGCTCCCCCACAGCTGAAAGGACATGCATGTTTGGTGTGACAGGGGTTCGAACTCGCGACTCACAGATTACGAGTCAAGTGCCTTAACCATCTGGCCATGCTTGGCCGGTCTGGCGTGTCTTGATTAAAATACATAACAACGTGATGAAGATTGTAAGAAGGGGTAACTTACATCATCATGAAAAAATTAGTTAAAATTGTCACCCCTTAAAAAAAATTAAACACGTTTTAGTTCTTTGTACGTTGTTTACAGGAAAAAAGAGACTGCCAGGTCTTACAACAGAAATTAAATACACTAACGTCATAAAAACTACATTCCAAAAGCTCTTTTCTTTAAACCTATTGCTAAAACATTTCTTGGAACAGCACTCGCAGTTATCGGTTTACCACAGAACTGAAAGCGCTATTTGATACGCGAAAAACACGACTCACTCACTCTTCTGTGTTAAATTCCATACGTATCTCAGAACGACTGGTTCGGTATTAACACTTTTACTGATAAGCAGAGAATAACGTTTCGGCCTTCCTAGGTCACCTTCAGGTTAAAAAGAACCTATTAACCTGAATATGACCAAGGAAGGTCGAAACATTGTTCTCTGCTTGTCAATAAGTGTTAATACCCATACCAGCCGTTGTAAGATATATTTTTATTTCAAGTGGATTTCTCGTGATCAAGAATAAATTCCATAGGTTAAAACTACACATATACACACAAATACCCATAAACAAAAGTATTACAAAAACCTGATAACAGAGCATATTTCTGATCCACATCTTACTCAAAGTGATACGTATAATTTTGTCTTACATTTTCATTGGTAAATGTTTTATTTGTTGTTGTTTTTTTTTAAGGAGAGGAGAATATTTAGTCCCGTTTCTGAAATCAATTCGATCATGTTGTTTCTGCATATGTTTGAAGACTTCCATCGCATCACGTTTGACGAATCTAATTCTATACATTCTATAAATAACAGAATCAATAAATAAGATACGGGGTTATGTGTCTCTCCCCTACAGGATTCAGAAAGTTTCAGAAATAAGTAATACAAGATATATTGCAGAAGTTATCTATCACACGTTTGGTTAGACTGTATACGTAAATAATTAGTTTTTCTCCAACTAAAAATCAATACTGAATAAAAAAAAATACGAAAGTGGAAGTAAAAAAAACAAAAAACTTCTAAAACAAGTGTAGTGTACGACACTTGAAAAAGATGATGACGCCCCTCAAATAACTTGTGGTTGATTAGTTTTTATCTGTAATCTGATGTCTGAAGTTTTGGTGAGATTGATATTAAGACAAGTATTGCGGCTACTTCTGCAATTCTACCGATAGAACCACTGTTATATATTTATAGTTTTAACAAATGTATACAGTAATCATACACGGCTCTGCTTCAGAATAATCTAGCATACTAAATAACGAACACCTAAATATTTAGGGAACAAATGAATCCAAGACAACGTCTCACGTCCATGATTACTGACTTTGGCTTTAAAACAAACTTTCGATGTTGCATTTCTATTAATAAATAATTTTTTGCAAAAAATTGACGTTACTTTAATAAAGCAAAAGATAAATATTTTGTGCAAAATTACAAGACTTGAAAGCGGTATTCAAATGAGGTCGACCACCAAAATTTCTCTAATTTTCTATAAATACTACGATTTTTTTTGAACGATGTTTTAATTGCTCCAAGTTTTATTTACGTGGATAGAATCTTCACATTTGTGTTGTGTTCAAACTTCGCGTTTTCATATATATTTTGTATTTTAATTATTTGTAGTCTACTCTAATGAACTGAAAAATGTTATTGACAACTGTTTTGTCAAAATTAAACCATTTCTTTCTAATGTGGCGCCAATTTTATGCAACAATGTGTAAGTTCTCATTGTATGCGTGAATGTGTGTTATAGCAAAGCCACATCGGGCTATCTTCTGAGTCTACCGAGGGAAACCGAACCCCTAATATTAGCGTTGTAAATCTGTTGGCTTACTGCTGTACCAGGCGCCTTACCAAAGGTAATTCTAACCTGGAAACAAACACTCTTTAAAGTAATTTTTCCGGACATAATTCAGTTCTCACTTCCAAACAAACAAACCTAAAATTACAAACAAACTTTTAAAATGTATTTAAAAAACAGTAATAAAAATTAATAAAATTGGTGGACTATATAAAAATATTTGGTGAGAATTGTTCGTATACAAAAACAAACAAGTAGGTCAAGCAACACACGTCATTATTTGTAGTTACATATTTTTTTACGTTAAGCTCCGAGGTTTTTTGCAAGAAAAGTGAAACGACTGAATATATAATATTAGCATATAATTCCTTTCCTTATAGGAAGTTACGAAACATTTAAAGTTTGATATAAAACTGTTCATTTGTTCTTTGTTTTCCTAAACAAACTCATGCTAAATAATAACTTAAACGTAGTACAAGTGGTATAAATTCAAGAAAATAAAATATTAAAACACATTTTAATAAAGAGATGAAAAGTAACCCAATCAGTCACCATTAGGAAGTGTCCTTAAAGTAGCAACTACAAATGTTATATTTAGATGCGTCTTTTTATCGAATACAATTGATAAGCGCGTGAGATTTTCGCAAATATGAGCCAGCATGAGTAACCACTGAAACACTTGAAGTGTAAATATTTGATAGAAGTTTTCTTTGTCATTCTATTATCAAACAACGGGTATTATTAACTTTAACCACACCCCCTATGGAATGATACGAAATTAATTTACTGAACAGTGACTGCTATAACCACATGTGCTTTAACAGTTTGTATATGCCTGATAAGATGCATAGGTAGGCAGATATAAATCGAAATATAACAACATCAAACAAATAATCCAGTTCACCTGGTTACTTTATTAGAACCCCATCTAATACCGAGTTGAATAATTTATTTCTACAATAAAAAAAATGGAGTCACAATGTAAAATAATCCGAAAGGTTCTTGAAAATGTTGTTGTTAATATTTCTTACGAAGAATCAGAAGATCGGGTTCACAGTTGTCGGTGAGGACAATGGTATTACGTTCGACTTTATTCAAAATTTGGGTTTAGAAAGGTGAATGCATTCACTTCTTGCTTTTATTGATAGGTAACAAAAACACTGCAGGTTGTTTTAGTGTCACCTTAGAAAAGCTTTATTCAACAGTATTAAACTATAATTTTTTTTTTTAAGTAAGTTCGATAAGTTATAACGTCTATATCCTCTCAAGGTGTTATTTACCATTATAAAGAAAAACACTCCATATTATTACAAAACCTCTATCTTCGTACTTCATAGAACAATGAGATAAAATGCCTTGTGTTGTTTCGTCCCATTGTCAATACCGAAACGGTACATTTCACACTCGTTATCAACAGTGTGCTATCTAAACTCCACTAAAGGCATGTTTTCTTGTATGCCTTTCGTATAAACAGTAATATCTGTTACAACGTCCTTTGTAGTATAGTTGAGGATAGTTCAATCTACTGACTGACTGTTTGTTTTTGGAACTTCGCGCTAAGCTACACAAAGGCTATCTGCGCTAGCCATCCCTAATTTAGCAGTGTAAGGCTAGAGTGAAGGCAGCTAGTCAGCACCACCCGCCGCCAACTCTTGGGCTACTCTTTTACCAACGAATAGTGGGATTGACCGTCATATTATAACGCACCCACGGCTGAAAGGTCGAGCATGTTTAGTGTGACGGGGATTGGAACCCGCAACCCTCAGATTACGAGTTGAACGCCTTACCCCACCTGGCCATGCCCGGCCATCTACTGACTTAATCAGCCAGTTGGTTCACAGTTGCACTTAGCAACTTGTCCAGTCACGATCCCTTCTCTGTCGACTGTCACTCCTGATAAATTATAATGGTATATGAAAACGGAAAGTCTTTATGAAGACACTTTTATTAAATCCATTCAATTCTTTTAATTACAAAAACATGCACGTCATCATAATAGAAACTCTGTACGATACACAGCTCACTAGAAACACACATACCTACTGCAATACCATACCGTTAGGTCTAAAATTTCCGTGTTTATCTTTATACAATAAACCATCTTATCATGAAAAAGAAAGTTTAAGAAATACCAATATTCAATACAACAAGTCCTAAGACCACAGGAAATACCAATATTCAATACAACAAGTCCTAAGACCACAGGAAATACCAATATTCAATACAACAAGTCCTAAGACCACAGGAAATACCAATATTCAATACAACAAGTCCTAAGGCCACAAGAAATACCAATATTCAATACAACAAGTCCTAAGACCACAAGAAATACCAATATTCAATACAACAAGTCCTAAGACCACAAGAAATACCAATATTCAATACAACAAGTCCTAAGACCACAGGAAGTTAAAACTTACTTTCCAACGTTTATACAGCGAAAGAGAACATTAACCAAAAGTTGAACTGACCTTCTTAAAGTTAAAAAGAATTAATTAAACTATAAATAACTTAAATATGATGAGGAAAACAACAGAGAGCAGTCAATTAAATGAGTGTTCTGGAAAACGATAACCATAAACAGAATATAACGTGATACCACTTGGTGACCAGTTTCTATAACAGTTCATCTTTTATTATTCACATGTGTTTATAAGTAAGATAGTTAACGATAACCATAAACAGAATATAACGTGATACCACTTGGTGACCAGTTTCTATAACAGTTCATCTTTTATTATTCACATGTGTTTATAAGTAAGATAGTTAACGATAACCATAAACAGAATATAACGTGATACCACTTGGTGACCAGTTTCTATAACAGTTCATCTTTTATTATTCACATGTGTTTATAAGTAAGATAGTTAACGATAACCATAAACAGAATATAACGTGATACCACTTGGTGACCAGTTTCTATAACAGTTCATCTTTTATTATTCACATGTGTTTATAAGTAAGATAGTTAACGATAACCATAAACAGAATATAACGTGATACCACTTGGTGACCAGTTTCTATAACAGTTCATCTTTTATTATTCACATGTGTTTATAAGTAAGATAGTTAACGATAACCATAAACAGAATATAACGTGATACCACTTGGTGACCAGTTTCTATAACAGTTCATCTTTTATTATTCACATGTGTTTATAAGTAAGATAGTTAACGATAAACAGAATATAACGTGATAAACAGAATCTTTTATTAACATGTGTTTATAAGTAAGATAGTTAACGATAACCATAAACAGAATATAACTTGGTGACCAGTTTCTATAACAGTTCATCTTTTATTATTCACATGCGTTTATAAGTAAGATAGTTAACGATAACCATAAACAGAATATAACGTGATACCACTTGGTGACCAGTTTCTATAACAGTTCATCTTTTATTATTCACATGTGTTTATAAGTAAGATAGTTAACGATAACCATAAACAGAATATAACGTGATACCACTTGGTGACCAGTTTCTATAACAGTTCATCTTTTATTATTCACATGTGTTTATAAGTAAGATAGTTAAACATTAGAAGTACTGGAAGGATGAGAATAGTACGAATCACTAGAAAAGAGTGTAGACAAATAACCTTTGGTTTCAAATTACCATTTGCTTCTGCATAAGTTATCATTAAATTACTGGCTTAGTATTCACCTTACGTGTATCATTCGTTCATGTTCAAGTTACAATTACTACAGTTTCACCCTCGACAATTATGAAACAGCTAGAGTTATCCGCGTTCCAAACGTACCTTAAAAATCACGCCAGCAGACACTCGAAATAGGAAGACTGATACTTTCATCTTTACATGAACGTTAAAACCAAAAGATAACTTAGCTACCAAAATACAAAATTCGCGAAATAAATTAAAAAAAAAAAAAAAAAAAAGAGATTGAAAGATTCTGAAAAGTCTGCACCGAAAAAGAAAAAAAGGTTCGGATTTCACCAACAGTGAAACAAAAAGACAAGAAACGTTCAAAATGATGCAGGTGATACCTCAGATTCAAGTAGTTAATTGGTTGATGTATTTAGAGAAGTTGTCGTTAGGAGAAAATTCATGAGACTTCACGTTTAACGTTAGATATATACTTGATAAAACGGCGCTTACCTGTACGTCTAATCATGAAGCAAATTCTCGAACTTTACGACTTCTGATCACCATGAAACTTTTAGGAATTCTTAGATATGTCCAAGAGGGAATCTAAAACTCTTAATTTATTCATTTTTACGAGTGTGACAGTCATTTCAAACTTTTCTCTTACTAGTTGTATAACCAACGAACTTAACTTTCAGGGTTTAGTGGTGGGGCTAAAGTCTCGAGGGCTTTTAAGAGTACATGTTACACAAATAAAATGAAAAATAATTACATTAATATGAAGTAGCTTAGCACTATGGGACAATTTATAGAATAGTTGAAGCTAATATTTAATTAGACATGCAAAGAGAATCATACACTCCCATTCTGTCCTGCCATCCACTAACAGCTGACGCTGGGAACTTTACAAGTAGATAACTAGAGGAACATTTACAGCGCGCATATATCTGTCATGCAGCATTGATCACACCTAGCTCTCAAAAAGTTCGAAAATGTGTCCGTATACTGTCGTTATCAATGTCTTTTTCGTTCACGTTTAATCAAAATCCGATCATTTCTTACTTTGCGAAATATCGGTCTCCAATGTAACAGATAGGGACGTTTCTTTAGACTTTCGTGACCTTTACCCTCCAAAACGTCCCTCGCTGGACAGCGGTAGGTCTAATGATTTACAATACTAAATTCAGAGATTCGATTCCCCTTGGTGGGCACAGCAGATAGCCCGATGTGGCTTTGCTATAAGAAAAAATACAAATACACTGTCCACCTGCAGTGGAGGAAGAAATAAACCGATTACGAAACAAACTTAACATGTTAAGTTTTGATCTTACTGAGAACGTATCTTTGTAACGTGTATAGACCGACATTGTGAAAATCTTAAATTTTATTAAATCAACTGATTAGAGCGAGCTGTTACCAGTATAACAGCTCGTGCCGCTACACAGTTTCTTTTTATTGTTCTTTTTCGTTGTTTTCGTCCGATTTTAAACTTTAAGGTTTGTAAAATAAAAATACGCTTTATATCACTATATAACAGAACAAGTTGTTTAAATCAGTATTTCGCCATAACGACCATAAACGATAAAACAAATTATGGTGTCCACGTCACGGTCAGGACTGTTAATTTGGCAGTTCAGTGAACGTTCGTAATCTGTTTCATGTAAATTATACAGGCAATTAACGACCACCTTCATAAGCTATTTTGCACGGCTATGGTACTTTGACGAGTAACAGTCTTCAGCAATCACGCTTGACAAATAATTATGCTATTATAAATATTCGCTCGGCAAAACTTCACCTTTATTATAAATTTATTCTTTTTCAGACAAAACATTTGAGCCCCGAGGAACAGTTTTCACGTTTTGGGGACGTAGTAAAAACACGAAATATTATACTCATAAGTGTTTGTTTGTTTGTTTTTAGAATTTCGCGTAAATCTACATGAGGACTATCTGCGCTAGCCGTCCCTAATTTAGCACTGTAAAGTCTTAGAAGAAAGGCAGCTAGTCATTCTTTTACCAACGAATAATGGAATTGATTTCCACATTATAACGCTCAAACAGCGAGCATGTTTCGCGTGACGGGGATTCGAACCCACGACCCTCAGATTACGAGTCGAGTGCCTTAACCACCGAGCCATGCCGGACCTGCACGTGATGTCCCCCCCACCCATTTTATATTACTCCAACAGCTGCGCAACTTAAATAGTGTGTATAACTGTCACGTATTTCTCCAACAAACCATAATGTTTGTTAAATATTATCTCAATTCTCAATAAACTTCAACTGAACGAAATTCAAAAATACGTTGTTTTTTTGTTGTTTTGCGTTCCTTTTTTTCTTTTTTTATTCGGGGATGTCTGTCTAAGTTTTTCGCGGAAATGTAAGCAAGGCCAATTCACACACAGCTGTCCCTAACTTTAAACTGACAGAACAAAGAGATGATAGTAAACAGTTCCAACAAATACCTCTTGGACTGCTATTGCTTGCTCAAATAATCGAATTTATAGTAGCTTTTATATTGCACCCAATATCTCAAAGCAGGGAGCACTTCTTTCAGACAAAACGTAGCGACCCATAAATTTTCGGCTTCACAGTCTCGATACGTTAAACATTAGACCACGCTTATCCCATTTTTCTGTGTTTGGTTGACTTAGACACTCTTCAATGTTATGAGAATACATATTTACATAAAAACAAGAACGCATTTCGTGACTCAAAAGTTCAGGCTTGGCATACCCTGATGGTTAGCGCACCCGACTCCCCATTTGCGGTTCGTAGGTTCGAATCTCAACACTGGATGTGCTCGCCCTAGGTCATGAGTACGTTCTAATGTGATAGTCAATCCCACTATTCGTTGGCAAACACGTTGATGGTGGGTGATATTGACTAGTTGTCTTCCCTCTAGTCTATCACTCCTAAATTACAAACGGCTGGCACAGATAGCACTTGTGTAGTTTCACACAGAATTCAATAAATAAACAAGTTTCACTCTTAGTTGTATCCTAAAAAAAATACTTAAGGATCTATTATAGCATGAACACTTTAAATAAAAAAAGTTCTTATAGTCTAATAAAGTCGTTATATGATCACGACACCAATAAAAGTAGCATTTTTTATGGCTTACAGGACCACTATTCTTAGTTTCAAGAAATATGTATCGTAAATACATATTAATATACACAAATATTGTTTACAAGGAAAACAAAACACAAGCTTTACGACAAAATACTAAGTTCACAGCAAATACGAAAACATCTCATGTGCCATAACCACAATGTCCTACAAAAAACAGAGAGAATGTGTATTGGTTACTTATATAAATACCACAGGAACTTGAACCCCGGATTTTATCGTTCTGTTTTCGTAAATTTACGGCCGAGTTCTGTTGACCCATAAGGAAAGCGAGGGAGGAGAATAGGACAAAGTTGGTAACCTTTATTAATACAATGTTCCAGCTAATGCCTTCCACACCTCGGAGCTAGCAGGATAAAACTTGGCAAGCTGACTCGGGATGGCCCGATGTTAAACCCTTATCTGTACAGCGCAGCCTCCCCCCCATCTATCATAGGTAGCTTAAACACGCACCGAGTTCATCCACGCATAATGGGAGGTCTAAAAGTACATTTTAAAAGTCGCTGAGCCCGAACCTGGCATCGGATGTTAAGTTGCTGGCTCCCTTCTGGGTCTCGGGGGCGTATACTTGAAACAATGTGTTTACAGCCCGATTACAAGCTTGCAGAAGCACACTGCTCACGTGTTCACGAAACACCAGCGAATGTCCTAATGAGGTTTTTCTTTCGATTGTGGATAAATAACCTTTTAGATATTTACAGAAATGGTGTACGGTAAAATAAGAGCTTGGTCAATATCGAGGTTTTTGTCATTCATTAGGGGTTGTTGAACCTCGTAACGGTGCAAGAGTATTTAGAGCTAGTTTTCACATTTTAAAATTGTTTTTTCTGATTTTACATATTCTATCACGATCATTATTCATTGTTTTCAACTGAACTCACTACACATCAAAACGTTTAGTAACTAAAATATATGTAAAAATAACTATTAATTCTCGCAAATGCCTGCATTACCTTCTAGATCATATTTAAATTTTGTTTTCTTTTAGTTTTAAGCACAAAGCTCTACAATAGGCTACCTTTGCTGTGCCCACTGTATGAATCGAACTCTGAACTTAAGGATTATAAGCCTTCAAGCATAGTGTTCAGCTACTAGCGAGAAGCAGATCTTACTATAACATTAGGCTATAGTGGTCACTTATGTGGATGAAAACGATTAAACAAAATTATAAAAACAAAAATTAGTATTAGCTACTGACCCTCATGTATTTGATAGATCGCCTATTTAAAACACCAAATGACGATCCACCACAAATCAACAGGTCACGTGAACGTACTTAAAGTACATTAGCCTAAGGTAACTTAAAGTGTTGAGTTTTAAACATCAATATCCAATATCAATATTTCTATATCGTGCCTCCAAAGTAAACGTTCGTAGTTACTACAAGATGTTTTTAACCCATCCTTGAACGATCAATACATGATTTAACAAACAGTAATTCTAGGCAGACCATTAATAACGATCCGCAGAAAAAGCCCAAAAACAGTTTAGTAACAATCACGGTACATTCTTTGACAATGACATATTAGAAGAGATTTCGATTTTTCAGATTAGAGTCTTCAAAACGAACCAGCATAAATTAGAACCTGTACAGGTAGGTACATTATGGATAATCTACCCGTTCTTGTAGAGAAGTTGAGCTTACATCGTACTGGTCCGACATGGTTAGGTGGTTAAGGCACTCGACTCCTAATATGAGAGTCGCGAGTTCGAATTCCCGTTGCACCACACATGCTCGCCCTTTCAGCTGTGGGGGCGTTATAATGTTACAGTCAATCCCACTATACGTTGGTAAGAGAGTAGCCCAAGAGTTGGCGGTGGGTGGTCGTCTCAGATCTAGAACCTTGTTCTGATATACGGATAGATAAACAGGAAACAAGCTTGAAAAACGCCTCCTTTCAGATAGAAAAAAAAAAACTTGATATTTAACACGTATCTTGGCGTTTTTTCGTTCGGTTTAATGCACAGTAAGCAGAAGACAGCGTGTTTACATTTCTCAAACTTTAATAATATACCGATGTCCAACTAATTGTATACGAGTTTTTCTTAAAGTTAAATAAAAGTTCTGTATTTTCAATTCGTTAGTTCTAAAACTGGCAAAAACATGACAAACACAGTTTGTCTTTTACTTATACACAAACACCTATCGAAATCTCTCTCTTAAGTAACAGTATTATATCTTCAAGAGTTCTTCATGACGAGAAACCCACTTGAAGTAAAAATGTATCTCAGAACAGCTGGTATGGGTATTAACACCACTTTTATTGATAAGCAGAGAACAACGTTTCGACCTTCCTAGGTCATCTTTAGGTTGACAAAAATGACCTAAGAAGGTCGAAACGTTGTTCTCTGCTTATCAATAAAAGTGTTAATTCCCATACGAGCCGTTCTGAGATACACACCTACAAGTGTTGTGGATGATACGGAAACAGCCCAGAAAATAAATAGCTTGTTATCACACAGTAACAAGATGAATCCTGAAATGTAGTGTACACTCCCCCCTCTTAAAGTTAAGTTTTCAGCAGCAAACCAAAGTTTATTTCAACCGAATTTTCACATGAATACAAAATTGTGTGAACACTGTCATAGTAACACAAACACTAAAACAATTTTCTAGTTACGCTACATTTTGATTAAAAGTGCTGTTCCGTCAAAACTAACAAAACACGACAACCGTAGCAAAATTATAAATAAAAAAAATCCTAAATACTTCTGCTACATATCCTAAATTAATACGTTTTTAACACTTAAGATAAATAGTTCCCATGTGCAAACGCAAACTCGCTGTAAGAAAACCATTTTGCAAAGGTTACTGACCTTTTACTATATTTTAAATATTCAAAAACAACTCAAACATCCATGAAAACCACTTATATATATATATACACAGAAAAATAATTTATTTTAAAAAGCTGTGAAAAGAAAACACGTGCAGAATTCGGTTATCCATCCATGAATCTTGAATTTTATTAGGGTTCATTCAGTTTGAAATATCTAAAAAGTAAAATAGAACCTTTTTCTCAAATAACTATGAAACATCTCAATCAAAATGTTTTAATGTTCATGTTTGAGACTCCTAAACTTTACACATTGCGATTCCATTATAGTGAATAGCGTAACTAACTACCATAGCTTCTGGAACTAATAGGGTAAAATCTACATCGTGTTTCGATTACGGAAGTACAGGAGTTGATGCAATATAATAGAAACGAATTCCCTTCCTGGATATATCCGTATTCGGGTGAACGCCCAAAGCGTGATGTATGAACCCCAACGAAATAGGACTGTGAAGAGTTGGATGTGCACGATGTTCAGCACCTGTCTCGCGCTTTTTCCCGTTCCGTTTGCCCAGGAGGAAAACATCTGTTTCTAGTTTTTGACCGACAAAGCAAAACAGTTGGAAAACGATACTGACTGATCGAAAAACTATGATTTACTGAAGAGAAAGCTTATATTTACAACATAGCTACCAATTATCAAACACTTAGGTACAATCTTTAGAATAAGGGTTTTTTTATCTACTTGCAATACCATCCGTTTGATTTGCTCAAGTAAAAGTTGGTTGGTTGTTAAACACAAAGCTATACAATATACGAGCTGATCACTACAGCTATCGAAACTCAATTTCTAGTCTTAGATTTACTGCCAAGCCAATGGGGGGAAGGGGCAAAATAAAAATAGTTAATTATTTGTAGGCAAATTAATTTGGTTCAGTTTACAGTCGTCACCGATAAGTGTTTGTATCAGGTCATCCCATAAGTAATGTCCGAAAATTTAATACAAAAGGTACATGATTTTTGTTTTTGCAGAAGGCTTTAATGACCAAGATATGTAGTAGGACATGTATTAAAATGTTCAGACAAATAAAAAAACTAACTCACTTTTTCAGATCATTAATCAAGTAAACCCTTATGAAGACAGATGTGTCTGAGGAGCACATTAAGCACATAATGCTTAATGAGTTTAAAAAAGGCAATAGTGCAGCAGAAAATACGCGAAACATTCAAGATGTTTATGGTGCAGAGTCTCAATGAAAGAAAATGTCAAAAGTAGTTTCAGAAGTTCAAATCAGGTGACTACAGCTTAAGTGATGCACCACGTTCAGGTCGTTCTGTTGAGTTTAATGATAACTTGCTGCAGGCTGCACTTGATGAATATTGTGTTTTAACAGTTGAAGAACTAGCACAGAAGCTCAATTCAACCCATTCAACAGTTCACAGTCATATGCAACAGCTTGGAAAGGTTCAAAACTTGGAAAATGGGTGGTGATGGTGGTGGGTTTGGCGTTTTGTAGCGCAAAGCAACTAGGTTATCTGCGCCAAACATCCGGTAAAAAGTTAAAATTAAAGTAAAATTACTAAAATTTGTAAAAAGTAATTAAGGTAAAACAAAGTTTATTCTTGATGATGAGAAACCCACTTGAAATAAAAATGTATCTCATGTGCTGAGTGTGTGTGTTCTTAGTTTTTTCAATCACGTTAACTCGATACATCCTAACATTAAATGCACTTGTGAATAGGAGAAAAACTAACCAAACAGCATTTCTTAACCTGAAGATCACTAGAACCAATACACAATTCATAACCGAAATCCACAGAAAAACCATCCATACTGGATTATACATTCCCTGGAACTCAGCACATGAAACAAAACAAAAACTCAACATATTAAAAAACCAAAAAAACATAGCCAGAAAACTATGTTAACCTGATAAATTAACAATGAAATCAACAAAATAAAACACTTCATCAACAAATTTCCTCAAAAAACCGTGGAAAAAATTATACGCACACACCTAGACCAACAACAGACAAACAACAATAAATCCCAAGGTACAACAAACTACAAAAACTTATACTGCTGCATACCATATGTTCCCGACATCAGCGAAACAATAACCAATATTTGGAAAAACATACAAAACACAACATTCCTTTAAACACCAAATTTATTCAAAAACTGGGTACAAAACAAAAGTCCATAGTATATACAAATTACACTGACAAACACAACACCAACATAATTTATAAAATACAATGCAACAATTGCCACGACTTCTATATTGAAGAAACAAGCAGAAAAACGGAAACTAGATTCAAAGAACACAAAAAACACCTTCACACGTTTTTGAACACTGCAAATCAAATAAACACGACATAATCATAGAAAACACCCAGATACTAAGTAGGGAAACAAATATAAACAAACGCAAAATCAAAGAATCCCTACTTATACAACAGCTAAAACCAAAATTAAACCAATATAAAGGAACATCTTTATACCTATACTAATTAATAACCTAACAATCAGCTGCAACGACCCTACAACCCCCGCATACGTTTATACTCACATTTCTAAGACGTGTCCGCAACGGTCACTTGCAAACTCTTTCTTGACGTGAAATTGACCTTCGAAGGTCGAAACGTTGTTCTCTGCTTATCAATAAAAGTGTTAATACCCATACCAGCCATTCTGAGATAAAAAAAACAATGTTCAATTTTTGAATTAAAAACATAATTGGCGTTAAATCTAATTTTTATATCTAGTTTTACAGCAGTGAGAGAGAAACTACAGTAATACAAATTGTAAAGGACTTTCTGCAACATTATTTTAATTATCATAACTTGCCAGGATGACTAACGGTTAAGTTCAAACAGCAACATTAGACATCTGAAGTTAGACTTTCCGGTCCTGGTTTCGAGTTATTTGGCATTACGTCCATTTTCTAATTTCAAATCGAACCAGTTGTACTTTAAAATAGAATAAATTAAAAAAAATAATTCATAAATTAAAAACTTAAATACCATTAGAAAGATTAATGGCCTTTAAAAACTAAAAAACATTTGTAAGATGGACAGCGTTACCATCGCCAACGACACTGTCTAACGTTATAGACTCTCAACGACGGCACAACAGTAAAATGTGGACTATTGTGACTTCAGTGTTACACAGACAACACATTGGTGCATCAGTCCCAGATAAAAAGAAAACGATGAGTTAAAAAACTGTGTTCAATGCGTAGTCTAGTTAGAACAACTTCCTCCTTCCGATCCTTACAAAAGCAAGACGGCATAAGTCCAATATAAGATTTTATTTGGAAAAGCTTGCTTTCTCAAAGTCGATTGCCAACTGACACGAAGTCCAGCCTTAAATATGGGACTATAGTTTATGTATGGAACAGGCACAGCAGTGATAGTGCCAGCGCAGATAGATTTAGCTGCCATGCAGGCGAAATCGTTCCCGCGAATACCAACGTGGCCCGGTATCCAGAAAAACTGGATAGAAGTAGAAGTTAAAGAGAAATGGGCCAATTGGTTTTAAATACCTGCGAGAATAGGTTGAGAACTAATGTGAAGTGATGCCAGAGCTAGTAGAGAACTAGTGCAATTTGAGTACTATTTAGCTTCTATGTGATCCAGGGCAAAAGAAATAGCATACAGTTCAGCAGAGAACACAAACTGTAGAGGGGATTCTGTGTGCAACCACCACGCCACAACAAACCATGGGAGAGCCCACAGAGTCATCTGATTTCGAAACATCCGTAAAAATACGAATGGAAGAATGGGTCAAAAGATGTTCAACAAATAACAGACAGTATTTCCAATCGGAAGTATTTGCTTTTCTCATATGACTTAAAGAAAGGTCACATTTGGGGATTGTAATAAGCCATGGCTGGATGTGCTGATCAGTGAATACAGCAATGTTATCCAAGGACAGACCCAATTCATACACCTGCACCTGGATACGAAGGCCACAAGGAACGATGGCAGATCATCTGTTCTGAAAAAAAGCATGGCCCACTGAGGAAGGAAAACACAACCTCAGGTGGAATGCTGTGGTAAGGAATGAAGTTTCGAAGCATACAGTGAAAACAGTTACAAACAGCAGAGGTGTAGAAGAGGTTCTTGAGACTCTGGGTATAAGCACTGGACTGGGGAAATGCGGAAAGCCCCGGTACAGAGACGAAGTCCCCGACGCTGAATAATGGGGCCCAGCATCTTCAAGATCGAAGTTCTGGCAGAGCCATAGCCTCGTGACCCATAGTTTAGTTTTGATTGAATAAGAGCACGATATATCTTTAGCATAGAGCATCGATCTACTTCCCAAGTGGTGGAAGAGAAAACATGGAGGATGTTCAGTGTTCTTGTACATTTGCCTCGTAGCTGTTTGATGTGTGGCATAAATGTCGGTTTACAGTCAAAGATAAGCCCCAAGAAATTTATCTCACGGACCACGGATAGCACAACTTCACCAATACAGAGTTCAGGATCAAGGTGAATACCCTGAAAAGAGAAAAGTCGTGATTTGAGAACATGCACTCTATGGAGTGACTCCTCTCATCAATATCAGTACTTCCTCAGAGGGGATTGTGTCTATTAAAGTCTCCCAGGATTAAAAAGAGAGATGGCAACTGTTCAACAAGAGCATCAAGGTCTGATTTATCATAGGACTCTCCAGGCGACAGATAGAGAGAACAAACAGTGATGGTATAACCCAAGGAGACACGGATAGCTACGGCCTCCAAGGGTGTGTCGAGTGGCAAAGACAGGGTGGGCATATGCTGATCACCCAACAGTGCCACCCCTCCATGCACTCGTCCATCACCCAGCCTGCCATTTCTGTACAAAGAAAACCGCTGAAAGGTGACTGTATCGGAAGGTTTCAGAAATTTTTCCTGTAAGGAAAGACATACAGGATGGTAGAAGGCAATCAATGTTTTGATATCATCCGGATTAGAACGTAAACGTTGACAGCTCCACTGTATCAAGGTAGCCATTTTTATTTATGTGTAGACGAATTTGGTGGAGAGCCCTTCTGTTTTTGACATCTTTTTTCTTTATTCGAGAGAGGTCTATTGACATCCATGGATCCTGCCCTGGGTCAGTTGGGCAGGTCTTTGCCGTTGGAAGAGAATTCCAGAGCCCAAGGACATGAACGAATGATCGTTCAACACCTCGTGGCGAGAGGAGATGTACCTGAAACTAAAGGAAGTTGACCTTGGGGTTTACTGGAATGAATGTTAGGGACAGAGATGAGTGTTGACGTTGAATCAATTTTTTTAACCATGGAGATCAAAAAACTTCTCATATGGTTTGAGAATGATTCTTTTGGAGGCACAGAGAGATCCGTCTGAACTTCCACAAGTACAGTTGCAGCAGCATACGTCCGAGATGAGGTGGTGGACAGCAACTTTCGAGCCTCAGGGTAAGTAATGTTTTGAAACGTCTTCAAATGCTGCACCTCTTTCTTCCAACCACTTAGGGCAAGAACGAAAGTGCAATGGGTGAGAGTCATTGCAATTAATGCAATGAGGGTCCATTTCACAACCACAGACATCGAGGTCCTTGCTACTGCAACGAGCACACGTCAAGGAACCACAACATGACATCTTTGAGTGACCAAACTGCTGACACTGGAAACATCTGAGAGAGTTTGCAATTTATGGCTGTCCCTTGCAATTAAGATAGCCTTCCTTGATGATGGCAGGTGGATGCAGTGATGTAAATGTTAAAATGAGGACATTAGTCGGCATTATAATTCCATCTTTGCGAGTGGAGATATGCCTCACTGCAGAAACTCTTTGGGTGGAGAAATCAAAAAGAATCTCCGACTCAATAATGTTCTTCAAATCCCTCTCAAAAATAACTCTTCATGATGCATTCAAAGTAGCATGGGGTGTAACCAATATATGTATATCCCCAATTGCCTTTGAATGCAGGAGGAGTTCACTGTGTTGAGACGTGGATGTTTCCACCAATATGTCACAAGATTGAAGCTTCTTTACTGACTTTGGAGAGCCAGCAAGTCCCTCTAGTCCTTTCTGAATGAAAAAAATGGAGAATTTGTCCTAAAGATTTGTTTGAAATATAACGTAATATTAGAAAATGAGGTACAGATGTTGAAAACTGCTGCACAGAATTTTCAAGACGTGGTCGTTTACCTATGGACTGATTTTTCACTATTTAAGTTTTTATTTGGAGGATCCATGATAAAAAAAGAATTTCAGTGCTCACTGACCCCACCAATTATGGAGCCCGACGAGGGGACGCACTACAATGCCAAACAAGGACACTGTGGCAACGCCAGAGTTTCGTAAGCATTATTCCCAAATACCATCATCAGATACAATGTCCACATCACCTGTTGAGAATATCCAACACTGACGCTTAGTTAACCATAGGGGGATCACCCCAAGACCGCCCACCTACAGAAATTCAAGGCCCAAGTAATGTGTTAGGGTTGGACTTCTCAATCACCAGGATCCTCTTTTCCCCTTCACGGGTCATACGCACAGCAAACACGTGGGTAGATGTTTAGATCCCAGAGGAGGTAAACTGAAAGAACAGAACCTTCCCTGAAGAGTCCCCCTCACCACATACACGAATCCACACCGAGGGGTGGAAAATGGGTCTCCCACGATTTGACAGAAGCCAACCTTAGAGCAAGAGCGGACATTTGAACTTCTCTGTACTCTCGTGAACGTAACTCATCGATTTTGGACAGGTCAGTGACTGGAGATGAAAAAATGGATATATTTTTAAAATGTTAAGCACCACAGACAATGGCTCAGTAAGGGTAAACTGGCTAGAGCACAGCCCAAAATGGATCTCCACTCTATAAAAGTATTGTTAAGCGTTTGGTGGGATATTGTTGGTGTGATCCATTTTGAGTTGCTGTCACTTAATGTAATGATTACAGACTTCTACTGTCAACAGTTATTAGAGCGCTTGAATGTTGCACTTAAAGAAAAGAGGCCTGCTTTTTGTTGTATTACACCAGAATAATACACGGCCCCATACAGCAAGGATTACATCTGCAATGACTGAAAAGCTAGAAGTGGCATTCAGAAGCTTATGAATCGTTCGCAGGAAGTAATTAATAATAATGGAACATACATTATTGATTAAATAACATTAAAAGCGTTTGAAATCCTTTCTCTTTTTCTGAACCTAAAATCGGACATCACTTAAAGGATAGCTTGATAATTAGTTTACAGTCTTCACCGATAAGCGCGTATGTATTTAGTTTAAACCACAGTTACTAAAAGTATTTACTTCTACCGTGGTTCAGCGAAAAATTTGAAAACTTATAGAACTAAAAATGGGGTTTACGTGTCTGTAGTGGGCATAGCACAGATACTCCATTGTGTAGCTTTGTACTTAACAGCAAACACAAATTCTACAAGCCAAGTTCTACAAAAGATATACATACTGTATTACTTCGAATTCAAGATGCACCTTTTTCACATTTTTTCCGAACTTAAATGCGTCTTAAATTGGAGATATTACTTTTCAATCTTCGAATGTCTCAAAAAACATCATTTACTTTGAACAACAAAGATTTTCGAAAAATTCCGCATTAACAAACAGACTGTATATATTGTAAGAAGAACTTAGCTTAGGAAGACTAAAAAAAAACACGTACAAAACGTCAAATTTGCCGAGATCAGCACCCCTAGTGGTGTAGTTGAATATTACCGTCCTCAGTCTTTGACTTTCCTGTTGTTTAGACGCTATTTTATTGTGGTTTTTTACCAATGGAAAAGCGTTTAAAGTAATATGTCGAATTTAAAATAAAAGTTTTGTTCAGATTGAGAATCATGCAACCGGTAAAAAGTATACAGTGAGTGAGGCAAATGGACGTCGTTGGCATGGTATGAAAACCAAGCTGTTTGCGTTTTTCTGCAAGAAAATTACAGTTATTTTTTGGCCCAAGAAAGGGCAGATATCCTAAAATTGCATCCGCCGTTCAAACATATTTCAGAAAGTTATGAAATAAATGACTGCCCGTAAGGAGAGAAGGCTTAATGTTAAAAACAAAAGAATATGCAAGAAATATTGGTATTTCTTTCAAGGCTATTCGTTAATGGTGTGAGAAACTTACGAAAAGAGAAGGTTTATCATTACAGCGAAAGACAACAGTTAGTCAAAAATTGCCGTCAGATTTTGAAGATGCGGAAAATGGAACGCAATATGACATTCTTTAGGACAATAGCGAATCAAGCGATGAAGATACTTCAATTTCAGAATATAATAGAAAGTCAGAGGAAACATTGAGTCAGATTGTGATTAAATAAAGAAAGCAGGAAGATACATTATTACAATGAATTTTTTTATCTTTCTGTAAATATTTTATATTACATTTAATTTTAAATGCATTAACATTTTTATTCGTTAATAAAAACTTTTAAAACATATTTACTTATTTATAATTATCTAATTTTACTGAAAAATCCCTTTTTAAAATTGGGATACGTCTTAAATTTGAAATAATACGGTATATATAAATTTCCAATACAATATTATAGGAAACGCCTTATGTTGGGTCCTACAACTGACCGCATTAAATGTACACCCATTATTTGTTTCTATCTACTTTTGTTGACTATCGGTGTTAGAATATCTCGTATAAAATCTGAATAACATTGAGATATCTAGAACAGTTGAAACACCTTTATATATAAACATTTCTTCTTTAAGAGGTGTATACCATTGTATGCTATGTATTTTATTGTTGGTCAGAAATTACAGCATGCCATATCTTATCTGCCACATTCGAAACACTAAACAAGGAGAGACTAAGCACGACTAGCCTATATTAAACAGAGAAAAATAACAAAAATAAACATGACCCGTCTATACCAGCACACACGTTAAGCAAAACCATCAATGCAGTGCTTTTATAAAAGGGTCATAATTAGCAGCTAAGGACGATTCTAACAGATTTTACACAGGAAACGCAAGGGGGTGAAGAACATCCTTCTACCTACCCCCCACACACACACACAGTAGTCAAGTCGAATTCCTTCTTTCCCCGAAGCTAGTGAAACTTAAAACTTCAGTGATTATGACACAACACAGTCGACAGTATTTGAGTGTGGGAGGGGAGAGATGAAGGGGGAGTGTATACTTATTTGGCCTTTTGAAACTACATTTGACAAACTCTAGCTGCCCGGGCACTACAAGTTTTGTTTCTCTCTCTCTCTCTCTCTCTCTCTCTCTTTAACTCGCCTAATTTCCAACAAATAGTAAAAGCAAGTAAAAGTTTAAGATACGGTGAACTATGTACAGTTTGTATGGAACATTAATGTTGTATTTTAAACCATATATTTTGACACAACAAGACCACCGTGAGGATTTCGTTGGTCTATAAACAAAGATAATAGACTTTCCAAGCCATCTAGCGATTTCAGAACCAAACCCTTAAACGAAATCAAGCAAAACGTTACAAATTAACAACAAAAACTGATAATGCATAAGCTTTTACGCACACGAGGTAAACTGAAAGCAGATTGGCTCTACATTTATATGACTAGAAACGAAATTATTTTAATATCCATTCAGTCTATATTTACATATCTTGGTATTTTAAAACATGCAGATCCGCAATCCATAATCTTAAAAGATAACCTCTCCGAAGTAAACAACTGATCAAATCTATAAAAATATAAAACATTTCGAATTTGAAACCGTTTAAGAAATATTTTAAATACGTACACACTGGATGTTCCTCACATACATATATGTAGAGAGATTGGGGCGCAAAAATGCATATTTGCTAAAAGGGGTAGTTGACATATTATAGCTATATTATAGCAAAACATTATATATTATTTGATTATTACTACAGCAGACAGAAATATAACTACTATGGAAAGATACGTCCCTAAATTCGATAATTTACTACAGTATGAAAAAAATAATGTTGTATTGAGCCTACATCTGTATATACCGAGTGATCTTTTTAACTTTGAAGAAAAAAAATTGTAATGTAAAAAGTTTCTCTAACTATGTCGAGCTTTAAGTTAAAAATTGTTAAATAAGGCTTAAGGTAAATGAAGTATGAATATAACAAACTCGAGCAAAGCGACGTTCATAAGTTCAGACATTCATAAGCCTTGTAACGAATTCATGTTCATTCTTCCACTCAAATAGTTCCTGTCAAGTGAAGGCGCACTTCAAAAATTTAGGTTTCAACCAGCGTAATTATTAGTTTATTTTACCAGATCGAATGGTTGAATTTGACCGTCACTTTTCTCATGCACACAAGGTCTCAAAGTTCCCTTCATAATTTCTATTTATTGTTATTACTACTACTGAAGCAATCCTGTGCAAAACAAGAAACCTCAGATACACAGTCAGGCACACTAATTACTGATCCGCTCTCGGCCCTCAACTTTGCGTGATATCGGGGTGAATCACAACTTAAGATTTGTACAACATTTCAAACCTAGTGGAAAGATTTATATAACAAATAGTTATATTGAGTAGGTTGCATAACAGTATGGTAAAACACAGTTCAGCGGCATTAAAGTATATGAAATAATATTCTCAAATAATATATTAATCGCCCTCAAGTATTATTATTCTTGGTGTGGTTTGAATTTCGTGCAAAGCTACACGGGGGCTACCTACGCTTGCAGTTCCTAATGTAGCAGTGTCACCCACTGTCAACTTTTGAGCTACTCTTTTACCAGCGAATAGGGAGAGCATGTTTGGTGCGACGGGGATTAGAACCTGCGACCCTCAGACTAAGAGTCGAGTGCCTTAACCACCTGGCCATGCCGGGCCATTATCCTTGGCTGTAGCCATGTAGTGAAAACAACCAAATATTAGTACCCAGAGCTGTTAATGTTACGAAATAGTTTATATTAACTTTAATACTTTCAAATAAGCGTTACTATGGCCAGTGGTTGAAATAAATATTACGAATGGTTATGCATATCGTTTTACAATAAACACCCACACACAAGAACAATTTTTGATTTAAGATGACAGTGGCTTATCACCTCAACTCAATCAGTGTTGCACATTCATTGCTACTGATCACCTTATTTATTTATTTATTTAAAATAAATATATAAATAAAACGAGAGGAGGAACTTTCCGATGTTTTCTGTACATTAACTTCTTGAAAAAC
This sequence comes from Tachypleus tridentatus, assembly GCF_004210375.1. NCBI lineage: Eukaryota > Metazoa > Arthropoda > Merostomata > Xiphosura > Limulidae > Tachypleus > Tachypleus tridentatus. The sequence goes on along the minus strand of NC_134834.1, from coordinate 83,992,737 downwards.
AAAGACTTATCTTTTGTGAACCATATGGGAGGATTTTTGTTTCGCCCAAAAAAGATTTATGTCAGAACTGGAGTTCTGAATGAAGGGCGAAATAGCAAATTTACCGACGTGCTCCACCCATCCACTCGTTGCTAGGGTGACTTCGGCACACACACACACAACCCAGCTGGTTTAGTTTGGCACGCAGATACGAACAAAAGAAACATGTTTATTCTCACCAGAGGTCGCTACTAAGGCTTCAAGTATTCACAAAATAGAAAGCTAGTTTTGTTTATTTTTCTTCTTTAATCTACTTTAACTTTTCATGTAAAGCGTTTGAGGTCACCTTTGCTTAAGTGGTGTATATACGCTCGTATAAACAATTTTTTCTTCATCAACATATTTTAATATTGTATTTGGCATGTGATATATATATATCATTTAATTCATAATATGATTAAACTTCTAAACATCTCCCATTACGTCAGTGAAGAGTTAATAGTCCTGTATGTGAAATAAGAGAGGATTGTTTAGTCTACTATTTTATAACGATTACTTACTATTTTTTATGAACATTCTATAACGCGAAAAAAGTGGGTTATCTACATTCCCAAGGTTTCCAAAGCCCTTTTATAGCTCATGTGGAACATTTTTCCACAACTTGTTTCGTCAAAGTAGGCGCTGGTCCTGAAATCCAGAAATTCACGTAAACGTCGATACAATACCAGTACCGTCTGGAGTCTATTATGCAGGATAGAAAGGTTTGACGACATGTCTTTTAAACCTTGCAATGGAGAAAATTACACTGAACAGGAAAGACATTTAGAAAAATAGTTAAATTTTACAGGTTTTTGGGGTTGTTTGTTTGTTTGTTTGTTTTACATTTGTTAACAGTCAGGGGCGTAGATCCTGGGGGGGATGAAGGGTATACATCCCCCCTTCATTTTATGTGGGGGGTATGGTGCATACAATCATCCCCCCTACAGTTTGGTTTGTTGAATTGTTTTATTGCATCACAGGCCTACAAATTATATGTTTGTTCTTGTTAATCTCGTTGTCTTACCAATCAAATTACATAATTAGGCCTAAATGCAGGCTTTTTCAGTAGCCGAAATGTACACCTTTAATATAGGCGTGCTTCTAAGCTTTTCGATCTAAGCTATAATTCGTAAGTATCAGTCAGTAGGCCTAAATATACATACAAGTATCGTGGCAACAAGATTACTCTGTTACTGCATATTTACAGCTTTTAGGTTCACGTAATCAGAGATTACCAATTTGCAAATTGAACAGTCCATATAAGTGGTTGCAAAAAACATCCCCCCCATCGGGTATAAAAAATCTACGCCTCTTGTTAACACTCATGTCATTTGCAAATATATTCCAACTTCGCAGAATCTTGAAATATCAATGAATCTATCTTAATAGTCAAAAAACTTGAACGATATTAATTTAGTTTGAAGGGAAAATATCTGGTTGGTCACTTTCACGTGTTTTGTTGTTTTGTCATCTGAATGGTTGAGGCCAGAGCCTCCTAGAGTTGTACATATTAAAGTCTTTACTTCCACGTTAAACTTTATTTTCGATTCAAAGCACTTGCACGTATATTTATTTTATTTTGCAAACACAAAACATATGTCTTGAACAGTTTTTAACGAGTGAAGAAAGTTTTTCTGTTGAAACGGTAATATTACATTCTTTCCAGAAACCAAACGCAAAAATGTGGAAATCATAGTACAATTGCAACGTCTACAACTATAACTCACGATTTCCTCAACAAATCTACCCAGAGTACCAACAGCATTTATCCAGGGCTGAAGAACAGAATAATTTTGAAATTACAACTATATTCTACACACTTAAATGTTGTTTTATATACTACTGAATCACCAATTTTAAACATAATCATGTTACGTGACAGAAGTGTGTGTGTGTGTGTGTGTGTGCAGTACACAACGGAAAAAACATATGGCTAACCTTGTTAGAAAGCGAAGATGGACACTAAGTTTAAGATAATTGTTGATAATAACACACATACACTAATTGGAAAAAAATGGAGTGTTGTGTTAGGCGCCAATACATCAGGATGAACAAGTAGATGAACAAAGACCTAACACAATGATGATGACTGAATGCCTGCTGCTTCCAATGTGTCGAAAGGTGGCACTATAGTAGGTAGCTTCATTATATCAATGCAATAATATTGAAAGGATGCTGACGTAATAAAATGCTAATAAATGTCAACTATTTTTTGCTCAACAAAAAAGACTACGAAGTTGGATTTCCGGAACACTCACACTTCAACACCACAGGACATCAATGAAAGAAAGTGGCATATGCTTGATGGGCCAATAACTTTCCATTTCCTGTTAGAAAAACAGCCATTTTCCTGTGAATATATACAGAAGACAAATATGAGAGATAAAAAAAAACAACAGGAAGTAGCTTCCTGACAGGTTCGTCTTATATTGTTGAGTAATACTAAGATACGGAAATAGCATTAACATCATTTGCTCAGTAAGTGCAGAGTGTGATTTGCAGCTGTGTTAGTCGAACTGAGTACACAGTTATATACAGTTAGCTGCGTAAAGACACACTTTTAACTTTTCTTTAAACCTACTTTTGAACTTAAGTCCGATATACTTTCTCTTAACACTTTAAACTACTCATTTCACGCAAAGACGGTTTTTATTTACATTACGCTTAGAGTTTAACTTGTTTCTCAAGAATTTTTAAGGTTATGCTTTATGGCTATTCTTTACAGGTGTTCGAGATTTTTTTTTCTTTTTAGTCTTTTTGCAAGCACTCAATTACGACTAAAGTGAGCAGTAAACTTCGAGTTAAATATTCTAACCATCCCTAAAATACAAAATTCAGGTTTCAGGTATCGATTTCAATGCAAGTACTCTGCAAATAAACGAAGAATCTAATGATGTACTCAACAGGAGAAAAAATCCTCACCTCTACAGGAGGGTGGGTTCAAATTTCTACTTTGCGAGATATTATAGTCTTATCTGCGACATTTTTTGTATGTTCAATTTCAACTTTTCCTTCTCGTGATGACGAGAAACCCACTTGAAGTAAAAAAGTATTCTCAAGAGGGCTGGTATGGGTATTAAAACTTTTATTAAAATGAAGTACAGAACAACGTTTCGATTTTCTAAGAACACATTTCTCCTTCTCGTGTCAAGTCCACTCTACTAATCTTTTAATTTTACGTTGTTCCTTTAGTGGTTGTTTGTACTAAATCCAATGAAGTATTTTCTGGTGGAATGCATTTTTCACGAAATATCACTAAGAGAAGTTTATAATCAATAGTGTGGTTACAGATATGTTTATATTTATTGTATTTTCGCATATCTTCATACATTGAGTAAAATAAATTCCACTCTTCTTTGCCCAAAACATTACCCTAGCAACAAGTAGTCTATTTATAAACATATGCAGCCTCAACATTCGATAACCCATCTTCCACTTTCATCATACACCCAGACCTTGAAATAACAGGCATAGCACTTACGATATAAGAGTACTATAATATTACTAAGCACTGAATGACTCATCTCAGCTTACAGAAGTCTACCCTACAACGGTACTAGAGGAAAGATAACGTAAAAAAAAATCTATTTTAATATATCCTTCAGGCCTTGGTAGAAAAGACTTCAAAACAGTGAGGAAATACACCAATGTATTGCACACGTACCTACGTAGGTAAAAGTCTCACATTTACGGTTTCCAGATTGCGCATTGAGGTGATAAATGTATTTTTAATGTAAATCTATGAAACATTTGTTGTTTTATCGAAATAAAATATTGTAACTAACAATACCAGGAAGAAAACAGATTAATGAATATTACAAGTTAAACGAAGAACAGTCAGTCATTTGGTTGTCAACTTTACGTAACTCACAACAAAGTAAAACATCAGGTCTTACTTCTAGTCTTACCTTTAGATATCTTGTATCGTGTACCGATTCTGGAAGCGATTTAAGTGATCAAAGTTATAGTCAACAAAATGTCTGCTGGGTCTAATCCTAATTAAAGCAGAAAAGTTTCTGCCCTTTTATTAATTCAAATTTATTTATAAATTGCTACCAATGAAACTCGATACGTGCATTTAACTTTTAACCACTAAAAATTACAAAATAAAGGGCATGTCAACATTCTTTCAACCTTATACACGACGGTTCGCCGTTCCTGAACTCCCCTCTTGTTTACTCACGTTGTCCAATCAAAGACGAATCTATAAGCATGCGCATTAGACCATTTTCCAGCAAAAGATGTTAAAATATATATCTCGTGATGAAAAAAATTATCACGTAGAGCCATTAAAACGTTTTTAGCAGCACCGCAACCATCTGGAAAAAAAACTGTAAAAAATAATAACACTAAAAACTCCATCAATAAACCACTACAGAACAGAGAACAAAACAGACATGAACTAGCTATATTCATATTTCTAAGATTGATTGAAATACTGAACATTTTCTCTTAAAGATATTTAGCCATATGTTTCTTTTTATTCCAAAAGAAGAAACTTTATGAAATAAATCAGTCGAAAAATTAAAAATTTCACAAATAATATAATTTCCTTTTCACAAATATCATCGATTTTGCGCAAGTACAGTCGAATCGAGGTTTTAGAGACGAGGATGAAAGTGGAATAAAAATGTTTGCAGCACGTGCGCTGCTTTAGTTTTTCACTGTGTTGTACTCTTGTGTGCTTTCTTATAACAAAGCCACATTGGACTATCTGCTGGGTTCATCGAGAGAAATCGAACCCCTAATTTTAGCGTTGTAAATCCGAAGACATACCTCTGTACTAGCGGGGGTCGTACTCAAAACTGTAAATTTCTTTCGATTTTGTACTGAACTTCGCGCAGAGCAGCTCGTGAGTAATCTGATAAGCAGTCATGGAATTAACAGGAGGCAACAAATCAACAATACCCACCGCCAACTGTTGGACTATTTATTCTTTTAATAACCAACAGTGCGATTGACCGAACTTTAAAATGACCCCATAACGGAAATGGTATGTTCGGTGACAGATATTCGAACCCTAGACTGGCAGATTGCGAGTCAAATGCTGTAACCACCAGGCTGTTAGGTCCTCAAAATATGTAATCGGAGATTTTCAGATTCGGAAACTAAACTAAATTGACTCTTAACAAGTAAAATTGTGTCCTCCAGTAGCTCAGGTCTCTGTCTGCGGAGTTACAACACCAGAAACCAGGTTTCGATATCTGTGGTAGGCATAGCACAGATACCCATATGTATAGCTTTGTGCTTAACTATAAACAAAGACCAAAAATGTATCTTTGTACTTATTAACCAAAACTGTACCTATGCAAAATACAATTTTACTCTTTTGACAAGCTTGTGACGTCACATGATGTAAGAAAAAATCCAACATATATGTGTGTGTATGTATATATATATACATACTCTACTCCAATAACGTATATATATATACATACACACACTGGACGAAAAGAAATGTGAATATTTTTTAAAATATATTATTTTCTGTTCTTGACCACACCAGTTAAAATAAAGTGAATACCTCATTAAATTTTGGTAATTCTTAAAACAGAAGTTTTTCTATTAAAGTGTATCCTGCACGTCCTAAAACATTTGAAGAAATACGTCAAACTCAATACAAGAAAAACTTTGAATAACAAGCGTGCCGGCCCCGGCATGACTAGATCGTTAAAGCTCTCGATTCGTAATCTGAAAGTCACGAGTTCGAATCCATGTCGAACTAAACATGTTCGTCCTTTCAGCTGTGGAGGCGTTATAAGTGATAGTCAATCCCACTATTCGTTGGTAAAAGAGTAGCCCAAAGTTTGGCGGTTGGTGGTGATGATTAGCTGCCTTTCCTCTAGTCTAAATTAGGGACCGCTAGCGCAGATAGCTCTCGTGTAGCTTTGCACGACCAGAATAAGGAGTCTTATACAATAAGTAATAAACTAAGATTTAAAATACTAAAACGGTGTTTCCATATCCCTGGTGGACATTGTACAAATAACACACTGAGCAGCCTTGCACTTATGGATAAACAAACAAAAATTTAAAAGTGTATTAGAACACTAGTGCTATACAAAAAAAAAACAACAACAATGTATTACTTTAAGAAAAAGTAATATTAGGTAAGTAATTTTTATACTGACACTTTTTGAATTTTTTCATCACATGTAAAACTCAAATTTCGTTTGTTTGAAGTTAACCACAAAGTTACACGCCAGAATAATTGTACTTTGCGAGCCATGGGTTTCAAAATACGGTTTCTAAGTTGTAAGTCCGAAACGTACTGCTGGGTTACAGAGGACATTAATATTTCGCTCTGTAAAATATTAATTATGTTTTATTAATGTACAATAGGTGGCAGCACATAATATAAACGATGCTGTACCTATAATAGGCAGTGTTTGGTTTGTTTTGAATTTGGCACAAAGCTATGCGAGGGCTATCTTCCCTAGCCGTCCCTAATTTAGTAGTGTAAGACTAGAAGGAAGGCAGCTAGTCATAACCACCCACCGCCAACTCTTGGGCTACTTTTTACCAACAAATAGTGGGATTAACCGATACATAATAACGCCCCCACGGCTGAAAGGGCGAGCATGTTTGGTGCGACGTGGATTCGAAACCGTGACCCTCAGATTACGAGTCGAACGCCTTAACCCACCTGGCTATGCCAGGCCTCATAGGCAGTGTAAGACTCGTAACACTGTTAAAGGCCTGACAATCAGGTGAACTTAGTAAATGGACAAAGATAAACGTGGATATCATCAGTAAGATACTAAAAATATAAATTATTTGTCAAGAAGAAACAACGTGTATAATTATTTACCTTTACTGGTAATAATCATATTTACGACATTTTACGAAATTATAAATTATAATGCACATAAAATTGTAGTTTGTAAATTTACAGTAGTGTTTAATTTGATGTACAATAAACGAAACAATTACAGAAACATACAACAGTACACATAAAGGAATCACAAACAACGAGTAAGGGAAAATAGATGATGAATCTATTAATAGTAAAAAACGTTTTCCATAAAATACAAAATGAAAGCGAAAACGTTCTACTGTGCACTAGTAATTTCTATGTGACTCCTTGATTTCGAACGGAGCCTAAAACTTTTATTACAAGTGCTATGCACAGCCTATTAATGTACGATTGTGAAATATTGTTCCAAATATCATGCATTAGTTCATACACAATCCAGCCATATTCTATGGTCGCCTTTCGATAGTTTCACTATTTTTATAATCCTATACAGCCTCAAAAATATTCATACTGGAAATTTTGCTTTAACACTCTTTTTCGTTTTACGTGTTTCTTTTTTTTTAATTATCTGACAGGAATAATTATGAGTCCAGTGCACGTAAATGATATAGTTTATTTCTTTCCTAACGTTTCTACAAACCTGAACACTGTGAAACTTATATAGACTAGATTTATAAACGGCGCTAACAGCTTGTACAACTTCATGGCTTAAGTGAGAAAAATCCTTTTTCATTCCCTCTAATGGCCAGAGACAACTCTTTGAACTTCTTAAAACGCTATTTTAAGTTTTGATGTTTAACCGTAGCATACGTATATAATCTACCCTCTAATTTACTGGAGATCCTGATGTCAAATATTTTAAAGTTTTTTAGGTGTTCTGGGTTTCAGTTATTTCGATCCTAACATCACCATTACGACCCAAAGCTCCTTCTGGTAAACAAGTAAATTACAATAATAAAATATAGCTTACAATACTACACTGTTCTTGGACTGTGAAGCCCCTTGAACAGTCCTAATACAAAAACTATAAAACATTTAAATTAACCTCTCCATTCGTCAGCATTTTAGTAGTTTTATCTTCCGAGGCCCACAGTATAAAGATCAAATTAAGTCATGTTCTTTGTTCCCACTCTCTATTCTGTTGGTGAGGGAATTTTTCCTCAGTAGATGAACGAATGAATCTACTGGTAGTTTCGTCATTGATGATACTCTGGAAGTGGTCTCGACATGAACTCCAGGTCTGCCACAAGTTGAGTTTCCATTGATAAGTACTTCTCTGTGGTTACCCAGCTGGCCACTTTATCACCAACATACTTTTAATGAAGATTGTGGTGGACGACTCTGGGCTTGAATCACCTATCCTTCTGGATCCTATAGTTCGCATAATTGATTATTTTCAATATAATGTATGATCTTTCTGAACAAATTGGAACAATTAGTTCCACTACATCCCAGTCACTAGATAACGAATTATTGCTAATTACTTCTGGTATAAATACTTTATTACTTGGTGATGACAGCTGTCCTTGTTTCCACTTTTAAATGAGACTCTGGAACCAGAATCTATTAAAGATGCAGACAAGCCACAAAAGATCTATCTAGAAGTTACGAGGATATCATATTTTGTGGCACTGGAACATTAAATCTCATTAAAAATAGTCTATAACAACTGAAATAATGAATCAGATTAGTTGAATAGAATAGAGCAAATAAATCACAACAAAATAGGTGTTCCAAGTGTAGCTTAAACGATTGCTTTGTTTGTTTGTTAATTTCGCGCAAAGCTGCAATGAACATATTATCACGAACTACAGAAAACAGTTTACATGAAACAGTAATTCATCACAAAGGATGGCAGAAAGAGTTTGTTTTCCTTAGAGAAAAAACCACAGCGGGCTATCTACTGCGCCCACCGAGGGGAATCGAACCCCTGATTTTAGCGTTGTAAATCCGTGGACTTACCGCTGTACTAGCGGGGGGCGCTAGAAAGAGAGAATTGTTATAAACATTGGTAACCAAATTATTATAACGAATACTTTGAGGAATCAACAATTGTTGTTAAGTCAAGGATGCAATGTCTTGCAGGTGCGCATCAAAGCTCAATTATCTTAAAGAAACGAAAAAAAGCTAACTAGACTGATTATTTTTTTAAATAATCGGTATATTTCTTTTAACTTCTCCTTTAATTCCCTGTTACACTGTTCTTGCTCTTCCCGTTCTCTTTACAATTTTCTGTCTATTTTGATATTTTCTTAACAATTACACCTTTTCATGTGAAGCTCGAATCTTATTACTTGACTTTGTTGCCACTGTCTTCCCGATTTCAAGTATATTCAAAGTTTAATTCTATTTTCACCAAATTAATCCAACTTCTGCATTAAGTTTTCTAACTTTGCTCTTTTATTGGAGTAGAGTTATTTAAGTGATTTCATATCTGAAATACAGTTCTTGTGAACTACAGCAAATTAATGTCTTTCTTTTTCAACTTTCCTACAAGGTTGAACACTGTGGGGTGCGGCATGGCCAAGCGCGTTAGGGCGTTCGACTCGTAATCCGAGGGTCGCGGGTTCGAATTCCGGTCGCACCAAACATGCTCGCCCTTTCAGCCGTGGGGGCGTTATAATGTGACGGTCAATCCCACTATTCTTTGGTAAAAGAGTAGTCCAAGAGTTGGCGGTGGGTGGTGATGACTAACTGCCTTTCCGCTAGTAGTCTTACACTGCTAAATTAGGGACGGGTAGCGCAGATAGCCCTCGTGTAGCTTTGCGCGAAATTCAGAAACAAACAAACACTCAACCTGGAACTTATCAAGCTAGCTAGGACACAAAAACACAGTAAGAATGGAAATTCTATTTATATAAGCCATTTGTTACAATAATAAGTTTTATGGTGTAGAAGCCTTTTCTAAGTTGGCGAATCATGATATATGATATATATACCTATTATAATACATTAGGATTAGTCGGGCATAGTGTGGTTGAAATACTAATATGCACCATAAATGGTACGATAAAAAACATTTGAGGAAACAGTATTTTCAACAAATCAATCACAACGAAGAAAGACGATCTATACGGTTTATTAAGTACTTCATAATCATTTTATCTGAAATAATAGGGACACTTGTTTGGTTTGTTTTAAATTTCGCGCAAAGCTCCACGAGGGCTATCCACCATCACATTATAACACCCTCACGGCTGAAAGAGCGAGCATGTTTGGTGCGACGTGGATTCGAACCCGCGGCTCTCAGATTAGGAGTCACACGCCTTAATCCACCTAGCCATGCTGGGCGAGGTTCACAGCATTTAACGATTTAATTAGACTGGTATTGATACATTGATTGTTATCTTCGTTTATTTTTTCTTAAATTCAAGCATAGAAGTATTAAATTCCTTTTGTTTCTTATCGATTTCAGTTAGTAAGCTTCTTACGAGAGCCTAATATTTATATTTATCATTACATGCATAATTAAAAAAAAAAAAAAACTTTTACGTCAACAAACATTTTTTGTTTGTTTTCTCTCCCTTTGCGGCTTCAACAAGGTTTGTTATACAAGAACCTTGTTTGTGTACTACAAACCCTGACGAAACCTCAAGGGTGAAAGGTTGGCTATAAAGAAAATATTTTCTACCATTATCAGGAAAGTAAAGTGAAATAATTTTTCTCTGACTTTATTTCCAAAGTGTTTAAATTCTTCCAATATGCACCACACGTTTTGAAAAACAAAACAAAAGACATTGTACACATAATATTAACTAAGATATTAGAATCATGCTTTTTGAATTATCAGTAGTTGGCCTTGAGCTCAAGTTGCTTATTATTGCATAAATAATCGTTATACTTGATCGTAGTATATCCTAAGACCGCCATCTATAATTAGAAGTTGTTTTTAAATATATCCTAAGACCGCCATCTATAATTAGAAGTTGTTTTTTTAAACCTTATTTAATAATGAGTTCTTACTAAACCTTAATTTTGACATTCGATGAATTATGACGTGACAAAAGTGTTTCATAAAATCAATATTATAAATGTTATAATATAACGGTGAATCCCAATATTCGTTAATAAAAAAGTAGTCTAAGTGTTGGCGATGGGTAGTGATGACTAGTTGCCTTCCCTCTAGTTTTACTCTTTTAAATTAGGGACGGCTAGCGCAGATAGCTCTCATGTAGTTCTGCGCGAAATTCAAAAACAAACAAACAAACCAAATCGTTTTATTCGAACTTTATGTCAGTCAAATAACCAATCAATTCTTCTCAATCCATGAATACGCATTAAAAAGTTATTTGTGTTCACAGCCTTCGCAACACCTTTTATTCATCAGTTTATGATAAAATAAACTTGGATTGAAAGAGCTAAGCGCTGTCGCACTTGTGACGTCGTCAATTTTACCGTGAGATATTAGATTATTCTTGTTTCCTTCAACAGGACATCTTGACAGATTATTAAGCAATATAGTTCGTACATATAAAATTCATTATAATAAAACCAGTAAAAGAATGTTTTACAGTGCAAAAAAGTGATCAGAATAGAAACGTTCGTACAGCTCTTAATACATATTAAAATAGACGTTCTAAGACTAGGTGTTATGAAATATTATAGCTAACTATTGTTGAATAGAAAAGTTAGACGAATGTTTCTGCAACGATAGTTTTAGAGGATGTTTATGCCAATGTTTCTTTTTGTAGCATATTTCTGTGATGTCTAATTTGTTTTACGTTACACCTATTTATTCATCGCTGGTATCAAAACCCGGTTTGCAGCGTTTAAGCCTTCAGACTTGCTTTTTTTTTAAATCCTAGAATGTGCAAGGTACACATAAAGGGATTAAAGTTACAATTTTATACTTTACTAAATAGAAAGCCCGCCATGTCCAGGTGGTTAGAGAACTCGATTTCTAATCTGAGGGTCGCGGGTTCGAATCCCCTTCACACCAAAGACGTGTGTCTCTTCAGTAGTGGGGGCGTTATAATGTGCCGATCGTTGGTAAAATAATAGCCCAAGAGTTAGTGGTGGGTGGTGATGACTAGTTGCCTTCCGCCTGGTCTTACGCTGCTCAACTCAAGACGGCTAACGCAGATAGGCGTCGTGTAGATTTGAGCGAAATTCAAAAATAAACAAGCATACTAAATACAAATTTGAAACTTATCGGGTTAACGTATGTTCATATATTTTAATTAAATATTTTAAACGAGCTTGATGTTGCACTCAGTTTAAACTGAAGTGTTTCATTAGGAAATGAGTTATTATGTTATTTAAGCTACAAACAAATGAAGGTTATAACATTACGAGTAAAATTCAAATACGTTACACCATCGCTCGGTAGGACTTACAAGGCTAAAATCCCAGGTTCGATTCCTCTCGGTTGACACAAAGCAGAAAACCTATTATGTAATTTTGCTTTAAGAAAATAACAGCGTTCATTATCTCGGCGATAAATAACGATGAAAGATGTTGAGACCTAAATCCTATCACTAGAGGCCAGCACAATCGTAAAGTGGGTGCTATCTGTGAAATTTTTTGTTGTAAACAAACAGTCTAATGAGAAAAAGTCGCTATTTTCTCTAGAATTGAGTAAAGAATATTTTTTAATGCTTCCTACAAGTAAAACGAGTTAAATCATTTCTACATAATGAAACATTAAGCATTTTATCATTCCGTTTTGACTGTTACCAATATTAGTATGAATAATTAGATATGTTATGTCACTTCTCTTCAAGTAATAAGTTACACCACTGGTTCCTCCTGAACCAAGTAAGGATCTTTTCAAATGTAATCTGTCTCTTCGAGCTGTTACTGGTAACTAAGTTACACACGTAGTTCGCGAGTTTGTTGTAAAACAAATATTAAAATTTATATAAAAAATTATTATGTGTAAAATTAGTATCAACGTGGAAATACATGTTTTTCAACACATGCCCAATTTTACAATAATAGTATCAGTTATTAAACACCAGATTTGCAATTTATTTCATCATTCAATAATCTAGGTTTGTCTACACGTCCTAATTATTGAACTATCGCTTTAGTGCATGTATACCAGTAATCTACGCTTTCCCACGTGTTCTAGCTATTCTTTATTGTTAAAAACTATCAGTAACCAAAGTTTTTTCACGTATTCTACCTATTTACTATTGTTTGAGTACATTAATAATAGTATTTTTACCCATCAGATCTATCCATTATCAGTTTGATAATGATACAGTTTTTTTTTAAAGAAAATGTTTATCAGAACATGAGTGTTTTTTTGTTTTTATGCTTTGGATATCTTTTGTACAATAAATAATTTTCTTGAATATCCTGATATATTTTACAGAAGAGTATTTTTCCATAAATGTCCTTTGGACATTTTTATAGCAAAGAATTTTCCTTTACATTTTCTTAGTTTATTTTCTTTTTGAAAGAAAAAGGACTTTTTTCCTTGAATTTCCACACTTATTTTCTTAAGCTTCTCTGTGATATCCTCTTCTTTATAACAGACATTTTCGTCTTAAAACATTACGATCTTTCCAACGAGAGGCTCTGCTCAAGTAGTGGGGTCAGTCAGTTAAGTATTGGGTTGAGGAATAATTCGTGAGCGTTTTTTCAAGTTAAAAAATATATTCATAAATGAAATGCTTTCGCAAAATATTTCATGTCATTTGGTAGATAATTTTTTCCTCTAATAGATGGTGTGTTTGATTTTCATATGTCTTTAATTTTTGCTTTCATTTTCAGCTCATTAAATGGAATGTCAAGTGGACAAAATCGAGCATTTTCGACACCATCTGCTTTTCTCATTTAATTTCTTGCAATTTCGTTTAAAACAATGCATACTATATACCTAGGTATGACATGAAATAAAGCATCATAATAAATGTTTTGGGTGTAATGTGTTCATGCATTGAAGTATTGTATAGTCTTGCATGTAATGCTTGAATGAAATTATTTAAAAACGCTCACGAATTATTCCTCAACCTAATATTTTCCCACCGCGATTAGAAAAAAAGTTTACAAACAGTTTAAGTGTATGGTAATTTAGTTGATGTGTGTCTCTACACGTATTTTTAACCATATAGAACTTGTAATACAAACTGTGCAATTTTGTGGCAAAACACCAAAAATTTTACATAAAAGAGAAATAATTTTCTTGATATATATATACATATATATTTTCACAATAGAGTTTTGCTTTTTTTTTGCCAAACCTTGCTGCAATATCCTCTTTACGACAATAAAAATCCTATGTGACAAATGTTTGCAAGAACTTCGTTAAACCGCTGTTTTACATATGATGGAAATGTTGTACATTAACAAGTAAAAACGTTAATATGTTAATTTAGGTGTCTAAATACAATGAAGTTCTGTAATGAAGTTGCAGTTTATACCCACGTTGAGCGATATCCAGTAGCTTTATTAAAACTGTTTAACTGCAGGTGGCACTAACAGAAATACACAATTGTTGCTAAACACGTTACACTGCTTTGACATCAAAGTGAACTTCACAACTTATATATATATATGTATAACATTAAATCTACTCGTAACAATGTTGTTCATTCTTCGTGTATATAAAACATTTCCATAAGTTCTATGAAAATTTAAAGTTGATTCACATACTAACATTGTATATATATCTGTAAATATGTCAACTTTCGTAGACTAAATACGTGCGTGCATTTGGACACTTTATAAAAGTGGCCGTACAGAGTCAATACTCCTGTTTTCAAAATGTATATTCTAAATTCCTTCTGGAAAGTCAGATATCAATGTATTAAAGCTGCAGTGTCATAATGATACAGCGCTTGTAATGTGTATTAAAACTACAGTAGCAAAATGTCCCAGTGCTTGTAAAAGAAAATACTAACAAAAATATAAATAATTACGATGTTTGAGATATTCACTGTCAAACACCAAACTTACGACGACCTATGACTAAAAATGTCACACAAACATTGCATACACATTGACAACAAAAACCCTAATTAACTGTATAAAAATAACCATTCTACAAACTAGTGAAGGTCATAGTCTACAACAAGCTAGAACAACGAATGTTACTAGCCAAAGGGACAACACTTCAATGTTCTTTCGACTGAAGGGTATGGCACAAAGCAGTGATTGGTTACGTATGCTTAAGAAGAATCCCCACATCAAGTAATGAACATTATTCCGTTTCTTTCTTAACAACATAAATCAGGACGAAAACCACTAAGAGTTTCTGACTTTCATTATGTAATAGAAAGTTGGATAGACGTGAGACCCGGTGTATTTATCGCAAAGTAGGGGGTGGGTTGGGTTGGATTTTAACTTTTATTATAGAGGGTCTTCGGAAAGTCACTGTGCAGTTTTGTAATCATATTTTATTCAGTCTATTTAAAACCAGCAACTGATAGCGGTGTTTAGAAACAAAATAAGAAGGATCCAGGCCTGTATTGATGCCAACGGGGGTCACTTTCAACATTGTTTACAATTGGCATTCATATTTACCTCCTGTATTCTATATTGAAACATGTTTGTTAATAAATATGTAAGTGCACAGTGACCTTCCGAACACCCTGTATAATTGACTGTGTTTCTGGAAGAGAGAAGTAGTTGTTTTTTTTCTACAGTACGAAGCAGGTTTTGTATCTAATATATTCTTTGTCAAGACATTCATGTCTGTGCTGCGCAAAAACGCCTTATAAATCCACATACTTGCCCATTTTTTTTCGAATTTAATTTTGCATCAAAGGGGTGAAGGATTTTCTTTCGTAATTATACTTGTAACGTACCGCAGTAAATTCTTTCAAAAATGATCTCATGCCACAAAACAACACTACACCGTTGGTATTCAAAATGCGCCAAAATCTGCGCACATGTCGAAATCTGCGGAGTCGAGACCACCGGGTTCATAAGCATCGTCGTGTATTCCAACAGATTCGTGATTAACATCACTTTCGTTATTGATAAAGTGATAGTCGCCATTATTATACCAGTGAGCACCAACATCGCAGTAACTACTGGCTTCTTCCTCATTCCACCCTCGTCCTAAGCCCCAACCCATTGTGCTACCAAGAAATAGACTCATGGCAAAATCTCCATTGTTTTGGTGATCCGAAATGGGAATGTTGGAGACTGGTTCTGATTGGTGAACGCATCCATAACTGAGTTGTTGAGACAATCCACTAGCTGGTAAAAATATGTTTCTCCTGCAACCTGGAATATACAAAAAAAAATATCATTTTTACTTAACCCTGCTTGTTACATGTATAAATCTGTCATCTGCTCTGATGCAGAAAATTCTATACAGCAGACACTATCAGCCATTCTGAAGGGAAAATCTAATAACATCAACTGTTTTTAAAATTCTTGTATTTTCTGAAAGAAAACAACAGAAATTTCGACTGTAGGTAAACAATAACAACTAATAAAGTTAAACGGTATAAAGTGAATTCAACCAAAACTTCCGTTCTGATTTTCTCAGCACGTGTCTAAGCAGAACGAAATTCAAAAAATAAAAAGAAGGAAGTTTTAGATGACAACAGTGGAATCATGGAGGCAGTTTTATTATGAGAAGATTATAAAATCAAAATATCTTGATGTTGTTAAATCAATGTAATAATTTTGACATATAAAGGAAACCAATATTTTATTTTTCAACAGGTCCCATCCTTCCGTTATTCATAGTGTTTACGGTATATATATCTCTATAGGATTAGTTGTACTTTAAATCTTCCTTGTAAAGTTTTCACAGAGGTCTCACCACGTGAATATTTGTTCTTCCACATGATTCTCCCAGAGGATCAGCAGCAATTTTATGAGGTTGCAACGGCAATTCTTTGTGGTGGCTAGATAGCAGATAGCCATTGTGTAGCTTTGCATGAAACAAAAAATCTCTTACCTTAACTAGGAAAAATAAAGTTGGTCTGACTGATCTTGCATATATATGTATATAACGTGCTAAGCTAAGCAAGAGCTATCTGTGCTAGCCGTCTCTAATTGTGAACTCACATAAGAAGGACAGCTAGTCAACAACAGCCATAGCAAACATTTTAGATACCTGAATTGAACATTGGAATTTGACTGTCATTTCTTTAACACATTTCCAGCAACAAAGGGCGTAACGCCGTTTTTTTTGTTTTTTTGGTAACGGAACACGAACCATGTAACATCGGATTCAAGGACTTGCACCCTAATTTGTAGTTACACTCAGCTTTTACATAAAAGTACAGGAAAGAAGTAAAACTATTCTTATAGGAAAGATAAAACAACTCATTGAGAATGAATAAAATCATAAAAACTACCAATAATATTAGTAGAAGTGAGTGAAAGAACCCATCTGAATGGTGCAATTTATTTTACTACTTTTCCAAGCTTACAAGTTGCCTTTATTATATGAAATTCCCTGCCGTTTCATCGGTTTTATTTTGTCCTACAACATTTTTAAGGTTTTCCTACAATTGTTTTAATTGTTGTTTTTCGTTTTGCACAAAGATATATAATGGGCTATTTGCTCTCTACCAACCGCAAGAGGTCGAGCCCAGAATTTTAACGTTGGAACGTCGTAAACTTACCATTATCCCCCCCGGCACAGCGGAATGTCTGTGGATTTTATTCTTAGAAACCGGGTTTCGATACCGAGCAGACACAGATAGCCCTTTTTGCATAATAACAAAACAAATAAACCAATTATACCACCGGCTAGAACTAAAGATAAAATACTAATGGTAAGTAACCAGTTAATAATTGAGAATACATATCTACTCACAACTTTTCATGTGTAAAATGTAACTTGAATATTAAGAAATTCAAAATCCTATATATACATTTGTAAGTATTAATGTAAACAGTGAAGAAACTGGATGTACCTAGACGCACACATATATATCTATATATCAGCTTACAAACTAACTTCTGTTAATGTTTAAGCCTAATCATTGAAGTAAATTTATTGAAACTTCTGAAAGCAAAAGTTGAACTTCAAATATTAAATATATCCAATAGCAAATAACATAAAAATGTACGAATATTTTGGAGTCCTATCCAATCTTGAACGTCGTTATTTTCTTGCGAAGTCTTTAACTAAGTTTCACTGTCAATAAAAATAAAAGACACAGTATCCATAATGCACGTGCTGCCAAGTAAATTGGGTCACCAGCAGAGATTGGTCAAATTGAGAGTAATGACCAGAAAGCTCGCGCATCTGAGAAGCTGCGGAACGAGCTCAAAGTTACCATCACTGTGGAGATAGGAAAGTTAATATCATTTATCACTCGAGACGTGCTGATATAATTTGTGCTGGCAATCATACCAGTGAAGTTGAAAAAAAAAAGCTTTGTAAGTGGGTAAAACCGTCAGTTACTTTTATAAACTTTAGAAGCCCTTCTTGTTCTTTCTAAATTTGATATATTTTTTACACAGAATGTTTGTTTAGTTATAAAGCACAAAGCTGCATATCTGTGCTCTGTCTACCACGGGTAACGAAACCTGGTTTACATCAAAAATGGTTTCTACAATCAAATAAATATTAACGACCATATTAGTTTTCTTTCGCACTGTACAAACTTAATACATCAAAATACTTACACTTTTAAGTGTTGAAGCTCTGGATTTAGTTTGAATATAGTATTTTAGTAAGATGTGTATGAAAAACTGAGCAGTTTGCATGAGGTACACATTCAAGTTTCAGACGTTCTTTTTAATATTTAAACAATCAGTTCAAACTAAATAGGAATTTGGACAATCATTCATCACACCTATGTTAAACTTTCCATTTATTTTGTAAAACAATTAAAACTTTTAGACCCACGTGAAACTAACCAAGTTAATAGTCTAAAATAATTTATTGCGTATCAGTGTTCTAAGATATCAAAGAAAACAATAGAAACGAGTTTGTAGTGTAAAATAAAATTGCTGAAAGCAGAGACTACACAAATTGGATACCAGAAGAAAATGTCAGAGGCTTGTTTGTTTGTCTTGAATTTCGCGGAAAGCTACACCAGGGCAATCTGCTCTAGCCGTCCCTAATCACCACCCGCCAACGCTTGGGCTGTTCTTTTACAAAGGAATAGCGGGATTGACTATCAAATTATAACGCTCCCACGGCTGAAAGGGCGAACATTTTTGGTGTGACGGAAATTCGAACCCGCGACCCTCAGATTACGAGTCGAGTACCTTAACCACTGGGCTATGCTGGGCCCATGACAGAGGAAGTAGCAAATATACGGAATATACAATACTGTTAAAATACGCAGTATTTATAGGTTCGTTGGGTCGATGGACTCTGCAGGGAAGAAGGGGTCATTACGATGAGAAAGTTTGGAAATCTCTCCCTTAAAGTAGTGATTCACGAGTTTTAACTTCATAGAACGTAGATTGAGTTCTGGAATCAAGTTTGAAATAACGTATATTTTTAACAACGTGGATGCTTCTTCATAATGATCCGTACATTCACTGAATATTTCTTCAGAACGATCAATACATCCACTGGATGGTTCTGCAAACAAGCAGAAAAGGACTCCTGATTTAAAGTACTCATTTTAAAATGTGTGTTATGTGTTTTCCTATAGCAAAGCCACATCGGGCTGTCTGCCGAGTCCACAGCTCGCTCTTAAAATGAATTGCTATAGAAAATATCATTAATGAAATCCATATCGTCAGTTTTCTAAGTAAACGAATTTGCTCATCTGAAAATATAAGTAATATTCAGAGTGTAGTTATTTTCACATATGCAGAGGAGTTGCAGTTTAAAAAACACAAGTTTGCTTGTTTTGAATTTTGCGCAAAGCCACACGAGGGCTCTCTGCGCTTGCTGTCCCTAATTTAGCAGTGTAAAACTAGAGGGAAGGCAGCTTGTCATCACCACCCACCGCCAACTCTTTGGCTACTCTTTTACCAACAAATAGCGGGATTGATCGTAACGTTATAACGCCCCAACGGCTGAAAGGGCGAGCATGTTTGGTACGATAGAGATTCAAACCTGCGACCCTCGAAATACGAGTCGAACGCCTTAACCTACCTGGCCATGCCGGGCGAAGGACATAAGTAACTGAATATTTTTAACATATCTATTGCTGTTATCATTATATAGAGGTTCGTATCCCCGTCGCATTTTCTGTACTTTTACAACGTAAGCAATTAATAAATAACACATACTATCCAGGAACAAAATTTGCGTTACATAGTGTTATCTGTCTTTATTTGTTTTTATTGTTTGTTTTTCTATTATGCATTTTTTATATAATTCAATCCTATAGCGTTTACAATCTTTCCAAATTTAAAGAAGAAATTAAATAAACAGTGTTGAACTCGAAAATACTCTGAATTGTAGCCTAATTTTGTTTTACTTACTGTAAAAGCTGTAAATTATAATAACATATACCTTATCAGTAAGTAAGATTAGTTTTTAGAATAACTACGACGTTCTGATCACTAATGCTATTATTATGAAATACATAGGTTTGTACAATTGAAATACATTGTTAGACTGTGGAATGTTGATTTAAATACAAAAAACGTTCTTTACTGTGAACAGTTGTGTACATAATAATGATCCAGCCAGTGATCGAAACGTTGTACCTGTTCTAAGAACTAAACTTACTTATTGTAAAAGCTCTAAATTGTAATAAAAGTTAATCCAGTTAAAACTTCAAGTAGAAACTGTTTTACTGAATCTGTGATGAAAACGTTTTCTATCAAAACCATGTCACTGTACATAGAAACTAAAAAAACAGAAGCATACCTTGACAACCTTGAAAGTTATATAACTGAGAAGAAGGTCTTGCTGGAGGTGGAGGAAGCTGTAAATATAGATTAGGTGAAAACTTCACATGAAGTGGATTATGAATTTATTCTTCAAGATATAATAGCTTTACATTATAATAAACGGTTGTGTGTTACTCCAACCATTCCAAACAACAAGCAACTTACCAATTTTTATATCGAACGCTATTTTAATTATCCCAAACAATAAACAGCTTACCAAGCTGTACATCATAATAAAAGATCATTTGATATTCCAGTTATCCCAAAGAATACACGATATATCAAGCTTTAAATTATAACTATTCATTGTACGTTATTACAACCATTACAGATAATATTAAATTTATCAAACTTTACGTTGTAATAAAAGATCGTCGGCTATTCCCATTGTTCCAAACAACACACAGCTTACCATGCTTTACGTTGCAGTGTCAAATAAACTACATGCAATAAATATTGATTTTTCTCATTTGTTAACCTTTGAATTAAAGAAATCTTATATATTAAGAATGTTTTGAAGAACCGACAACGAAACACAACATGTTTGCTTCATTCCACTCACCAGGTTACTGATGGTTGTCATCCAAGACCTGAAAAGTAGAAATATGCATCTTATAATATTTATTGTGGTAAATATTTAGTTCTTATAAAGCGATCTTAAAAGCTTTTCATGGTGTTCATATATCATTTACACAAATACACGAATTTTAAAACAATAACTGGTGCTAGTCTAATATATTAAAAAATGATGTAGACCTGTGTTAAGTAATATGTAACTCTTTATACAAAGGTTTGTAAACTGATTTGTTTGCTTTAGTGCAAACCTACATCATGGGATATTTGTGTTGTGTCCAACGCGAGTACCGAAACCCAGTTTTCAGCGTTATAATAATCAGTCTGATCCACCGGGCGGCGGGGCTTTTGAAAAAGTAGGTGTTAGACAAATTACATCCAACTGATACAGAGAAAACATCTTATTCTTACAAATTGTCAAAACGTAATATGTCTGGAACTGAAATAACAACAACAGCTAATTAAACAAGTGGATTCAGTAAATAATACTAAATGAAAATATACGGTAAGAAAAGGTTGTGCTCTAATTTTAGTCGAAATATTTATTTTATTAGCACACCATAAGTGTGACAATAGCTCGTAGAAAAACTGGAAATGTCGCAAATTTCATGCGGGTTTTTTAAAGCTTATGTCATTTGTCTTTTGATTGTGACAACTAAATTTTCGATCTCAATCGGAATTGACTCCCCTCCAGTAGCAACCAGGTTTCAATACCTATCGTGGGCAGATTACAGATAACCCATTGTGTAGCTTTATGCTTGATTCTAAACAATTAATAAATAGATTAAACGGAACTGAAAGATCATTGTGTAGTTTTTGTCGACTTTTATACTGGTGTAAACATATCGGGAAAATATGTATTCTATTTCTAGACACTTTTCGACAATAACAGTTTCTCTAGACTTTTCAAAATATATTTTTTCTACTTTGTATATCAGGCCCGGCATGGCCAAGCGTGTTAAGGCGTTTGACTCGTAATCCGAGAGTCGCGGGTTCGAATCCCGATCACACGAAAACATGCTCGCCATTTCAGCCGTGGGGACGTTATAAGTTACGGTCAATCCCACTATTCGTTGGTAAAAGAGTAGCCCAAGAGTTGGCGGTGGGTGGTGATGACTAGCTGCCTTCCCTCTAATCTTACACTGCTAAATTAGGGACGGCTAGCGCAGATAGCCCTCGAATAGCTTTGCGCGAAATTCAAAAAACAAAACAAACTACTTTGTATATCAGCCCTCCCGAAGTAAGTACAACAGTTTCAGGTTGCCTTTGTTTTTTTCATCGATATAAAAACAGGATTGTTTCAGCATTTTAGTTTAAAATAAAACAGCTACAGTTTATCATAAATCCAAAACTTATACGCTAGTAAAATGAAATGGGTTTCGCTAAATTCCTGTAACTCTATCATAAAGAAATAAATGAAAGTAAGTGAAACACTTATCATGAGTCACTATCATGTCACAAAAGGTCTATCACACTTTAAAAGGATAATCAGCATACACTTATATAATGAAGTGTCGCCATTGGTGCGAGCCATGGCGCCACGTGCACTATGATTAGAAACTTCATAGTTCGTTCACTAGAAATGACTTGAGAAATATGTCACAGTCTTTTGCAAAAAAAAAAAATATTGATATAGTGAGAACAGTAAACGATATCTATATATGCAGAGTAGGTAATAACATTTCTAAGAAAATAACCTTCAATGTTTTCCGTGAGTATAAAACATGCACAGCAAAGTATTTGCGACAGCAATAGGCTTAGAAGAGACATTTCTAGAGCAATCCAAAATAATGCTGGCAACTACAAAATAAAAAATATTAAAAAATAAACAATATTCTTCCTTCCATCAAATAAACATTACAATGAAGTTGGACATGTTTCCTTCGATCTTCAACTTAATAATGAACAAGGGTTTGAAGCTGACGAACACTTATCAGCTTCCAGCTACATCATGAAACGAACATGTTTCTCTCTTGAGAAAGACAGTAGAAAAAGTGATATTCCATTTGACACATATCTAAATTTTGTAATATGGTCTTGGAACTGATATTTACTACAATGTATAAACTATGGGAAAGACAGTCGAAACGTTTCGTCTGTGGTTTGCCTTTACTTCTTTTACACAAATAAAAGTTATAGTGACAGTTATGGTGCAAATTAACAACGCCTCATCACTACAATCAAGAACAAGATGATAAACAATAGAAAGAGAAATTCCAAGAGTAATACGGAACCTAAAATGTTGTCTTCATAAAGTGCGATTAATGTTTAGTATACAATTAGTAAGTCATGCTACTTGTTATTTCTAACCAATGGTTGATAGAACTATACATTGTTTAGTTTGGTTTGTTTTAAATTTCGCGCAAAGCTACACAAGGGCTATATGTGCTCGCCGTCTCTAATTTAGCAGTTTGAGACTAGAGGGAAGGCAGCTAGTCATCACCACCCACCGCCAACACTTGGGCTACTCTTTTACCAACGAATAATAAGATTGACCGTAACATAATAAGGCCCCCGCGGCTGAAAGAGCGAGAATGTTTGGTGTGAGGGGGATTCGAACCTGCGACCCTCAGATTACGAGTCGAGCACTTTAACTATCTGGCCATGCCCGGCCACACATAGTTTTGTACTGTTGACTTACCAAATGGAACGGCACTAGCCAGTGACTCCCACTTGTGATGCGGCTACTCTTAACCAAATAGATAAAATTGTGAAATGTATTGTATTTGGAATCTTCTGGTATCAAGCTCAGCACTCTTTACAACCGAGCTCCACAGTAAGATGAGTACGTTATACAAAATCGATTTTTTGAATGTCACAAATCAGTGAGTCACGTGACAACAACAGCAATAAAATGTGGGGTGGACGATTTTTGTTGTTTGGCGAAATTTGACGCGAAGTTACGCGAGGACTATCTACTCTAGTCGTCCTTAATTTTGAAGTGATAAAGATTGTTTATTTTGAATTTCGCACAAAGCTACTCGAAGGCTGTCTGTGCTAGCCGTCCCTAATTTAGCAGTGTAAGACTAGAGGGATGGCTTGTTTGTTTGTTTGTTTGTTTTATAAATTTTGCACAAAGCTACTCGAGGGCTATCTGTGCTAACCGTCCCTAATTTAGCAGTGTAAGACCAGAGGGAAGGCAGCTAGTCATCACCACCCACCGCCAACTCTTGGGCTACTCTTTTACCAACGAATAGTGGGATCAACCGTCACATTATAACGCCCCCACGGCTAAAAGGGCGAGCATGTTTAGCGCGACGGAGATGCGAACCCACAACCCTCAGATTACGAGTCGCACGCCTTAACACGCTTGGCCATGCCGGGTCCCTGTGCTACAAAATAAGCTTCATATGCAGAATATTAATCTTAGATTGCATTATATTCTCTGTGTTTACAACGACTCAAGAAGTGCAAAAATTCCACAAAAGACGTTTTTTTTTTCTGTAAATTTCTTCTTACATTTATTTATAATGAAATTCCAAAGTGCGCCAAATCAACATCATGGAAATCAGAAGCCGTGGTGGGCAAAATGTTCGAGTCTGGCTAATTAAGGTGCTAAAATTTCTTTCTAAAATACTCGTTTAAACAAGAAAATGTGATTGCACTAACTCGCTTTTACGTTATTTGGAAGAACAGTTAGTAACGTTAGTCCATCATATACCTATTGTCTGTCGTATATAAATAACACGTTACGTCTCTGTTTCTGTCAGATCACGCTATTAACTTCTGTCACAGAATCTTAATAATGTGATTACTTCTTATAAATATTCATGAAATAGGAAAAAATTTAGTTTCATTTGTCTGTTTTTCACTTGTGTTGCATAAAATATGTATGTTAAATTATAATTTCAAGCATTTTCCAACAGTATTTCACTTTCACGTAACGGCTACAACTTAGCGGAGTGATTTTAAAACTCCCAAGTGCTCGTACTGATCTTTATTTTGAAAACATGTGCTTTTTTAAAGAGTTTGTATGCTTCAAATTTCGTCTTTCAAAAGCAAACATGCATTTAATGCAATCTTATTACTAATTCGATGTCAATGTTTGTAGTCACCTTTAACCCTGACTCTTTTTCATTGATAGTTATTCACAAAAAGCACGATTTTAATTTTAATTATGAACTAGAAAATGGCCAGGGAACATCTTATAGTAGCCTTGGGTCAAGTAATTAGTTATATTAATGGACTGATGGACACAAATAAACAATTTAACTAACGTCATTTCCAGAACTGTACGCTTACTTTTGCAATTGTTTCTAATACAGAATCGAACGAGTTTATTATTAAAAAGTGCATTGTCGTTTGCTATTACACTTATAAACGTTTTAAAGTGGAAATGACCTGTGATCAGAATTTAAAGAGACATTGAACCATGGTAACGTTAAAACAAAAATAAAACAGATTGTTCGTTGGTTGAAAACTTAGAAACAAGATTGATCCTCTTAAAGCATATTTATGATCAGCTCTGGCAGACATTGTGTAACCAGAACATTCAAAGCGAACTGTATATTTTTTGTAAAAAAATATTATTTAGAGTAACGTCAGCAGCATATATCAACTCCAAAGTCACGTTTACTTATACTGAAAATAAATGAAAAACATCACTTCTCTTTATAAACAAATGTAAAGTGTAATACATTTTTACATGAAGAAAATATGATAATAGAACCCTAATATTATAAATTTCATTTAGATGTGTCTTTTTTGCTATTATATTTTGAATCAGTTCATCATTCTAAGAAGCAAAATATTTTTAGGTTTTACAAGTTAGTGAAACATCAGCGAATGGGTATGTAAGTTTACTCAACAATAGATCAGTACACATTAAGATGACGTGTTTCAACGACTTCTGTCAAAGAATACTTATTACACATACGTCTACTTACATGACGTCTTCTTCATGTTTACAGAGAAACCAATAGACGGCCTCCTTTCCTTTGGTTCCAAATGCTAATAGTTGTGAAGTTCTATAGCCATTTGGTAAAGCAGGTCTTTTCGGAACACGGGCTGTGAAGGGACCATAAGCCA
This sequence comes from Tachypleus tridentatus, assembly GCF_004210375.1. Classification (NCBI taxonomy): domain Eukaryota; kingdom Metazoa; phylum Arthropoda; class Merostomata; order Xiphosura; family Limulidae; genus Tachypleus; species Tachypleus tridentatus. The sequence goes on along the minus strand of NC_134834.1, from coordinate 83,966,633 downwards.
TCAATTCTGGTGCATTTTTGATAATGATACTTCCTTCCGGTTCCATCTTATCCTTGTCTTTAAACCATACGAGAGTGCTATCATTGAAGAGCATGACATATTCCTCCTTCCAGTCTTTACTAAATATACGCTCTAAAATAAACGAGTGGAAATCATGTTAAAATTAGCACGTTACTGAAAACTGATCTCATACATGTTTTTTTACCTTTAACCACTATCAGCAATGTAAAAGTAACAGAATGGAAACCAGATAAAAATTAGCACATTACTGATAGTTTATCTGACATGTGCTTTTACCTTCAATATTTATCAGCGATGTTAAAATAACCAGGTTAAAATTAATACATAGATTATGACTGACCTAACTCGTGTTTTCGCCTGCAGTCAGTATCAGTGATGTTAAAATAACCAGTAAGAAACCAGATTTAAATTCCCACATTATTGATAGCCGATTTTACCCTCATTCATTATCGACGATGTTAAAATAACTAGTTGGAAATCAAGTTAAAACTAGCACATTACTGATACCTTATTTTACACGTTTTTATCTCTATTCATTAGCGGTGATGATAATATACCTGGTTGAAACTCAAGTAAAAGAAACAAATCACAAACTAGTCAAAAATTGCTCTGAATGAAATATATTTACGAGAGATTTTCGATATGTTCGTGTTCAGATCTGTAAAGGAAAGATACATTGATTTAACTATTTTTCACCATAATCTTCTCCAGAGTCTACACACTTGCGCCTGTAGTACTATAAAACCTTTATACCTTTCTGGGCTCAGCATGGCCAGATGGTTAAGGCATTCGACTCGTAATCTGAGAATTGCGGGTTCGAATCCCCGTCACACCAAACATGCTCGTCCTTTCAGCTGCGGGGACGTTATAATGTGACGGCCAATCCAACTATTCGTTGGTAAAAGAGTAGTCCAAGTGTTGGCGGTGAGTGGTGATGACTAACTGCCTTTCCTCTAGTCTTACACTGCTAAATTAGGACGGCTAGCACAGATAGCCCTCGTGTAGTTTTGCGCGAAATTCAAAACAAACAAACAAACTTATACCTATCTGAAAGAACTAATCTTTTTGGTCCTCAATCCATGGCTGGATGGTATGTACTAGATCATCATCAGTCGGAAACCTTAGACTTTTCAGAAGTATTCTAAGGTTAGAAAAGAGAAAAAAAATACTTGGAACTAAAGCCGGTGAGTAAAGGGTGACTGAGTAATTCGAAACCAACATCATGGATAGTGTTCAAAGCAATAAGCGATTTATGACCTGGAGTATTGTCCTGATGGAAGATTACTCATTTTCTTGGACAGTTCTCTTTTCTTTTCTTTGATTTCTCAATGAAATTCGTTGATTAAGATACACAACAATTTCCTGTATTTGTTTAAGTTCTTTCCAAATAATCAACTAGTAAAACGCCCTTGGCATTCTAAAAATTGATGCTATGACTTTCTAAGAAAAGGAATGTGACTTGAATTTCTTTGAGTGAATGAGCTCGGGTGTATCTATTACAAATTTTATCTTTTTGACTCCGGATCGAAGTGTAAAACTTGAACCATAATTGCAAACCTTTCAACACGTTTGTAGAAGGCGTTGACTTTTAATAACTCGGATCAGTTTCTGCTCAGATGACAACATTTTTGGAACTCATTTGGAATTAGCCTTGCTCGTGCATAAACTGTCACTTAAACTTCTATCTACAGTACTTTTATCGATTTCCATTTCCTCTGCTAACTTCCTAATGGTAATCCTTCTACTGCATATAACCAAATCACCGAGGCAGCTAGTCATCATCACCCACCGCCAACTCTTGAGCTACTCTTTTACCAACGAATAGTGGGATTAACCGTCACATTATAATGCCTCTATGGCTGAAAGAGCGAGCATGTTTGGCACGACGAGAATTGGAACCCGCCACCCTCGATGTACGAGTCGAGTGCCCTAACCACCTGGTCATGCCGAACTGTTACTGTTAGCGTTTTCTACTAGTGCTACTTCCACATCCTGGTGGATTTCCAGAGATGTCATCTTTTTTTAACAAACTATCTGATAACGGCACTAGGTTCGATCTCCTCCGTAACATTTAATATTATTCACTTGTTTCCTTCAAAAATTCACAACACAAATTAAGCTGGTTAAGTTTTATGTTACGTGTTGTTTACTCGTTAAAAGATTCAAACTTAATATTTATCAGACAAAATCATAAATTCTCTTTTCTTTTGTTTTATTTTTAGGTCGGACCACGAACTTTTCGAACAACCCTCATAAATCAGTAAATTATTAAATCTTCATGCCCTTTTATTAGCCATATACTTTAAGAGTTTGCCAATAAAAATTAATCGTTTATAAAAATCATACATGAGAATTACTCTGGAAAATGCCTAACTGAACGTAACTTATTACTAATATCAACCAATTTTGTCAAGTATTACGGTGTATACTTGTATTATCTTAATAAGATCTCCACATAAACTATAATGTCACTAGGATACAATGATCACAATCTTGTGGTTGGTATGACTTCTCCTCACCTATCAAGAATAAAAAAAAATAAAACAGAAATATTTCAAAATAGAGTAAATTATTTTTTGTATATGTTGATGTTACGTATTTCCCAAAAGTATAATAAAGGTAAATCTTGAGAAACCAGGCCAATGTACTGTCGAAATATGTAATACATTTTCTAAAACAAATAATACTATACCTAAATATTGTTGGCTGTTAATTTACCACTATGTTAGAATAAATGTGTTTCCCCACACTGGTACAGCGGTAAATCTAAGGATTTAAATCAAAGGCTCGATTCCCCTCGGTGGACTCACCAAATACTCCGCTGTGGCTTTGCTATAAGAAATCATACACACCCAATCTCCACATATAGCCTGAAGTACACCTTCTGAACCACCAACATGATAACATGGGTGATAAAGTGGTTCCGGATCTTTCGGAAATGATTCAGAACTGCTGGTATTTCTTACCGTTGTGACATTTTAACCCTTAACAGACTTGTTTCTATATCGTCCACTATTGGCAGAGTTCACATATTACATGTTTTTAAGTTTACGCCTGCTACGACACTCAGTTAAAAAAAAACGGAAAAAAGGTTAAATTACTCATTTACTATATAAAATATACAGGAAGACCCACCAGTAACAATTTTTAAAATTAATTATAATATTGACGGGGTTTTTGCTTAATGTTTTTTGTGTGATGCATGTTTTATAACCAGCAAAGTTATATACCTTCAAACAATCGGATGACAAATAATATAGAAAACGTGTATAGAATTCGTGGATAAAAAGATTCTAAACACGAGAATACGCTCGCAGATATATCAGTATTTTTATCAATTTCACACAAATAATATGAAAGCAAACAGTGATTTATATATGTACATATATATACATATGTAAGCACGAGTCTAGGGAAGGCAATATATGTGTGCCTAATATAACTGTATATATAGTCACATCATGATATTAATAAAAAGACTAAAGTCATAACTATTAGAATAAATGACATTTTCCATTTCGTACAAGACAGCATCATGGCCTGGATTTTAAAAGATGAATTATTTCTTTATGAACATAATATTTACGGTGTGTTTTACAGTGCTCCAATCATAAATTTCATTTATTACCAAGAAAAACAAGAATACAGTATTACAGATTCTATTTGAACTTCTATGATGTAACAACTGAAATTATATATTTTAGACATTTTGACAATAAAGTCTGAAAAAATAACCTTTTCTTTCCAAATAATAATATAAGAAAAAACTTTTTATTTCGGCCAACGTTTTGTCCTAGCGACTCCATCAGGGCTAACAAAGAGAAACCTTTCTCCATTCTTGAAAGCAATTTATGATTGATTTTGTTTGAAGAGGTAAAAGTACGACAGATGTTTCAAGAGCATTATGTATTTAGTATAGCATATCAAGTACAGACTGGTAAGATGCTACAGATTTTAACTCGTCCTTGGTATGGAAGACAAAAAAGTCATGTTTCAGTTTGTCCTATCTTAACAGAATTAAAATCTTACCTAGAAAGTGGCAACCACAAACTGTAGCCATTGTTTTACCAAATCCATCTTGATCGAGACAACTTTCTTCCTTTTGTGATTCACTATGATATAGGTACATTTGAATTATTTTGTAACTTTCTATTTGATTTCCAATACCATTTGAATGAGCCCTAATTATTGTAGCTTATACAAGTACAAGTATCAGCCAGTATTTTATTTCAACTGCCTTGATGGGGATTACAGTAATATTACTTTATGCACACTGGACTAGAAATAACCAGTAAAAAAAGAGTGTTATCAATATATAGTTCTTGAGGGTGAAAGTTGTTTTAGCGCAAAGCTATACAATGGGCTCTGTCTACCAAGAGGAATCTAACACTGGATTTAGCGTTTTAATTAAGTAAAATTACCGCCGAAACACTGGGGTACGTTTAAACCAGTCTATTGTTTTGAATAGTTTTCAATAGTCATTCTTAGAACAAACACAAGACAAGCCATCTCTGACGAGAGGTTTCTTTACGGCGTCGTAATGGTTAATGTTGTCGTGTTAGTTATATTTATTCTTTTAGTAATCGTAAGTTGTTTCCGCTACGATACATCTCTCTTTGCAATAGTTAATATTCTACTGCTACAGTATATATTTATCATAGGTTCAGGTTTATTTTGCACTTTTACCGAGAGTAGGTTATTTGTTTGTATTTTTTGTTTTTGAATTTCGGGCAAAGCTACACAAGGGCTATCTGCGCTAGCCATCCCTAATTTAGCAGTGTAAGACTAGAGGGAAGGCAGCTAGTCATCACCACCCACTGCCAGCTCTTGGGCTACTTTTTACCAACGAATAGTGGGATTGACCGTCGCATTATAGCGCCCCCACGGCTGAAAGGGCGAGCATGTTTGGTGCGACGGGGATTCGAACCCGCAGCCCTCATGTTACAGTCGGTTATTCTGCGATAATTAAAGTAGCTTCAGTTGTTCCTGTTACTCAGTATGTTGTAGATAATATCATAGTTCTAGTCACAACAGTGTAGAAGTTTTGCGTGTCTACAGACAAAATAAATAATTAATTGTTCAATAATTCACACATATCATTATAGCTCCAGTAACTACTTACAAAGTAGTGTATTATTATTGTTGTTTAAAGAAAGTTAATAAAGTGGTTTTGTTCACATTCTTATCTGATTTTAATCATAAATTCAACTTTAAAGTTAACGCTGTTTGTGTAGATAAATAAAATAAACCTCTTTGGAATGTGTTACCAAATACTAGTTGTCTTTTTTTGGCTTTTCTGGACTTAAAATTATTAGATGAAAACACTCCGTCTGAGAGACACCAACATAACCAAAGTAATAATTATTTACTGCTTACTTGCCAAAAAGTTAAATAAAAGGAAATTAATTTAATTATTATAAATAATCTTCCCATGACAACTTTTATTTTAACGCGTGTGTGTGTTTTTTTATATCAAAGCCACATCGGGCTATCTGGTCAGCCCACCGAGTGGAATCGAACCCTGATTTTAGTGTTGTAAATCCGGAAACATACCACTGTACTAGCGTGGGGGCTTATTTTAACGCATTTTAGTTTTAAGCAGTGGCTGGGCTGTGGATCATAAAGTTCTAAGTTAGAACAACAATATGTTACTAAGCAATCCACACTTTCAACCTTTAAAGCAGCCTTTACAGATCCAATAATTCACTTAATTACGAAAGCGAAGGTGACCCATCGAGTAGCTTTTTGCTGAACTTCAAACATACAGTTTAATTACATATTTTGTACAAATTATATGTTAACATTCTTAATGTTCTGCTTTATAACTGAATTACTGGACTTGTATTAATTTAACACACTTTTACTTCATATCCTTCTTAAGAAGAATCATACACTTCCAACAATACAAAAGATAAAAAAACAAAGTGGGAATTTATGAATACTTCTTTTCGTTATTAACATGAAACATTATTACTGTAATTACATGAATTACCCTGAAAGAGGAAGAAGAGTAAAATAAGCCTGACCCTTCCAGGTCCTGAAGACCTGAACTCCGATAAAGATCACACAAACATGATATATTTTTTGTTTGAAAGTTCATTATTTCTATTTTTGAGGTTGACTAGGCACGAACACAGAACCTAACAGAATCTGGTAAAGTGGTGATTTGTTTCGGATTTTGACGACTGGTAAAAAGCCTTTCTCGAACAATCATGATAAGGATGAAATATCTATGATATTGAGCTTAAAGTACTTATTTACTTAACATTAGAAAAGACGTCATGCATTAGATATACTCTCCTTAGCGTTGAAAATCAATTAAAATCCGACGGACAGTATATATCATCACTTAAAGATATTACTGAATGGCCAATATGAAGCTCTTTAAAAGATAGATACCACTTTTTAATAGCGTATTCTGAGAAGCTGTTGCTACCACCTAATATGTCTCATTCGATGTATGTTATCAGCTCTTTTTAAAACAAGCTGGAGGGTAATTTGTTTTCGTAAGACACCCTGGATGTTAGATTTAAGCTTTTAGTGAAATACGTTGGATGTTTATACATTTATATATCACTTTTCAGTAAGATATCTTGGATGATATAAATCAACTCTAATAAAGAATCCTTGGGTAACAGCTCTTAAAAGGGTGATGGATTTTAACTGTTAGAAAGACATATAGATGATGGATTTCAACTCTTAGTAAAATATCTTGGATGGTATACACACAATCTCTTCTAAAGACACCTCAGAAGATAGATATCATTTGTTATTATGATTTGATTTTATTGTAGATACCAACTGTTAGTAAAACACACTGAATGTCAACTCTTTATTACTGTTAACCTAGCAAAAAATTTACAAGTGAAAAACCCAGGACATTATCTGTCAGCCTTTAAATAGTGCTAGTTAATATGACCATATATGGCTCGTAACAGCTCTTCGTTAACATTAACCAGGAAAGGAAACCAGCTTCTCATTGAATTTAACTAAATCAAGAACCTGAAAGATTAAGCATCAGCTTTTAATCGAGTAATTTGGAATGACTAACTTAACTCTTCATTTCTATTCGTCAAGTAATAAATCCATGAATAGAGATGTTACCACCATTAATAATTGTGGATACTTGTTCTCCACTGCAGTTAACTAAGTAACAAAACCAGAATGTTACCAATATAATTAATCACATAAGATACCATGCTGTTAAATATCAGCTATTCTGTACAGTGGATTTAGTGGTAAAACCACTATGTAGGCGTCATTGTTTATCATATAAGATACCAGAATGGTATATATCGTCTCTTTGTTACGGTCAATCATGTGGTAAAACCAAGATCTTGCCATTTTAGTTAGTCACATAAGATACCATGATAGTAGATATCAGCTATTCATTGCTATCAAACAAACGTGGAGTTCGAGATGGTAGATATTACCTTTCATCAATGTTAATCCAGTGATAAACTTAAAATGGTGGATATCAGTTGCTCATAATTTTAGATCTTTGAATGTTACTAACTCTGAAAATACTTACTAAAATTAACATCATTTACTAAAGATCTGTCTGAAACTTTACTCAGTTACAGAAACATGGTCATGATAACAGTAAAATAACTTATCCATTTTTCAAAATAATCCTTGCAGTACAACACACCCTTTCATATAAAATCCATTTAACAATCAAATCATTTCTTCACCAGGAAATAAATAAAGAGCAAAAGTTAACTGTGTGTTCAACCACATTAACTCTGTACATTAATTTTATCATAGAATATTGAAACATACCTATCCTCTCTAAACCTCAATATCACTAGAACTGATTCACATTTCAAAACCAAAATTCACAGAAAAATCTTATTGTCACCTCCACATCCTCTGAAATTTACGCGCGAAACAAAACGTAACATATTTAAGAAAACTATTTTATGAACCAGCCTTACTCACCCAACAACCTTAATGACAAACTCAAACAATACATCATTAACATCAATTTTTTCTCCCAAATTGTACAAATCATTACACTCAGAAACCTCAACCAGGATTCCAATTGTATATATGAAAGAACTAACGACAAAACACTAACATGCTTTTCAGAAATCAATGACAAAATAACTAACATTTGAAAATAAAACTTTGCCTCAAAGACAACATTTCAGTAACCTTTCTTCTTTTTGAATTTCGCGCAAAGCTACTCGAGGGCTATCTGCGCTAGCCGTCCCTAATATAGCATGTAAGACTAGAGGGAAAGCAGCTAGTCATCACGACCTACCGCCAACTCTTGGACCACTCTTTTACCAGCGAATAGCGAGATTGACCGTCACATTATAACGTCCCCACAACTGAAAGGGCGAACATGTTTGGTGCGACCGGAATCCGAACCGGCGACCCTCAGATTAGGAGTCGCACGCCTTAGCCCACATGGCTAGGCCGGGCCTATATATTTGATACTTGTGAGGTATCCACTTTTACTGAAAAAAATCCCAAACTCATTTCTGTTACTAAATTACTTTAAATACTATTACTTGCTTTGATGCATTATGACCGATACTGGGTGGCACCCAAATATTTCCTTATGATAACCTCAACCACGTATATATGTAAATCAACTTATCGTAAAATGCAGATATACTGATCGGTTGTTTTGTCAACAACCAAGAGTAACATTTTTGAATTCTAATATTGTCGTCTCCCAGAACACAAAACTATAAAAAGAAAGACTAGTGAGCTCAGACGTTTGAATTTGGGAAGTCGGATGTTGTGTGAGTTGTACCAGGTTATAAGTGAATTATACTTGAAGAATTGTGGGTTTTGTTAAGCAGATTTTGTGGTAATTTCAAAAGTTTGTCTTGTTTTGTTGTGGTTCTTGTTTCTATGTCTGTGTGTGACCAGATTATGTTCTTCAGGATTTTGTATGAAACTAAAAGTTTTAGAAGTTTAAGCTGTATACACTGTGGAATTATGAACCCGACATTAACTTTTGGAATTGTGAATAATATCCATAAATAAAAGTTTTCTCTCCGATAACTTGGCAGTAAATTTGAGGGTTGTAGCGGGAAAACAAATGTTGAGTTATTCTCCGTTGAAATAGCACGAGTAACTTATTGTGTAGCTTTGTTTTTAAAATATCAACATTGGAAAAATGAGTAAGTTTAAAGGTTGTAGTGATTGTATTAAACATTTCTTGTATTAAGAATCCTGATATTAATGTTATAGAGCTGAAGATCTAAACCTGTTTGGCTTTTCTTATTTCGGCTCATCATGGCCAGATGGTTAAGGCGTTCGACTCGTAATCTGAGGATCGCGGGTTCGAATCCCCATCGCACCAAATATGCTCGCTCTTTCAGCCGTGGGTGGGGGCGTTATAACGTTACGGTCAATCCCACTATTCGTTGGTAAAAGAGTAGCCCAAGAGTTGGTTGTGGGTCGTGATGACTAGCTACTTTCCCTCTAGCCTTACACTGCTAAATTAGGGAAGGCTAGCGCAGATTGCCCTTGTGTAGATTTGCGCGAAATTCAAAAGCAAACTTTCTTATTTTAACTAAACTTTAGTATTAAGTAGAAGCATGATGGAAAATATTTACAATGCATCTCTCAATTAATCTCGAAAATAGAAATAGAAAATATTGGAACACACTCCTGCTTACATTTCTTTTACTTGTATAAAAAGTATTGTTACATTCAAGCACAGAGTGTGCTGAATACATCAAAAGCACATAAAATAGTAATCAAAATATTTTTAAAGTAGGAAGTTCTGCTTTGTTTGTAATTAAGAACAATGCTACACAAGGGGATATCTGTGCTCTACATACCACTGGTATCAAAATCCGGTTTCTAGCGTTATAAGTCCACAAGCATACAGTTGGCCTATTGGGGGTTATATAGGAAGTTGATAACTGTGAAAAGTTTGCGATTCTAAGAAACATAGTTTATTTAAAGCAAAACTACATGTCCTTCAGTGGCTCAGCGACAACTCTGAAAGATTATAACACTAAACATTAAGTTTCGGTACTCGTGGTGGACACATCTCAGATAGCCCAGTGCGTAGCTTTGTTTTGGAAAACAAACGAACAGAGTTACACTATTTTTTATATTTCAACATTGAAACTCTAAAGTTTTAAATTTCATTGAACAGATCCTGTGATAAACAACCTTTAGTAATTCGTTAAACTACAGGTTTAAAATGATCAGCTCACAAAAATAGTTATTGTTATTGCTTTTCCGTGAAGGAAAAAAAAATGATAATAATATTCTCTTATCCCGACTCTTTCAACTAGTATAAATCCTATATACTTTAACATATCATCTTATCAATAGGGTTTATTTGTTTTTGATTTTCGCGCAAAGCTACACGAGGGCTATCTGCGCAAGCTGTCCGTAACTTAGCAGTGTAAGACTAGAGGAAAGATAACTCGTCATCACCACAACCACCGCCAATTCTTGGGTTACTCTTTTACCAACGATTGACGGGATAGAGTGTCACGTTGTAACGACCCCACGTCTGAAAGAGTGAATACGTTTGGTGGACTGGGATTCGTACCCGCGACCCTCATATTGCGAGTCGGGCGCCCTAACCATCTGGTCATGCTGGGCCCTATTAATAGGGAACATTTAATACGTAAGTCGATTAGGTTCCTAAACCTTTGTGCTATTATAACATTTACTAAATCTTTGTAACGCTTGACAGGAAGTTGTAGAAGACGTGTGTGTGTGTTTTTTCTTATAGCAAAGTCACATCGGGTTATTTGCTGAGTCTATCGAAGGGAATCGAACCCCTGATTTTAGCGTTGTAAGTCCGTAGACTTACCCTTGTACTAGCGGGTTGTGTTGTAGAAGATATTACTTATTCTATTATGTCATTATGTATTCATTCATTTCAGACTACGACTGAAATTAGTGAATTTGTTTTCTCGTATTCTTATGCGCAAAGTACTCAAGCTTAATATTTGAAACTTTTAATACAATTTTCTACGATAAACACAAGTGGTACTTTTAACATAGAAAATGGTATAAAAAGTAAGGAACTAAAATATATACTGAACTAAGAATGAGTGCATGAATATTCATCAGTTATAAAAATTTTGGGAAAAACATTATTTCTTTTGCTGTTATATTCGGAACAATATTTCTTCGCCAAAGTAAACACACCTTAAAATTTGGTACCGCACATTTTCAGAGATTCTGATAAAACGAAGTCCAAATTCTCTTTAGCTCCTCGTTTCAGGCAACAAAGAGTTGTCTTTCCTATGATTTGTTTCGTGAGTTTACTAAGTAGCAATAATAAAAACAATGACTGTTTTATACTACTCTGGTAAAGCTTTTACTTTTCCAGATGGAGCTACAGTCAATTTTAACGGTGGTTGAAGTAAAGGTGTAGAAACCTCTGGAAATATTGAACGACGGAACTCGGTTGATTTGAATTCTTGTCCATGTGTTTTTTTAGGTTTCTTCACTGTTCTTTTCGACATTGTCACATTATTATTCACTTGGGAATAACCATTCAAATTTTTCAGACGTATTTCGCCAGTTTAAACAGAGAGACAAGGAAAGAAATAAAACAGATTGAATCAAACACCGGCAAGAAACATATTGAACAAAGTTTCTCAGCGTTTTGCATATTGGGGATTAATAAAAACAGAAAATTGAAGATTTTTTACGGTTTTACGAAGTACATGAAAAGTATTGAAATAAATGTAATTTTGGTGTTATTTATTTTGTAGTCTCTTCATTGCAACGATGAACATATAATATCATTTTTTCCCACACTTAGTGCTGACAGCATATAACAGTTCAAACGTAGATTAAAGCCTCATATCTGCTCCTATTTGGCTGGGTGTTTCGGATAATAGTTCCGAAGATCCATGATTTGCGTTCGGTTGCCAGAAAATCGTGCTCCTTACGTTGGGACTATGATGAAATCCTACCATTCAGTCAGAGTAGACTAACATCTAAACGTCAGCGACGAGTGATGTTCAGAGCTGCTATCACTTAAAAAATTGGGTTTGGTTTGCTTTGAATTTCGTGCAAAGCTACACGAGTGTTATCTACGCTAGCCGTCTCTAATTTTGCAATGTAAGATTAGAGAGAAGGCAACTAGTCATCACCATTCACCGCCAACTCTTGGGCTACTCTTTTACTAATAAATGGTGAGATTATAATCAGTGATGTCGAGAAACCCACTTGTTGAGAAATTTATATGCAAAAACGGCTCGTTTGGGTTGAGAAAATATTTTACTTAGAAGAGCGAACAACGTTTCGACCTTCTTCGGTCATCGTCAGGTTCACAAAGAAAGAGGTAACTGACCGGAAGCTGACCACATGTTTGAAAGGGGTTGTGTAACTGTGTGTCGAAATGTAGAGGGCGGTATTAGATGTTTGAACCTGATGATGACCGAAGAAGGTCGAAACGTTGTTCGCTCTTCTATGTAAAATATTTTCTCAACCCAAACGAACCGTTTTTGCATATAAATGGTGAGATTGACTGTAACATTATAATGCCCCCACGGCTAAAAGGGCAAGCATGTTTGGTGAGATAGGGATTCGAACCCTTGACCCTCAGATGATGAGTCGAGTGCCTTAACCACCTGGTCATGCCGGGCCTAAAAATTAAGGAGGGGATAGCGTAAACAGTATTATGTGAATTTCCGAAATAAGCAAATGATACCGTCGAACAGAGTCCATATTTTTAGCTGTAGATTCATTATTTTTTTTCAGTTAGTTTAAAGAGTCTAAAGATCTTCTGTGACTGCTTTCTGGCTTGACCCGGGGTATTTTTCCTCGTGATGATATAAATATTTAGGTGTATTCCACTAGGGAGACTTGCAAATATAAGGTTAAATTTCACACCTAACATACGTCCTCATCTCAGTGTATGTAGCTACTTTTCCCGCTACAACACATTCTACTTTGTAGCATTTGCAAAAATTGTTTTTTATTTATCTGTCGTATGCAACTTTCGTGTTTTATTCCTAGTTCCTGAATTTAAATATCAAATTCGTTAAAGTATTATAGATAACCTTGCATTAAGTAAAAACACAAGTAAAACACGTTTTTGACTCTACAGAATTGATGTAATTTAATGAAAACCGTACACAAAGTTGTTTATTTGTTTCAGTGCTATATAATATCTGTGCTCTGTCCACTACACGGAATCGCGTCCCGGTTTTTATTGCTGTGTGTCTGTAGCTTATCGCTGAATCACTTAGGGACAGATGTTTGAAAAATACATTCAAACGATTGGCTTTCCATCTGTGCTTACATTGTATAATGTGTTTTTTTCTTCCCGGAAGTAGAAACCTCGTAATTCAGTCCTTGTATACAAAGTGTTCCGGAAACGAACTGAGATGAAGTTTTATTCTTTTAACTTTTTAAACTTAATTTCATGTCTTGATTCTCGGTGGCATTAATTTTTGGTTTATCACTGTGATGCATATTAATGGTGTATTACCCAATTCATTGACTAAAATCTCCTTTGATTTCAAAGTTATGGTTAGTTCAGACGGAACTTTATAACAGTAACACATATTAATTGTGTATTACTTAAATAATCAACGAAAATCTCCTTTGATTTCAAAGTAAGGATTAGTTTGATAGAAACTTTATTGGATCTGTTCAACCTACTAACGTTTCTGAGCCACCATTTGGTTTTAATACCAGTGACTGCTGATGAAGTACGACATTTACTATGTAACACTATCTCGTTATGAGGTGGAAGAATATACTTAAGATAGACTTAAGACTCATCGCATTAGGTGCAAGTCCTTTTGACAGAAGAGATGGGATCATTCAAGCCAGAGCGTCTAGCAGGCAGATTTAGCAGTACAGTCCGATATGTGCTTAACAGACGCATTCATACGCATGTTTAAGCCTCCACAATCTTAAAAGTATCTGCCAAATAACTTTGGCACTGGCATCTCAATTGTTGGTCTCTGTAGTTGCTATCACTATCCAATAACAGTGATGTAAACCATATCAGCCATCCAAAGTTTAAAGATATTATTAAGGATGACGTGGCCTTCTTGGAGTATTACAGAAGAGTAAAGATCTAAAACAGGAACAGATGGTGCAATTACGGACATTATTGACGAATATTATAAGAGCAGCTTAATAGTTGGAGTTGTTCTGAAGGTACAACATGAATGAAACATCTGCCAGCTGAGGAAAATTATTGAAAGTGTGGTACTAGGCTAAATATACAGATGATATCGCACTATTCACCTAGACTGTGTGCTCTGATATGCCATTAACATATTTTAGA